>NW_028185206.1:259391-295635 GCF_003343005.1 Rhea americana | reverse complement strand
GGGGATAACTGGTGCCCCCGGGGTGTGTGTGGGGGGGTAACTGGTGACCCTGGGGTATGTGTGGGGGGTAACTGGTGGACCCAGGGTGTGTGTGTGTGAGGGGTAACTGGTGCCTCTAGGTGCGTGGGGTGGTAACTGGTGCCCCCAGGGTGTGTGTGTGGGGGTTACTGGTGCCTCTGCAGTCGAATCTGGCACCCCGGGCTCCCSAGCACCCAGTTCAGAGCAGGCACCRTCCCTGCGCCAGCCATGCCTGGTGCTGGCTGCGCCGAGCCGGGCCGTCCCGTGCCGCCTGCCCCCCACCTGCCCGGAGCCCCCGCTCAGGCTGCGTGCTCCGGGAGGGGCGCGGTGCCGGATAACTCCATCCGGGAGATAGCGGAGGAGCTGCCAGCCGCAGCCGGATGGGGTGGGAGGCGCAGTGGAGGCTCCTCCGCCAGAAGCAGTGCGTGTAGAGAAACCCTTGGTCTGAGTAGCTGCTCCTTAAAAACTGCGCAGCCTCTTTCTGTTTGCAGACCTTGGGGGTCAGAAAAGGCCGCGGAGAAATGTGGCATGTGCAGGAGGATTGTAGCTATGAAGTGGTTATCAATCAGGGGGCGACTGTGGGCTAAACTGTAAATCCAGTTGCTTAACACTGTTGATTCTCACTGAAAAAAAAACTGTGATATTTTCAGCTTCCTCTGGACTGCAGAGGGGTAGTGGAGGACAATGACACTTTTTGGACTTAACRTGATGAAAAACCACAATAATGCAAGGCTGGATTTTTTTCTGAAGCTAAAGGCAAAATTTGTGGCTGGAAGTACAGTTTGAGCTTGGCCTTTACTAGTCATCATAGGAAAGCAAAGTTACCTGTTGTCCTTATTGTTGCTTGTCAGGTAGGTTGGAATGAATACGAGATGTAAGAGTGCAAGGCAAATCCATCTGAAACACTTGCAGCTCGCAAAGGCTGAAATATTTATGACCTGAGCACAGGGTTAGTGTAACCAGGAAGGGTGAGGAGCAGCTGCGTGCGTGGTGGGTCACACTTTGGTCAGTGCCTGTCAGACCAAGGGATGTAGCTGTGTGTGGTTAGGCTGAGAAGAAGCTGGGCATCCGCTGGGGAGGGACAATTTGGGCAGTTTTCTGGATTTGAGGAACAGGGCTCAAGCTATGAGCACACAGGCCTTGAACGGGGCTCAAGCTATTAGACCACAGGTTTGAAGAGGCCACTAAAGACCTTAGGCAGCCCTGAGAATTGCTAGCAATGGATGTTGGTGCTGTAGGATAAATRTGCAGCTCCTTTGCTGTGTACTTTTCATGCACAGAACATGAAGAAGAAGAAGTACGAAGGGTGGGACTAATACTTCCCCAAGGGTGGCCATCAGTTCTGGAAAATAAAATTGTGTTTTGTTTTACTTTGTTTTGKTTTTGTCCAGCAAAATAGCATTTGAAACAGAACGGCCATTTAAATGAGCAAATCAAGTGTAACTTTAAGGCGAGATCACTAATATCAGCACTTACATAGTTATTCTGCCAACTGGCTTTTTGCTGTTTTCTTAGAAGTATAGTTTGGTTCTTCAGCATAAGCCTTGTTTGATTGTTTTATAGTTTGGTGTACAGAACTCTGGTTTTACAGCTGATTTTTACAGAGCTGCAGTGCACCAACCATCCTTTGCTCCTCGGGATTTCAAAAGGTTCCCTGTGGTGGCACTCACAAGTCTGAGAGGATAGACCTGCCTTCTTTTTTTCTCTAGGACAGGAGCTGCTATTGCCTGATCAACTGTGCCTTGGATGTGGAACATCTCCTTGGCTGCCTATTTGTGTGCACGCGTAGCTTTCCAGGTATGAAACTAGGGATCTTACTGTTCTCCTTTAGCCCTAAGCCAACCCARTGAGAGCTCTGCATTTCAGGGGTGTGATTGGGTATTAATGAATAGAGCAGAAAGTATTAGCATGTCTTGACTGCAATTATTATGGAATTGCAGAAAAATACCGCTGTACAAAAAATTGCCACAGTACCAAAAAATGCAGAGCCCTCCAGTGRTGAAGGAGGGACATCAGATACAACTGTCCTTTCAGCATCCCAGAGGGTGCCTATGGGAGTCCGACCACGTTGCTTGGACTGCTGCTGAGGCCAAAGATCTTGAAGCCCTCAGAATGGAGTAAAGCTGATGATGTCCCTCCTAGCTGCATGCGAGTTCAATTGGAGTTCCCAGGAAGAGGTTCCTCACAGAGGGTGGATAGGTCTCCTGAGGATCTTACTGCTCTTGTCTCCCCACTGTGGGCATTTGCCAACTGTTAGCTGTAAGTGCTTCTTTCAAGGTCTAACATCAGTTGCTGGACTGTCAGCACAAAAGCATGTGAAATCCGCTGCACTCGTCCTCTCTTGGATGGACTTGTCTTTGCTGTTTTCTTAGGCTTAGTGCATGATTAGCTGGATGAGCCATGGAAAATAGAGCAGAGTGTGAGAAATTGCCTACCGTTGCCAATGAAAGCTGTTCTTCACTGTCTGTCCCCAGAGTGCTTAAGAAAGTAATCCAAAAGCATGAAGTTGAAGAAATACTGAGCAAGGCACACAGTGAGCACTTTGCATGCTATTGTTTCCTTTCAGTGATCCAAGCTTGTTTGTTTTAACTGCTATTACAGAAGTGTGGGGATTACTGTAGAGAAGTATTAGTGAATCTCATTCCAGGCATATTTGTTTTCACTGACAGGAATATTTACGTCTGCTTAAAGTTGGTTTGGAAACAAGTCGGGTCCAGGCTGTAACGAAGCAAAGCCAGGTGTCTAGCTTAGCCATGCTAAGCTGCAGCAATCTGTAAAATCCAAAGGTGACAGCTATTTTTGTGTTGGCAGCACACAGGATTCTGACTCAAATGTGTAGGTGAATTTAGCTTGAATGGCTAATACTTTCCTGCACTCCCCCTCTCATCATGTATTACTGCTGTATAACAGAAAAAGCCAAACAGACAGGCTGCCTACTCCTCAGCTGTCTCAGTTCTCAGACCAGCATTTTTCTGTAAGGTAGAACTGGCATAGGAACACGTTAACAGACTGAACGTTGGTGGTATGTGCCCCATGTGGCCTTCTTTGGTAATGCCAGAAGGAGACAGACATCTCAGCTAAATCTTTCTGTGTGGTGAGTCAGAGCTCTTAATAAACTTCTGCTGAAAAGCGGGTCCTGCTGCACCAAGTACTGCGTTAGCACATGAGAATGAGACTTTGGCTTTGTGGCTAGACAAAGAAACAGCCAACCCAATCTCATGCTGGCAGCAGGCCTGCTCGGAGAGGTTCATCTAGAGACCTCCAGAGGTCCTTCCAACCAACATTCACAGCATGTCAGCTCTCACAGAGCCTTGCATAAGAGAAGGAAAGATTCCAGTTTTATTGTTTGGCCTGAGAAGTGGCTGAAAAGGGAGGTAAGCAATCCTGCTGAAGTGACGCAGTGGAGTTGGTCTGTCATAAAGTGGGGCTGAAACCAGACCTCATCAGTCGCAGACTAGTTCTTTAGGTGAGAGCTAAGCATGTGCTTTGGAACCAATACTATCAAGGGAAGAATTTTACTTCTGTCTCGTGGTAGAAAATTGTGTAAAACAATTTGAAGATCCCTCCTGATTCAACAGCAGTAATTTTTCTTCAGGAAGTAAAGGGTTCATTCATGGGTTGTCTCTAAGGTGTGACACTGGCAAACACTGTGTCATGTGTAGGCTGTGATGTTTAGTGGTGTTACCTAGGTCTTGTGCCTCAGTGCACTACTCCCTTACTGCATCTTCACTCTGCCATCCCTCCTACTCTCTCTCTTACCTGGGAGACTCGCTTGAGCACAGAGCCAGGAGTAAGACATGCCTTGCTCTGACTCTGGTACCAGTCTGTAGTGGTTAAGGAGCAGGATTCAGGAATCTGCTTCAGCGCAGAGCCACTGTCCACACTTTGGAGGTAGCTGAACATACCTGAAGATCTCACTTTCCCTGCAGTCAGTTGCCCGACTTCGTGTGTGACTAGCCGCTGTGGTGCAAGCTGCAGGATTTGTTTCCCTCTGTTCCCAAGTTGTGCTATAACATCAAAAGGCCTCGTAAAGTTATGGTGACCGTGATGTCCTTTCCCTTCTCTGCTAATTAGAATCTAGTGATCTGCAAAATAGTTTTGTTTTTCTCGGCTCTCTGACCACAAGGCCGGAAATGATTCCTTTCGTCAAAGCACACCTACTGTAGTCTCAAAATAAGATGCCACTCTCTGAGACCAGCACATTGAGAGAGATTGTAGGGAAAAAATCTGTGTCATTTCTGTTTCTCAGTTCTTGAGAATATTTTAATTAGTCCTGAGAAAACCCCAAGACCTGTATCTTGCAGACAGAGATATTTGTCTTGAAATTGCCACGTAGTCCCAAATCATCCTTAAATCTCTATAAAAGCAAACCTTGCTTCTTATTGCTAGTAGGGCAAACTACATACTAGGCTATGTTAGGAGGATTGGGGCCAGCATACCAAGGGAAGTTATTATCCTCCTGCTGGGTACCAGAGAGGGCCCCATCTGGATATTGTGTCYAGTTTGGAACAGCCAGTTCAAGAGGGATATCAACAAATTGGACAGGGGCCAGCAAACAGCTCCAAGGTGGGAAAGAGCCTGGGACATGCAACCCATGAGGAGAGCTGGAGGGAGTTAGGCAAAATGGGAGGCAAAAGGGGGGGATTTAACATCAGCTGGGAATTACTGGATGAGCATTTGCAAATGGCTAAATGTTTCTGGGTAGTGACAGCTGGTATAACATGGGACAGCAGCCACAGATGGCAGCACTGGGAGGTTCATACTGCAATAGGAACAGCTCCTTCCCCAGCAGCCCTGGTTCAAGGTGCTGGCGAGATGGGTGCGCTCTGTGTGCTGAGGGGGTTTCTAAATGCAACTGTGCAAAGCCAGGGCCACCCTGAGCTGGTGCTGGGGACAGCCCTGCTGTGAGCAGGGAGTTGCACTGGAGACCTTCTGAGGGCCTGCCACCAGCACTCCTGAGGTTCTCGGAAACCTGAATTATATTCTGACTTTATCTGAACCTAGATAATACGGTGAGCTGGATTTGTATTTTAGGCTCATCTCTAAGAGGTAGACGATGAAATGTGACTTGGACTAATCAGGCTTTGGGTCTCAGGAATCCATTCCAGTTGCCTGGCCTCTGTTTTGACCCGTCTTTTCTTTGAAGTTCATAAAGAAGAGGGGAAAGGAAATGAGAGCAGAGGCCCTGCTTTTCCTGTAGAATACCTCATTCCTTATAAAATTGTTTGGCAGAAATCTCTTTCAGCTGGACAAGCTAAATGCTTTAAAACATGCCTGTAGTCATTTTCCTCTCGTCTGATTCCTCTGCCTGCTCAGTCACTTCCCTGTATTGATAAAATCATGAATGTACAGACTGGAATATTCCTTGAAGAGGTAGCACAGAAATTACCCAAAAGTGCTTTAAGGGTTTGTGAATTGCAGCAGCCTTATTAATCCTGAGCTGGCTGGGGGTGAGAGGGTGTCAGGGCCTTGCTTCACAGTATTGTGCATTGCAAGGTGAGCAGCGCCTGCTCAGCTCCGGCATTTCTTGCCCTTTTTCCAGACAAACATACTGGGACATGCAGATTACAATCTTTGCCAGGTCATGAAGAAACCACACCTACCTTCCTCCCTGCCTTGTTATGCTGTGTGAAGAGGAAAACAGCTCAGGACTGGTGAAGGAGGCGTGTGTCTGCTTTGTCCTGGACACTAAGGAGATGGCTGATGGGAGGTGTTGAAAGCCCCGAAGCAGTGAAAACTGCTTGTCCTTTCCTTGTTCACCTCGGAGAAGAATTTTGCTCTGTTTTCTCTGTGTCCTCAGCTTAGTCAATGGATGACTGCTATGAGGTCTGTCCCCTGCATCATCTCTTCTCCAAGCTGAACAAGCACAGATCCCTCAGCCTTTCCTTAGACACCTTATGCTCTACCCCCCTTCACCATCTTAGTAGCATCTGCTAGACTCTCTCCAGTCAGCTCTTACTGCAGGGCAAAGCATCTTTCTTCAGGAGACAGCTGTGCTGCTTTTGTTTTGTGGAAGGGTGCAAAATAAAAGGAATCACCAAGAAACTCTTTACTTCAGACCCCTCTATTTTATGTTTTGTGTTTCAGGGTGGCCTGATACATGCTCTGCTGTCCTGTGGCATTGGCTATGCTGCAGTGACCCTTGGAGCAGCCTGAGGTTGGCATACTGACTAGATTAGGCTGTTGATGTCATGGCAGCTACTTGAGTCAGGCTCTGCACCCCTTTATGATGATGATACTGAGTTAGCAGAGGTATCTCCTGTGCCTTGAAAGAAACTATGTCTCACCAGAGACATGGTGAGATAGGGCAGAAAGGAAAGGAAGGAGCAAAAGGGCACCTGGTGATCTTGATCCTGAGGAGCCAGGTCTCCAGTGGAGAAAAGACCTTCATTCCTCCCTGCACATTGCATTCCATACTTACTGCCTTTAGGAGGCCTCATACTGTGCTTTTCTGATAGGCACATGATGAATGCTGCATGCAGAGGGGCAGGTGATGGTAGGGGCTGGATAAGATGTCCTGAGATCTGCTCAGTATTTCCTCATGAGTCAGCCATGCATTGAGTGAGCAGTGGGAATCGCTGGTTCCCCCGAAAGTGGCTGTGCTGCAAAAGCCAGCTCATGCTAAGTGTGGTTAGAGCTGCAGGCACTCTTACTTCCCCTTTTGAGAGGTGAAAGGACAGCACAAGTGTGGTCAGAAATTTCCTGCATCTAGATTTGGTCAGGGGCCACCTGCAATCCTTGAACTGAGGGTTTCACATCCTCTTTCAGACCGAACCTATCCAGTTGCTTTGAGGACAAGTCCTGAATCTTGCCATGGCAGTGC
This sequence comes from Rhea americana, assembly GCF_003343005.1. Classification (NCBI taxonomy): domain Eukaryota; kingdom Metazoa; phylum Chordata; class Aves; order Rheiformes; family Rheidae; genus Rhea; species Rhea americana. The sequence goes on along the minus strand of NW_028185206.1, from coordinate 288,794 downwards.
CTGAGCTGTGGTTTTGGTGTATGTCTTGTGCTGAGGAGTCTTTGGATTGCCTTTCTGACTTCCATGACATTTTTTGGGGGGGGGGGGGGCAGGGAATCTGAAAAAGAAATAATGATTTAGGGAAATAAAGATAATCCCTTCTCTTACCACTCACCTCTGAGTAGAGCTGTCTTGAAGGACTACAGGCTGTGCAATGACATTGCATGTCAGCACTTGCTGGTGCTGTACACACATTTACTCCTAAGGGCCCAGATTGGCCCTGAAGTCTCTACTAGAAGCAGTTGTTCTTAGTGAGGAATGGAATAAAATATCTCTTTACACAGGAGCTAGTGAAGGTCAGGGAGGTTCTGGGAGCCTGAAAGAGTCTATCAGAGCATAAAGAGCCCATTCTCAGACTTGCACTTTGCTAACTGCCCATAGAGTTCATCTTGGTTCTCTGACCATTGACTTGGGTATTTCAGATAGAGAAGTGATTTGCCAAGGCCATGAGGAGTGACAGATGTAGCACTGGTTAGGGAAAGAAGCTGCTGGAAGGAGGCAGCCACAGAAGGTTATGTTAGCACCTGATTCTAAGGGAAATTTTCTGCCACTTACAGCAAGGAACAGCACCTGAGGAGTGTTAGATCCAGATTACAGATGGCCAGGCAACTACTGCAGCAAGCTGGAGCCCCTATAGAGGAGAGCTTTCAAGTGTTAGCCCTGTAATGTTTCTGCCTGAAATTTTGCAGAGTGCCTAGGGAAACTGCATGCACAGTTGCTTACCAATGCAGGGATACTGATGCGCATTACAGCGGTAAGGTTCCAGACATACCTACTCAGTTGTCATAGAGGTAGTTGCTATGCTCCTTAACTGCATAGTTTCTGTAGTCCTAAATGATTTGTGACCTGAGGACAGCCAGGCATTTATTTGGGCATGTATGAAGCAGAGGAGGCTATCTGAAATAGGACACGGCATGCTGTTCTTAGACTGTGCATCTTATTATGCAGGTGCTTKGAGGAGGAGGAGACCACATTACAACTTTAGTTCTGAAGGTGGGCCTTAGAACCAGTTAGTATAACTTTAGTATGTGACTTATGTCAGAATTACCTCCAGGTTGGAAGTGTAATTAGAAATTGGGGTAAAGGGCTTCTGTTCACAGGTGAGAATTCTTTGGAAACATATGCCTTTCACTTCTGAAAACTTCAGGCAGGACAGAATTATGGGAAGAGTAATTTCTGTATAACTGGAAACTAATCATGAASAATGACATTCTCTGGTGATGTTAAATAGAATTAATTGTATTTAACTTGCAGGCTGTGTTGTGTTTCCAGGTTGTAATCTTGGGCTGGGCTCTTGGACACTTTTACGCATGAGGTAAGATTTGATAACATGAAAGGTAGCCAGAAAACAGTGAGTAAGTGACAGAAAATGGTGTTAGTGACGTGACAGGTGGCAGCCTTTCTTCAGAATTAGCACCATTAGTCTCTGCCCAGGGATTCTTAGCAGCCGAACAGCTTTAGTCTGTTCTCTGCTATCCTGGCAAACAGTTTCCTGGACGTGATCTTGCTGTTCTGTCATGAATATGAAATGCCCTTGTGTGTAACTGAGGCTTGACTCTGTAACAAGACAGATTGTTTGATTGTACAGTGAAGGTAACCTGTGCTTGGGTTATAGACACACAGAGCTGGGTTTTGATATGATATGCTGGAAACTCTACTTTCCTGTGCAGCATGTTGAGAAAACGTCCACGTGACTGGGATTTCAGGCACGAGCAGTATGAGCAAGAGTCCTCTCTTCAGGCAACTTCTCCCTGATATATCAAATAAAAGCTATTTCCTTGCCTTAGGAGATGTCTGACCTGCTTTTCATTCATCTGGCTTGCTTTCCCTCTCAAGGTGTCTCAGAGGATGCTGTGGGGAGGACTTGCTGCTGTTCCTTTAGATGAGCAACATCCCACTGAAGAAGGGAAAGGGAGGAACAAGGACCAAAGACACCTTCTCTCCCATTACATGTGTGTGGGCGTAAGTAGCTCTTCTCACCCACCTGTGCAGGAGCTGCTGCAGGAGGAACTTGCAAGGCTTTCCACTACCTCCCTTCACCCAGCCTGCAGGGAAGGCTGGGCTGACAGGAGGGACTGAGATCAGGGCAAAGATACCACCTTCACACTCAGGTCATGGCACTTGTGCTCTACATCCAGTACTGTCCAGTGTCCAAGGGTAGAGGGAGGAAGTTGTCCCTCTAGTGATGGTTGTCTTCTTAGTGCTCTGTATATAGCCTGGCTGATAACCAGCCTCAGAGTCAGCAAGGCTTTGTTTGGAGACAAGAAGAATTCATCATGTAGAAAARACACTAAGATTTGCAGGATCAGCTTGCAGCAGCATGGCTGAATGAGCTCCCCAAGTATCCTGTCTCTGTCACCTAGGAGCACACACTGAGGTGGAAGGAGAGGTCTACCGGGACACCTCCCCTTACCATTTTAATAAGAAAGTCCCCAAACCAGGGATGAAGCCAAGCTCCCCAAGACACCTACTAAAATGAGAGAAGCTGGCTACTTGAAATTTGGCAAAAAGCAAAGCTGTCTCTGAGCTATCTTCTCTGTCTATAGAAGACTCCCTAATCCAAGCCAGGAGAACCACAACTGACTGAGTGGATCAGCTTTCACCCATACCCTGGAACAGAGATAGATTTTGCAGAAATTTGCACCTAAGCAGGGCTTTGTTTTGTTTGTTGTGACATGAGAAGCTCTAAGCATTGCTTAGTGGTTGTATGTCATAGACTGTGTTTTGCTCTTTGCTGTATAACTAACAAAGCAGATTCAGCTGTTGCCATTTATGACCAACTTCTGGTCACAGGACCCCAGCAGTGCAGGTGGTGATGTCCTCTGGGGGTCTCCAGGCCAGCCCCATGCTCGGACTAGGGCTCAGTGTGCTGAAGCTCGGCTCAGAGGTGACAAGGACTGGAAATGGCCTCAGGGAAGGAGGGAAGCAGAAATAATTGCAGTCAGCTTGAATCCCATTAGGCTGCAGTGGAAACACAGTCTAATGGCCTCTCAGGCTTCAAGTTACTGAGCGAGAGACTTCCCTCAAAATGAGACTATTCTATACCTTTAGAAGACATTCTGCCACCTCTCATTTAAAGACAAGTGATAAACATTTCTGTGCATACAGGATGCATTGTGCACAGACAGAAACAAGCTCCAAAGAGCCTCCCATGCCACAGGAAATAGTCAGGATACTTAGCAGACACCAGGAAAATAGCTGCCCCCTTCCAGATGGCGGCACATCCGTCTGTCTTGTGCAAGGCTGGACTCAGCAGATCATGTCTCCCTTTCTCCATTCCTTGGCCAGGCATCTCGGGAGACATGGAGCATAGCACACTCTCCAAGACTGTCTGCAGTGCTAGGTGAGAGCAGCTCTGGCTTCATCTGAGCTTTGAAACCCCTCAGTGATGGTAACCCCTACCCCCACGCACASAGCTCTGGTGTCCTGTCTATCCTGGTGTCTTGCACCATCCTCCTGGGGAAGGTTTCCCAGCATCTCAGGGCTACCATTTGTTGCTGTTGCCCTTTCTTGTAACAGCTGCCACTACTAGGAAACATTTAGCCATTTGCAGTTGCCCTTCCAGTAGTTTTAGGTTGATATTAAGACCCTCTCTCACCTCTCCTTTGCCACCCTCTCCAGTTCTCCTCACAGGCCCTGTACCGCTGGGCTCAGCCAGTCTTGCCAGATGTTTTGCTGTCCCCTTCTCTGTTTCTTCATGTGCCTTTTAAACTGAGGGGCCCCAGACCAGAAATAGTGTTCTTAGTGTTTTGTGGCTCTTGCCTCCAACATGATGTGGCCTTGGGCGGATCTAGATGTTGGATGTAAGAATTGAACCAGGGGTTCTCTGAAAATACCTCCATGCTGAGGGAGTCTGCAGCCAAGTTGCCCTAGTTCAGATGGCAGATTTCTCTGCTCACAATGGTGGCCATAAGACAAGCTTTATGGTCCTGTTTGTGCTTCTTCTACAACCATATTAAATGAGAATCCCTGTGATGAAGGACAGTCTTTCTGCTGGCTGTGGGTTGCYAGAGCACCACAATTACAAATATACCGACAGTATCTGTCTACACTGAGGTTATTTGGAGAGCACACCATGCAAATAGTGCTGGATATGTGTCTGATGTTTGCAGTACAGAGAAAAGACCTTGGAGATTTTCACAGTTGACTGCATAAGGCCCTAAGCAACCTTATCTTGCTTTAAATTTATCCTTGTTTTGAGCAGAGGTTTGAACTAGACATCTCCAGAGGTCCCTTCCAACCTGTTTTTCTGTGATCCTGTGATTGTTGGTTTGCTCTACTTTTGTTCTTGTTTCTCTAAAGCAACAGATATATGCTATAAATGATCTTTAAATGCTGTTGCAATGGCACACCTGTAACTCAGGATTGTGCAGCTGGGAAGGCAGCCACGGTGTGAAGAAATGCAGGGAGAAACCTCCACAGGTGTCCCCTCTTACTGGGAGCTGCATTTCAGCTTAAGCCTTGGGTCTTGCTCCTTATCTGGGTTGTGCTCCCCATCTGAGCTATGCTGTAGGTGTGCCTGTGCCAGCCACACAATCTGCTGGTCCAGACCTTCAGCCTGATCCACTGCCTGGACTTCCTGGCTTTCCCTGGGACTTGCCTTGTCACTGTGGACCTGTTGGCTGATCTCTGGGCTGTGGCTGACCCTGGCTGCTGTCATCACCCTTGCCCTGGCAGACTGTGCCATGGCAGTGGGGACTGTGCCTGATCTGCATGTTGCCCACCTTTGACTCTGAGATWACCTTCAGTCGTAGGGCAGTCCTGCTCTTCAACTGTAGTATGGCACTTCCTACAATCACCTTGGCACCTTGCCTGACAAAATTTCCTGTGACTGGTAGGATCAATGCACAGGCTCTATCTTTTTTTTTCTTTTCTTTTTTTTTCCCCTCTCATTATTCTAAAGATCTTTGGATATAGGGTGTCAGGGATTTTACAGTTTGTGATACRAAGTCATGATCTGTTTGGTACCTTGGACGTAAAGTCCCTGTCTCAGCTGCTTTGTTACCAAGGGGTGTCTTCTGGCTGGTCAAGAGGAGCAGCCTTAGTTGGTGGCCACATATTGTGTTTGTCTTCCATGAGTCAGCAGGCTGCAAAGAAATGCTCTTCAGCAGGGTGATCTCTGCTGCTAGTATGCCAAGGATTGCCTTGCATGTGTTTAATATCCATCCATAGTGGTTCTCTGTAGTGACTTTAATTGCTAATTCACTGTGAGAGTGACGGAGCACTGGACCAGGTTGCCCAGAGAGGTGGTGGAGTCTCCTTCTCTGGAGATATTCAAGGCCCGCCTGGATGCAACCTTGTCTAAGGTGCTCTAGGTGACCCTGTTGAGCAGGGAGGTTGGACTAGATGATCTCCAGAGGTCCCTTCGAACCTTACCTATTCTGTGATTCTAATCTGGGGAGAGTTTTCTTTTGGTTTATACTGAAAGGGCAACATTTTGTCTGTGCCTCTGAGCAGAGGTCTGTGTGTCCTGGAGATCTTTTGCCTGTAGTTCAGCTGCTTGACAAGTCTCTTTGAAGTACTGCTGCCAGGTTACCAGCTATGTCTGGCCCTCAGCCACTGTAAGTTTTAGACTTGCTGGACTTGCTGGCCAGGTTGAGTGTCACAGCAGCACCTCTGCCACAGGGACACACACAGAGCCTGCAGCTTCTTCAAACAGCCCCTTACCTTTGGTGAGGACTGTGTCCCTCACTGAGATCCAGGGCCTAGGAGATAATGTCTACCATCTTTGGCAGTATCAGGGCTGCAGATTCAGCAGAACATGGCGTGATGGTCCAAGAGAATCACTGCTGACTTAATGAGAACTGCTGTGTTCCTCTGCTATGGCATGTGTGCCAAAACAGAGTATCTCCCTCTTCCCAGCCCCACCTGTCTACAAGGAATATGGAAAGTCAGACTCGAATGGCTCTCCATGCTGAAGTTCCCTTCTCAGGTGGCACCAGTACAGGGCATCCCCAGCTCTGAAACTCCTCTCTGTGAATCAAGGGAGGCCATTCCTTGACTGAGATGCGTGGCCACTTTCTGAAGGCAGTGCCGTGCTCTTGCTCATGTAGCTGAACTATGGAAAATCATACAACAAATGCCTTTGCTTGCTTTGCTGCTCTGTCCCATGGAGCAGGGGCAGTGCAGTAGAGCCTGGACCTGTCATACTCTCCATATGGCTCAGGAGAGAGGGCCAACAGGGCAGGAACTTTTACAAGTTCTAACAAAAAGACAAGGAACAAACTCTAGTCTGGAGAAACCCTGCAGACACCTTTATGGGGTGAAAGAACAAGACTAGGGTACAACCAGTGCTAATACTGCTCAGTTATCGGCTGGCTTTTGACACAGAAGAGCAAATGTTGGCAAAATGATTATGGTAACCATTTCACAAATAATTAAATTTGTTGATTTGCAATTGCCTGCATAAACTGCCAGCAGCATCACATCTCAGAACAAACCCTGCTACCCAAAATTTTACTGGTTAGGGAAATGATGATAAGCATCAGAAATCAGACGTTTTTTCTCTCTTGTAGATTGGGTCTGAGTATTGCTATTTTTATTGTTTTTTAATAAAACTTCTTTTGCCAGGGAGCATCAAAAAACAGAAATATAGCAACACAGGTCTGCACACAAAAGGTTTAATTCCAGCAAACAGGAGTTAGATACATGAACAGAAAATTGCTGTATATCTGTGTGTGTGTGTGTGTGTGTGTGTGTGTGTGTGTGTGTGTGTATGTATATGTTTCTGTGCTGGAAATAATTGATATGAAAGAGTGTCTAACGTGATGAAAGGAAGAGCCTTAATCCAGAGAGACCTCCATAATGTTGCAGACTGGACCATCAAGAAGGTCACAAATCCCAGCAAGGAGAAATGGAAGTGGTGCACTGGGGCAGGAAAGCCACGTACATTGGTGCAGGCTGGGGAGTGAGTGACTGAGCTGCAGCCTTGCTGGGTAGGACTTGGTGGTAACTGTAGACATGAGCTAGAACAGCGGTGAGAAGTCACTCTCACTGCAAACTGTGCAAGCTACTTATGGGGCTGTATGAGAAGGGGCATGCCCTGCCCAGCTGAGGGATATTGGAGACCCTTTTAACAAGCATYGGTGAGGCTGCAGCAAGATTATTGTGCCAAGTTTAAGAGGGAGGTGGAAAGGAGCCAGCAGATGGTGCTTTAGGTAATGAGAAATGTGTGATGATATTGGCAAAGTGCAGGAAAGATTCCTTTGGGAGACCTCTTGAGGCCACAAATTGTCAGACCACAGGAAACTCAAATGTGTGAGCCAGGAAACCGAAGGGGCAGGGAATCTTGCAGAAGAGTGCAGCAAAGCAGTTGGCCATTTGTTCGGCATTAGAGTTAACACTCCACGTGGCTTGCCAGCATGACCTAAATTACTCATAGGCCAGAGTTTGAACGGGAAGCCATGAGAGGTGCGTTGGAGTATTCAGTATGAACAGCACTGTCTCCTCTGCGTCCTCACAGGACCACATTGGAAAGGCAAAGGCTGGGGCAACTTTTCGGATGCAGCCTGTCCTCCACTCAGTCAAATTGTTTGGCACGGTCCCACTTCTGCAGGTTCTTCTCCTATTTTGCATTTGCTAAGCACTGCTTTCCTTGGAAGTCTGGGGTCCTTGTCCAGTCCGCACCATGTTTCCTCAGTTGCTCTGACTAATTTTACCATGGTAGCTGCTGGCTCAATGGTTGTACATCCCATGTCAGCCAAGCAGGGGGAATAAAGCACCATTGCTGAAGCACTGGAGCAGTCTCCACCCTGAGTTACTGGTGTTAGAGTAGCCCATGGTGTTAAGTATTAGCAGAAGTTAGTTAGTTATTTCCCCTAAAGGAGGATCATTATATCTCTGCCCTTATTTTGTATTGTAGTCCTAGCAATACTGTAACTCTGACAGCAGGGGTTAGAAATTAGATTTGTTAAGACTGTGCAATGTCATTATGTCTAGTACTTTTTCAGAGTTTCCTGGATGTTACTTAAAACAGGATAATCACTTACTCATGTGCAACCAAAGACCACATGGAAGCTGCTCACAAAGGAAGCCTCAGCCTTTGCAAATAAAAAAACCTCATTTCTGTTTTATTTTTTCCAACCAAAATTCCGCAAACAAAAAATTTAAACTTCTCCCTTTGTTCCAGCTTTTGTGTTTGCTCTTGGATACAAGTAACCACAGTGGGGGAATGGAAGATACGGGATTTTGGTCCTAAAATAAGGATGTTTGTCTGAATTTGTTTCTGTAGCTAATCCAAAAATACCAGAATAAAGAAGATTTTTGCTCTTTGGTCTTATTTGTGCAGTGCATTTACTTTACCATAGATGGAATACCTTGGAGAAGATACAAGAGAAGGATTTCAGTTTAATCAGGTCCAGGCACAAGTTTTGGACCCATAGCTAAAATGGCAGAGCATCAGCAACATCTGTCTCCTCTCTGCACTCAGATCCAAGATGACAGAAGAGCTATCCAGGCATTTTTATGACAAAAAGATTTGCTTATTCAAGAACTACCTTGCCTTTTCTTATCTTTATTTTTTCTCTTTTCCCAAACACAAATCTAGCCTTTATTAACACGAGGTCTGAAAAATGTGTCCATGTTTAAATATGAACACTGATGGGCATTTGCCAGAGGCAGCCAAGACTTTAAATGCAGCCAGTATTAATCATCCGCCTCTGATAAACTGAGGTCCTAAGGCTGAGGGACCCATTGAATTGGGCTGTTGTAATCACCGAGAGCCACTTTCCTCTTTTGTGGTCACATCCTCACTCAGTGAAACATTGCATCATCTGAGCTCAGCTGGTTCAGAAGCAGGGAAGTCTAACCTGGACATGTTGCAAGCTATGATCCTGAAGGTAGAGAATGGGCGGTGTTCCACAGGATGTTTCTTTCAGATATCCTGTGGGACTGTGACCATCCAGTTGCTGAAATTAGCATTGCTCATAAAATCAGAGAAAAGCCTAAACCAGAAGGGAGCTCTGGAGGCCTCTAATCCAATTACTTGCTCAAAATAGGCTAACTACAAWGCTAGATCTGGTTGCTCGGAGCCTTACCAGGCTGAGTTTTGAATATCTCCGAGAGCAGAGATCTCCCCGCTCTCTGGTGCCTGTCCAAGGGCTGCACCCCTCTTGCACAGAAGCAGTGTTCCCTTAGAACAAGCAGAATGTCTCCTGTTGCAACTCTTGCCCTCTCCCTATGCACCTCTGTGAAGAACTTGGCTCCACCTTCTCTGTAAACCTCAGTAGATGGTGAATGATGACTTCAGTCAGGTTCCCCTTCACTGTCACTTCTGACTGTCCCCAGATGAATAAGCCCAGTTTTTTCAGTGTCTCCTTGTGCCTCACATGCTCCTGTCCCCAGCTATCTTTAAGGCTCATTTCAACTCTGCTTCTATGGCTGCCTAAAGACATCCTGTTACAGGATGAGCAGGAGGGGAGGCACAGCCCAGTCCCTAATGGGGGACCTAGCAGTGCAAGCTCCTCACAGGAGGAAATGGTGCACASCCCAGATCTGTCACGTGTCCAGTGCCTGGTGTGGCAGGGATCATCAGCTGAGGCTCAGATATATTTGCGAAACAACTTCTTGGAAGAGGGGGAGAGAGGGAAGGCATGTTCTTTGGAAGAACAGCATTCTGGTGTATGGACAACTCCAGAAACCACCATATCGAGTCACTCAGATAGCATCAATGGGAACTCTTTCAGCTACACCCTTGTTCCAAAAATGAACTCTAGCGCTGTGTAGCCAAAGTCTTATGCTGTTCCAGATACTTTGGCCAGATGATGGTAAAGTGAATCTGTTCTTCCACCATGTGGATCTTCCTGCTTGGGCACACATTCACTGGAGTATGACCTGAAGTCATGAAGCACCATGTGCCTGTAGAGAAAGGCTCTAGAGGATAGATATACACAGTCTGACTGTGTGGAGAAGCAGTAAATAGATCCATTTCTTTGGTCTGCTGTCAGGCTGGAGCTGTATCACAATGATGTGCTCTGTCAGGAGGTGTGGACTGGGCAGGAATGAGGCAAGCCACAGCCAGCAGAAGTATCTGACCATGAAGGAGAAGGTGGGTAGYACCTTAGACTTAGAACCTGTGGCATCAGTGAGAAAGTGCTGGCTTCAGATGCGTGATAGAAAACTGTCTTCCTGAAGCTCAGATCTGTCTTGTTCTGCTGGATAAACAGCTGCTGCCTTCCTGCTCTGCCAAACTGCTATGAGGCCACGAGGGAGAAATTACAAAAGRGAAGGGGGATTTCTTACTGACTTTTGCAGACAGCAGTGCCAGGACGAATCTTTCCCTGCAGCGTCAGCTGCTGGCTGTGGATTCAACCGGTATATCAAATGAAGTGGTTTAATCCAAGGCTGATTTTTTCCAAGGGCAGCAGAAACATGGTTTGCAGAGCTGAATATGACAGTATTTCCAGTGGTGATGACTGCAGTTTCCACAATGACGTGGAAGGGTGAGTCAGCGTCTCCATGCTGCAGCGCCTGGGAGCACACAGACCCATCCGTCTCCAACTCAGGGTATGGTGTGCAAAAAGACAGCACTGTGGGGAATGCAGGAAAGGTCTGGGCTACCCTGGGAGCAGGAAATACAGCAAAGAAAGAATCAAATCAGCTTTCCTACCAGCTAAATCTGGGCATCCATTTTGCAAAATAGAGACTGCCTGCAAAAGAGCCATACAAAACTGAAGCATGTGCCTCTATTTAGTATTAAGGTCTCCTTTTAGCATCCTCCAAGCACATCTCCAGCATCTGTTTTTGTTCTTGCCACATGCTGTTCAAGATGCGAGAATGAACATGCGAGATGCTGTACTTGGATACACACTAGTTCAGAGCACTAGGCAAGAGCAGCAACGGAGCTAGAGCATGGTCCTTCCCCAGGCACAGAGGAAGGACCTCTCTTGATCTTCACAGCTGCAACTCGAAAGCAGTAATAACCATTGTGAAGGACTGGCCAGCATCACTGTGCACTCTGTATGTGACTTGCAGCAGCTGGGGCCCTGCACAGAATAGAAAGCTGCAAATTACCAGCAGCAGCAGTGAATGCCGACTCTGCCCTCAGCTTTTTGCGGCAGTCAGAGGGCCCAGACTCTGGGCTGGTGTTCATACAACACAACCCTATCCTGACATGTGACACCTTCTTGCAGAGAGAGAACAGGAGGGTCAGGAGAAGGTCTGGCCAGAAAGGCAGAACTTCCCTCAGCATGGACCACTGGCTATTCCCTCTCCCAGCCACTTTGTAGAGGGCTTCAAATTACCAGTTCATTGCTGCCACCTGGGCAACAGGTCTGGACAATAAATGAAGCTGGCAGGATAAGGAGAAGTCACTGAGTGTTTGTTTAGTGCTTTATTCTGAGTGCTGAGTAAATACCAGTGTGCTTAGAACAACTTGTATTTGAAACATGATGCTCCTCTGAGAAAGGTCATGTATTTCCTAGGTGCATCACAGATTACTGGCAGGAACCAGCCAAAATAAAGGGGAAGGTGGAAAAACCTGCTCCATATCCACACTTTAGGGCATTACTGTCCCCTAGGCTTCTCTGCTTGGCCACACAGTTTGCACTGGTTCTTAGCTGCAACTCTGACATGACTCATTTATTTTGGCTGGGCTGCCTAGTGCTGGGAAGAGACTGCAGGCTGGCAGCCCCTCTCCTGCGAGAAGTGTCAGCACTGCATTTCTCAGGGTTGTTTTATTCACCCCGCTTAGTTGTTTTATTCACCCTGTCCACATCTGATGGCCTGAACAAGCTGCTTTGCACTATGCATTCCCACAACCTGTGAGCTGTCTCCTCGCTACAACTGAAGCACAGGGCAACAGACCCAAATGACAGAGGAGCCTGCTCTTGGCAGTCCAAGGTCCCCTCCCCAGCACAGTCATGGGTCCCTGGATGCTTCAGCTGACTTGCAGTGCATCTGTAAAACTCTGTGTTTGCAATGAAACAATCCTAATTTATTTCTTGGGGGTTGCCCAAGAAGTGTCACAAGTCAGGCTTTCTGTGCCACAAGATTTTCATACTGTGCAGAACATTATTTCTCTAATATACTATGACCCAGAGGTCTGAACCTTCTGAGTGTAGATTTTACCCCCAAGAACTACCCRGATTTCACAGCCCAAGAGCTGTGAAGAAAGTAGCTCTTTAGCCCAAAAACCTCATCTTCCGCCCTTGCAGTGCAAGTCTGTGTCTGCTGGCTTTTTATATGCCAGAAGCTTGAAGAGACACATAGATTGGCAGAGGTACTCTTGGAGACACCCTTGGTCAGACTTGGCTCAAGATGCCGTTCTGCCTGATACCACAGATCAAGATATAAGACAGACTCACAGCAGGGCACAGTGACTGGGCAGGTGAGTGTGGGCATGGCCATGGGTTTTCTACCTCAAATCCTCGCTGAGCTATCTGGTTCTTGGGAATCTCCCAGCCTCTCTTTCCCTTCTCCTTGAGTTTGTCTAATGGGATCAGCCTGCAGTTCAATGCACTTGCCCCTCTCGCTTGGAGGACTTTTCTGGCAGATTAAGTGCCTACGTGACTGAAGAAAACACCCTCTGGAAACAGTGCTGCAGATTTTCAGGGGCCTAGTGGGCATGCATCCAGAATGTCTACAGCATATGGATGTTTGCGCTGTCACTGCCAGCACAAGGAGAGCACCTAATGAAAACACGTTGTGATTGAGAGCTGCATGTCCCCTCTTCAGTTTGTCCAGGGTTTTGGAGGTGGGGAGGAGTTTTGCATGTGTTGTAGCATAGCTCTGTCTTATGCAGGGGAAGGTTCTCCCCAGAAATGTGGCAGATTAATCCTTGTTCTGTGACAGTGATCTGCTCTCTACTTTCGCAATCTGCTGCTGGCATTAGCCTGAGATATAAAGCACAGCTGCGGAGTTCAGTGCCAACAGCCTTTTCCTCCATCCAGTCTTTTCTGGGCCAGCTTGCTCTTTGTGTGCTTAATTTGTAACTGTTTCTCAAGCAGGTCACGATACTACACAGCTGTCCTGGTGTGAAAGATACACAACCAGGTATCAGCCTTCCCCCCAGACTCCTGATTTGCTGGGACACAGCTTTCAGCTGAAAGACCGGTCTCCCTCTGAGCTTATTCAAACAGCCCTTGATGTCCTTATCCTTAACTTCAAAACTCCTGTACTTGCGAACTCCACAGGATCATCACTGATTGCATCCTGCAATGACCTRTAAACCTAGTGGACAACAATGAGAAATGTAGCCTGGTGGCCACCAGAGAGAGCAACCACACCAAAGCACTTGGCAGCACTGCTGCCAGATCCCTTATGCTGAGCCTGTAGTCCTGCTGGGGAAGTACTTTCTCCCTCATTTTACCCCAGAAAGGTTGCCTGGTCCTGGACCCTAAGACCTGGCATTCTGGGCAGTGAGCATGGGGGCAGTGGGCTGCTTGGCCATGCCATCACTGCTGTGCACCAAAGAGCTGCACAGCTGACGGACCAAAAGTGATGGACTAAGTCTCCCACGCTTGCAGTAGTGGGATAGGGAGCACAGGGAGACAGCATTGCTTCCTCTGTCACCTCAGTGGGCCCAAAGCGTGTAAATGTGGGAAGTCTGGCACACAGAACCAGGACGAATGTGACCTCTGCCTCCAATCCCACTCTGCTGTCTTCCCAGATTTCAAGTCTGGAACTGTCCAGGAGAGGAATTTCCAAAACACGTGGTGCTATTTGAGGAATGCAAGGGGAAAACAATCATAACAGAGATAAGGAGAACTTCAGGCAACTTGATAGCTACACCCTGCTTGTTTTAGGACTGGGATGCTGCAAGCTCCCTCCCCACTGTAGTGCCCCCAGCACCATCAGCCCAAGCTATGGCAACGAAGATACGACTGAGAGAAGACTACGAGGCAAAAAGTAAGGCAAGGAGAAAGCATAGGGTCTGCAGCTCCAGCACTGAGCAGGAGGGGAGACATCCACGTGCCCTCCCCAGAGGGGGAGAGACTCCTCATCACCCCCAGGCAGCTTCTGGAGATGTTCAATAGTGGCACTGAAAGACAGCAGCTACCTCTGCTCCCCGAGTAGCTCTGCTCACATTAGGGCTGCAGGACTGTTTTACAGTGGGTTTTCTCCCTGGAGAGCTTCCCCGGGGCAGCACCATGCAGCTATGTTGCCCTGTCCTCCTTGCAGGCTTTTCTGGACTTAGCTGCTTTCCTTTCTGTCCTGAGCAGGGCTACGCTCTGCTGCCACAATCCCTGCTTCCTCGCCACTGCTTCCCTTAGGGGGCCGGCTCTGTTTAATGTCTGTCTGGCTATTCAGCGTGCCTCTGGCAGACTATTTAAGGCATTGCATAAGCATGCTGCTGAAAAACTTGTTCGGTGGGGGATTAGTCCCTTCCTCTCCCCTATCTTCAGAGACAGAGAAAAAAAATGAATAATTCTTGGCTCAGAACTCAGGAAAAAGAACCTATTTGCTAAAAACAGATGTCCACTTCTGCTGATCCCACAGTGGGTCTTTCACACCTGATGCTTGCAGACAGACTGTTGTCTCACTAACAGTGTGTACCTTGGCAGAGCAAAGATTGTTCTCATAGGACTGCATGTATCTCTAACTTCAGAAAGGTTAAGAGAAGAAGTGCCCTGGCTGGGCAGCTGCAGAAGGACTGTGGATGAGTGGCATTTGGACAGCTGGAGCTTAGCTCAACACACTCAGGTCATAAGCCTCGTGCTGTAAGCCTGGAAATGATGCAGATATCTTGTGTGCCAAGATTGGCAAAAGCCTGGTTAGACAAGGTTCTCAACAAAAAACTATATATATATCCAGGCCTGTAAGCTGAGATCATCCACTCGGAGAACCTGCGCTGGAGTTGCAGATCTATTCCAGCTCACAGGGGTGCCCACTTCTGCTTGTCCACATGGTGCCTTTGGAGCATCCTATGCCTCTTGGTCCTGTCCTACCACACCACCTGCCAAATACATGCAGCACTTACAGGAAGTTCATCTCCAACAAAACAATTGCAGGAGTTGAAAATAAAGAGTGGAGTTAGCCCAAAAAGGGGAAATTCTTGATGTGCTCTGCAGGTAACCAGAAGTGAAGGCTGAGCTTTGGTTTGACATCTCTGTCACAACACAAGGCTGCAAGTACTACCTGCAGATTTGTCAGTTCTTCACCAGAGACATGCCTGGGCTCGAAAATGACTGAGTGAGGATATTAGTGATTGACTCAGAGACTGCAAGGCCAGGAGGGCTGTCACAGCCTCCCCTTTCACTCTTCCTTACCTCCACGCACCGTACAGAAACTTCTCCTCCCTCTGATGCACAGACTAAGGCAATCTTAGTGCTACAGCATTCCTCTCTCATTTCTGCAGCCCCATTGAATATACATGTTTCCATGACCCTCTGGAAGCGCAGACAGCAGCTGAGCTCTTTTCCTACCATGGTAATGTGCAGAAGCAAGCTCTCTCTGTTTGTAACGCTGTGTCCCACTTGCATACATCTGGAGGCTGTATTACCAGCATTAGCTGCAGTACAAAGAGCTCATGGTGTTACCCATAGGTGTACTTCAGTCTCTTTGGGACTCTCTAAGGCAGAGCTCACATCTGGCATCACCGGCTTCCGATTGCATTTTTGTCATTTATTAATTAAAGTTAATTTCACCAGAGTGTAATGATTTATTCAGATTCAGAGCTTCCTGTAACAGTGAGCTACTATTTGTTATGCCACCATGTTTCTGCCATCTGCAAACTGCATAAAGATTTTGCAACAGCCACTTTTTGAAATGTCACTGAACTACTTTTTAAGCCCTATTTCTTTTTCATAAGGCATGGGTCTTACAAAAGCCTCAGGTGCTATTAAGTAAGAAATGCTCTGGGGAAATCTGATTATGTAACAGAAACACCATTCCCCTTATTGGATTGAAGTAGTAATCCTGTTCTGTTTATTCAAAGGACAAAAATAAAGGAAAACAAGTCTGACAATATTGTGCCTCAAGGCTGACTTCAGTAATAGTTTTCAGCCTCTTTGTTGATCCTGAGTGCTATTATTTACACAGGAATGATGTCTGCATAAGTGGCCCGTGATTCCCTTGGCTGTTTCTTTTATCTTCCTGCTGGAAATATATTGACAGCTTTCTTTTGCTGCAGAAGATTGTGCTAGAAGTATTAAGACTGGTGTGGGCAGAGAGGGCACATGAATGTCAGGTATGGGATGTACCAGTGGGAAGAAGTGGCAGAACTGGCTACCAGATGGGCAGAAGCCAATGGCACCTGCAGTCTAAGACATCGGGCTCCTTGCCCTTTCCAAAACATCCAGCTCTGGAAAATAAGGAATGGCCTAAAATGTGCAACAGCCCAAAACTGAAGCTGTTAGAAAATGATGACAGGAAGGCAAGGAACAAGGTAGGAGTCATAGTGAGGAGGGAAAGATAAGGAGACAGAGGACAGTGGGTGAACTGATCCCCAAAATGGAGCAGGACAGGAGACAGGAGAAGACATTCATTGGCAGCTCCTAGAGGCTGCAGAAAGGCAGACTCCAAGCCAGCACACAGTCACCAAGGCAATAACCAAGGAGCTATGGTAAAACCTCAGTAGCTAGTGTCCATTGTCCTATACATCATCACTGGTGGTCCTGGACCAGCTATTTGAATTTTGGTGCTTGCAACCAGGGCAGACCACTTGGACACTCACACCTTGGACAAGCTTGTGTGCACAAGGGTATGGGAGTGAGTAAAACTGCCTTCATTTTAAAATAAAAGTTTTCCCCTCCTATACCTCTCCCACTGAGCTTTACTAATTGTTGCATAATTGATTTTGACAATCATCTGGCATTTTCTCAGTGTTCTGAGATTTCTGATTTGCTTTTCCGCAATCTGTTATGGTCTCCAGTGTTTTGCTAGGAACAGTGTTGCCAACACTATTAACAGACCTGGTGCTTGTTACTGCATGTCTCCTGTTATCAGTGAGGCATTACATGTCGCATAACAGTAAAGGCCTTGAAAGTCTTGGAACAGGTCAAAACCAGAGGATCCTGGGCTATAAATAACTCACCAGTGGTCAATTAGAAGCGCAGCCGYGAAAGCTGCAAAAAGTCTGTGTTATGTGTAACAAAGGAAAAAAGCTGAGCAATAAAAAGCACATTTGAGCAGCAGGATAAGACATGTGCTGCAACACAGGAAAGTAACACTGGAGGCAAAAGGCCGAGGAGCTGTCTAGAAACTCATACACCATGAAAAAAACTCAAGATTCAGTGTGGGATCACGGGAGCAGCAAGTGTCCCTCTCTCCCTGCTGCCTCTGAGAAGTCCACTGCCCACTTCACCCCATGCCTGTCTGCAAACCCTGTCAAAACCTTTCTAAACCTGAGAGAGTTGTTCATTCAGGATTGCAGTACAGATGTGTCTGAAAAATGTGTGTTTTTCTCCACAAATTTTGCATGTTTTTTCTAATTAATGCTCTAACCCCTCAATAAAGCCTTATTACCTATAAATTCAGCTTGATTAATTATTGGCAACGTTGTAATATAACACTAGTGTGACAAAACACTCCTTAGCAAAGTCCTTCAAAAGTGGGCCATGGGGAGAGATTGAGACTTGCTGATTTTTGAACCAGTTAATTTTAAGGCAAACTCTCAGGTTGAGCGTTCCTCAACCCCTCCTTGACTCACATCACCTCTGCTATCACCTGGCTTCCTGTCCACCAGAAATYCTCATTTCTGTGAGATCACAGTTTTTGAGGCTCACAGAGTGCTCCATGAGCAATCATGGGGTTACCCTCACCAGGAGCATGATTTTGCATTTCCCTTTGTGAAATTCAGGAAGTTCCTGTCAACCTTTCTCCCCAGCCTATTGAGGTCTCTCCAAATGGCAGCACAGGCCTCTGATGTATCAACCGCTGCCCCCCAATTTTTCATCACCTGCAAACTTGCTGAGGAGGCACGCTGTTCCACCATCCAGGTCACTCACGAAGATGTTAAACAGCACTGGCTCCAACACTGACACTTTGGGTACACCATGGGTAAGTGGCCTCCAGCTAGACTGTGTGCAGATGATACTACCTTTTGAACCAGTAGCTCACCCAATTTTCAATCCACCTCACTATCCATTTATCTAGCCTGTATTTATCAATTCCTCTGAGCACGTTATGAGATACAGTGTCAAAAGCTCTACTAAAGTTGAGATAAATCCACTGCTCTCACTTATCTACTCACCCAGTCATCTCACTACAGAAGGCTATTAGGTTGGTCAGGCATGATTCCCCCTTCATAAATCCAGGCTCACTACTCCCAATCTTCCTGTTCTTCACATGTTTGGAAATGGTTTCCCACGGAATTTGCTCCACTGCTTTCCCAGAGTGAAATTCAGCCTCAAAGTGTGGCTGACTTGTCATACTTCCCCAAATTCTCCTTCCCACCCTTCTTGAAGGTAAGAGTAGTATTTGCCTTCTTCCAGTCCTTGGGAACCTCCCTTGATTGACATGATCAGCATGACAATCAAGAGTGGCATCACAGTGACATTGGTCAGCTCTCTCAGCACTCCTAAGTGCATCCCATCAGGGCCCATGGATTTGTGCATGTCCAGTTTGTTTGCTTAATATTCCTCAATCTGATCCTCCTCTGCCTACTGTAGGTCTTCCTTGCACTGGGTTTCCCTGTAGTCTTAGGAAACTGGGATTGCTTAAGGCTGGTCTGACCAGTAAAGATGGAGGGAAAAAGGCCTCAGCCTTCTCCATGTCCTCTGTCACAATGGCCTCACTTCCATTTAATGGCAGGGTCAGTCTCTAGTCTTACTTTGGCTGCTGGATGTACCAGCAGAAGCCTGCCTTGTTGCTATTCATACCTGTCACTATATTCAGCTGCAGCTGATCTTTGCCTTTCCTAAGCCTGCTTCTGCAAGCATGGTGTCTCTATACTCCTCCAGCTGCCTGTCTCTTCTTCCACTTCCTCTACTCATCTTTTTTATGTTTGAGTTTAGCCAGGATCTCCTTGTTCATCTGTGCAGGCCTCTTGCCACCTTTGCTTGATTTCCTGCTCATCAGGATGGATCATTCTTGAACTTGGAGGAGGTAGAACTTGAATACCAGCCAGCTCTTCTGGAGCCCTCTTCTCCCCAGATGGTCTCCCATGGGATTCTCTCAAGTAGTTCCCTGAAGAGGCCAATATCTACTCTCCTGAAGTCCAGGGCTGTCATGCTGCTTTTTGCCTTGGTCCCTCTTCCTGAGATCAGGAACTCCACCATCTCACAGCCACTGCAGCCAAGCCTGCCTCTGGCTTTTACATCTCCCATAAATTCTTGCTCATTTATAATAATCAGGTCCAGCAGAGCATCTTGCTTTGTCAGTTCCTCCATCACCTGAGTTAGGAAACCTTTTGCACTGTTTGTAACCCTGCTGTGCTGTCCCTTCACTCACCCTGGGGAGGTTCAAATTCCCCATGAGGACCAGTGTCTGCCAGTGTGAGGCTTCTTGCAGCTGTCTAAAGAAGGGCTCATCTATTTCTTCTTACTGATCAAGTATTCTCTAGTAGACACCTAATATGGCATCACCCAAGTTCATCTGCCCACTAACCCTGACTCATCTAGCCTGGCTCATCGACTGTCCCCAGGCAGATCTCCAAGCAGTCCTGCTGCTCTCACATAAAGGACAGCTGCTCTCCTTGCCTTCCCAGCATGTCCCTCCTAAAGAGCTTGTATCTCTCCATGGCAGTGCTCCAGTCATGTGAGCTACCCCACCACATCTCCATGACCCCAGCGAGATCATAGCTCTGCAATTGCACAGAGCTCTCTAWTTCCTCCTGTTTGCTCCCCATGCTGGGAACCTGTTTGGGGCTCTCCTGTTCAAGAAACTGGAGAATGGCCAGCAAAGAGCTACCAAGACTAGCAGTCACAGGCCTGTGAGGAGAGCTGAGGGACTGTGACTGCTTGGTCTGGCAAAGGAGAGGCAAGGGCGATCAAGAAGTAGCAACAACTGCTGCAAGGGCAGTTGCAAATTAGACAGAGCCAAACACTTCCTGATGACACCGGGTGATACAACAAGGTGCAGCAGCCACAAATGACAGTGCTGGGAGATTCACATTTGGCCCCTGGGGAAAGTGTTTCCCTAGGAGTTGGTGTCCTGGGTTGGGCCTCAGATGTGGAGAGAGGTTCCATCCTTGGAGGACGTGAAGACTCAGATGAAGCCATGGCTACCCTCACCTTGCGTTGGGAAGAGCCTCACTGTCAGCAGTGGATTGGGCTGGAGACTCATCACCAGTGTTGCCTACACACGTAACCCTCTCCCACAGATACAGGTCCAGGGTTTCTAGTATGAGAGAGATTAGAAATACATACCAGTCTATTTTGTGTTGAGGGAAGCATTGGTTTGGTGATGAATGAACACTTAACCAAAAAGAACCATTTCTGGCTTCAGAACTGGGAAGTAATTGCTAAAACCATCTGTGGTCTTGGAGTACAAGCTATGCACATATGCAGCTACCCTAGGGGAGTCTTTGCTCTAGTCCTCTTTTTCTTGTTGCTCTCATGTTCCTCCTACCCCCCTCCCAAGGCTAAAGCAAGGAAGGTCTGGCTGTCCAAGGATTTCTTTACAGCCTCTACAGGAGCCTATGACAGAGCCAGAAATCTAACCTCAGCCCCCACTATTCCCTGTACAGCTCCTTCAAGACCTATCCCAGGTCTAAGAAATCAAGAGATTGAGAATAATTACCACTGGCCCTGCAGAGATCTTGCCTGTATGCGCTAGCATCTGTTTTCTGGCAGTGACACTCAAAACAGTGAATGGGAAAATAAAACAGACTCTGGGAGCAGAACTGTCGTCTCAGTTCAGACACAAAAAGAGGTCTCGTATGGGTGCATTGTCCGGAAGCACACAGACATCCTGCAAACATGATGCAGGCAGATAGCTACAGATTCAGGGCCAGTACTGCTGTAGTAAGAAACATACAGAGTGAGAGCAAAGGGCAAGCACGCCCACTTCAGATTCTTTCCAAGAGGATGAAAGGGGTCAGCAAGCTTCAGCTTAGTTTAGTCCATTTTTTTCCCCTTCTAACAACAGCCTCCCTTTTGTTTCCTTAGGCTGGAGAGGAATAAGGTGTAACAGGGTAAACACAACTATGATGCACGTCAGAGATCCCTGCTCACCCTTCTTGGTCTTTGGTATGCAGGTCGAGCTGAAGGTAGGAAAGGAAACTGTGTTAGAGCAAACACTTTCTCATAGCAATAAAAAGTAATGGGATCCTTTGCAAGTTTGCATGCCGATCTGATCCAGGAAGGTCTGGCAGCACTGGTGACCACACACAGTGCCCAGGATGCAGAGAAGAGTGAAATCTTAGTGACGCTTCTCAACTCCGCTGCTGCTTTCCAGCAAGGGACATGATTTCCAGGTCGGATTTCATACAGTCTCTGAGATGGTGACTCCTGCCCATTTCCTCAGCCACTTGTCCCYTTCTGAAGCAGAAGAGGGAGGAATAGCTCGATACTCTGAGGACAGAAGCGGCAGAAAGTGAAAGAGCCCCTCAACTTTCTTATGTCTCTACCATTTCTGCCCATGGGCACCCAACAAAGAGAATCTTGGGAAGAAAAAGCCTGTTATTCCTATGTAATGCCTTTGAAGGTCCAAAAACTAATGAAAGATGCCACAGGGACTGACAGCACTCCCCCATCATATCTCTATCTAAACCTCCTACTCCACTCACCCATCAATCTGCTAGTAACTTCTAAGTGATGATGCTCCTGCCAAGTGACATCCTGCGCTGCCCTCACTGCCCAGTGCTGGCTCTGGAGGGACTGGCTCTTTCCTCTCAACTGACAAAATGAAACAGGCAGAGGTCAGCACCCTCTTCCGGAGCCTGCTGCTCCGCTTGACTCCAAGGCAAGGTACACGTTCAGGTATGGACCGGGCTTTGCCCTCCTGCCCAAGACATCCACTTGCACCCAAGGTGCTGCTAGCTCTGTCCCAGTTGGGAATGGGATCACCTCTTTGAAGAGCAGCAGGGACCTCAAGCCAATTGGCCTGCTTTAGCCACCATCTTGCAGCCAGAAAGATTTCCTCCATGGAAATGATTTTCATGAAAAAGTGCCAAGTAACAAAGGCAAATTTTTTGCAGTCACACTTGCATTAGTTTACCCAGAATGATTTCTCCACTTTCATACTCTCCAGCCAAATCTACAAGCAGCAACCCGCTTCCCCCAGACTGCTGACAGCCCAGGGCTTGTGCACTTCATCTGATTCAAGTGGAGTCTGTATGCTGTCTCCCTACCCACAAGTAAAGGAACCAACCCCTAAGGCTTTTTGGTGTTGTCTAGGGGGTCAACTTCTTTTCTTGGATCCATTCATCTAGTGGCACTAAATAGTGCACAGGGCAGAGAAAGAAATTGACTCCAGGTCATCTGTTGCTCAGCAGTGATAAACTGGATTTACAGAGGGGAATGGATGCAATGCTTTCCCTCATATCTGGGGGGAGGAGGGGGAAGGTGGGGGAAGCTGGAGAAAGGTAAGACAAGGAGGCAACAGCCTGTCCCAATCCCCCACCAGCCAGAAACCTGGCCAGCTAGAGAGAACAGACCAACAAGGCTGTTTCTTCGGAATAAAGCTGCTGAACATTGTAAATGAAAATACTTTATTTGACATTGACAGTAAAGTAGGAACATCAGATTACACATCTGTTGATATATAAATGATAAAAATGCAAAGCAAAACCATCTTTAGGAAACCCTTAAGCAGTTCAGTAAATGAGTAACATCCAGGGGAAAAGCTGCATGCCAGGACCCTCTCCTATCCTAAAGAGCAAYACCAAAGAAACTAACCACTAGTATCTCCTTTGCAGCTATTTGTTCTGTATTTGAACCCTTATGCACAGTATCACTGAGTGTTGCTGCCAGCACTTAAATGGAAAAAACATCACCCAGTGTAGGTCATGGTCAAAATTTATTTCTGTGTAAYATCAACCCCTGTAGCAAAGGCTCCCGAAAATCCCAGAGAGAGAAATTTCATGGCCTGGTTGAATYAGGAATGTTTCACAAGTTTGACCTATACAGTTTACACAAGGACAATGAGATCAGGAAATCATGGGTCAGCACCAAAGGGTAAAACAAATAAGGACAGACAGCTTTAGCTTTTAAATGGCTTGTGGCTTTAGCACTAGAAGAAAAACTAAGTGACAGTTTCTTGCATCACTAATGTTTCCATGCTGAAAATAGTTTTCAGGTTCCTAGTTTTCCAGTTTCCATTTCTCCCCTCTTTCAAGGCACATTTGCAGAAACCTTTAATTGCAACAGCCAGAAACAGTGTTCATACCACCTGGATGATATTCAATTATTTCAGCATACAGCAGAACAAAAACTTACTACACTAACTTTTTCTGGTCTTCAAAAGATCRTAAGGCAAGAAAAAACAAACAAACAAATATCAAATACGACAGATAACCCCTTTGCACCGTCTGTAGAGCAGACAGCCATGAACATGTTTGAAGGTCCCAACTCCTCAACTTAGGAAAGGCTCAGAACAATAACAGAGGTGATCTCTGTGGGGACCTGGGACTTTTAGTGGAGCCTTGATGAGTTTTGGTACTGATCATGCCACCTGTGGGAGCTGGGGTCCTGCTTCTAAGGCACCTTTGAAAAAAATCCTCACTTGTGTCTTAGCTATGGGCACAAACTATGATTACACAAAGGTTTTACAGGTAAAAATTTAACCTAATTTCTGGAATGCATCCTCCTGTTGTACGCCTTTATACTTGCAGAGCTGGAGCCCAGCTTGCCAAAAAGGAGCAATTTTTTTGATCCGCCAGTGAGCGGAAGAGATGCTCATAAATACAAGCCTGCTTTCTCAAGCTTTGCTGTTGCCTGCTGCCAAGCTCAGCAGACATGCAAGCCTACCTTCATGAGCTCCCAGCAGGGCTGAAGCAATAACTCTGACAAGCAAAAGCCTTTAAGTGAGGTGGGTAAACTTGTTTTAGAAACAAGACAACCAGGCAACTGGGTATCTCTCTAATAGTTAGAGCCACTGGTTGTACTTGGAGGCATTATTATTTCTAAAAAGAAGCTTGGAGGCAGTAACCAGCATGCCTGACAAGTTTGGAAAGCAAGGCCCTCATCCCCTTGTCCGGGTCCCCTCCCCTGCAATGCAAGAGTTCAGCAAAACCTTCAGGTCATGACAAAGAACAGGTAGCGCTGAAGATGATCCCCAATATATCAAGTGTCCCTGATTTCAACAGCCTTCAGCGCAGGCCAAGGAAGTGCAAATTGCTGTGGTCAGAGCTGGTGGCAAAACACTCACCAAAACCTGGAAGGGATTAAGTTCTTAGTCTTGGCTGAGAGCTTTAAATCATATAAAGAGCTCTGAGGGCATCAGCACGTGAGGCTTTCATACAGTTACAAGAAGGAAAAGCAGAGTGTCCATACAGCTTCTCGTGCCTTGGTGCACTGACAATAAGCCCTCTAAAATGTGCATGTCCCTCACTGCTGGAAAAAATTAAAAGGGAATTTCCCGCTACAAGACACACATCACAACAGGCTTCCAACAAAAAATGTCAGCTGTCCTGCGAGCATCTCAGCACTGCAGGAGATCTCGTGGACAAATATGCAGAGCAAATACAATATATGGCTTTTACATAATGATGCACATAAAATGCCTACTAGTCTTAAGATAAAGGAGGCTTTGAAACATCCTATTACACTGCATCCTAATTTACTCAGGTATTAAATATACTGCTTGTGATATAAAAATTACTTTAAAAAGTTACAAAAATGTTATATTATCAAAAGTAATAGTGAATTCAAGTTTTATGCACAACCCGGCAAGCACAAATTTGTTTTTGGAAGATTCAGACCATGTTTAAATAGTGTGATAACTTTTTACCACTGTTAACAAACGTCAGCAAATTTTATCACACAATTAAACCCATTTATTTTTATTACAGAAGAAAAAAAGCCCCAAGTATCTTGTTGCGTTAAGGCAAAAAGTCACCATCATATCCAGAAGTAAGGTTATCTGAAGCCAGCAGTTTTGCAGATCACAAAATAGATACTATCTGTGTTGCTCCCACTCAACACACAGAGCTCACTGGCAAATTCTGGCTTAACTCACTCAAAGCCTCCTTTGAGACTAGAAGAAATATGATGTTCATTGAATCTAGACTATATTATTCAAAACTTGCTCTGCAAATAAACAGGGAAGGTGTTTGTTTTGGTCAGTATTAGAGAAAAATATATGATATTGTTGCCATTAAAAAAATGTAATGCAAAGTGTAAACTTGTACAATTTTAGCAGCATTTTACAGTCCTTCATAAAGTAAAACCAGGTACAAATTAAAAGGAATGTTTTCATCTACCTAATTTAAAACATCAGAATAACATGGGCTGTAATTGCTGATGCATCACAGTTGTAATCAATAAAATTTGGGTCCAGCAATTAACTTAATGTGGGGAGCACTGTAGCAAACATATCAGATCCAACATTATCTGGCAAAGTAAATATTTACAACTCTTATGTACAGCTTCTGGACTTACAAAACAATAGAGAGCTAGAGAGTTGTGTAAAGTCAAGTTTGGAATTAAAAAAAAATGCATTTGTCCAATCAATTTGTTTGTTTTTTGTTTTTTTGGTTTTTTTGTTTTTTTTGGTCTTCATTGGAACCGCGAAAGAACCAGTAGATATAAAACATCGAGGCTAGATGTCCTGGGAACATACACAAGGTCTCTCTTGTGTCAGTGACGTTAGCTATTTGGTGAGCCAATATCCACTGTGATCTTTGTGTACAAAGGGTATTTGTCATTTTTTACCACCTTGTATGACAGAGTATTTAAACCATCAGAGCCCATTGTCTCCCTTGTGTGAGCAATTCGGTCAAACCTGGGGAAGGAGAAACAGAAAGAAACAGAAAGAGAGCTATGTTTGAACAACCCTAACTCACATTTTTATAGCCTCACAGATTGCAGCTTTAGTGTTTTAGGATCAGCTTGAACGTCAGTGTGGATCCCATAAACTCCCAGAGTTGGCCAGACTAAGCAGCAGGCACATGCATGCCTAAGGAGGCCCCGAGGGATTATCTTTTAGTTAGAAAAAACAACCAAGCCTGTAGGCATGCAGATTCTTTTTCAGGTCTGTATTAAAAGCAAGGGTTTTCAACACCAAAGACAAGCTGGGAACAATCACTCAGAGTTTAATTTGTTGTGTATCAGTTAGGATGCTTTGGAAAGAAAAGGTAACTGCTGCTTGTGCAGCAGGGAAATCTGGGGGTGACAAGAAGGATCAGTAATATGGTAAAAAAAAATTGGCCAGGGGCAAGAGGCAGCTTGCAGTCTGTGGAAAGCAAAAGGAGATTACAGTAGACTTAAA
This sequence comes from Rhea americana, assembly GCF_003343005.1. Lineage (NCBI taxonomy): Eukaryota > Metazoa > Chordata > Aves > Rheiformes > Rheidae > Rhea > Rhea americana. The sequence continues at coordinate 262,505 of NW_028185206.1, read as the reverse complement.
ATCACCAGGCTTTTACACTGACAGGAGAAAGCTAAATATTTCAGAGCAGCAAGCACAGGTCACTTGAATTTGTCCATGAGGATGCAGAGAGACTCAAGTGCGTACCTTTCTGGGTTGGGCTCGTTTTTACGATCCCTGGAATGACGAATCATTCTGCATTTCCCAATGACTGCATCCGGCCGAGATATCCCCATACCTTTAAATACCAGCCTGTAAAAAATGAATACGTTAAACATCTGTGACGAGCTACCTAAGTGAGCCATTCTACCATGAATTCCACAGGCCTTTGGGGGCCTTGTAGAAGGGATGGGCAGATTAACAGCTCCCCACCCATACAGTAAAACGAAGTTGAAAATAGGATGTTCTCTCTGCAGAAAGAAGGTGGGGACAGTCAGATCAGCTCAAAGAATTTCTTAGGCAGCTTGTTCTACTAATCGCTCCATTTTCAAAATTGCTTCTGGGCTGGTCACAAAAACCACCTCACAAGATCAGTATTAAAGCATCATCACTGCCCTTGAGCCTTATGTTCAAAATTCCCAAGCTTCCTCTTCACAGCTTAGAAACAACCCCTCTTCCAGACCACTTGGGGACTGGAGATTGTTGGGCTAACAAACAGCGCCTTCCAGTCCCACCCAGTGAAGTCATCCAGGGCAGGCAACAAGCGGCCCTGGGCCCAAGGACAGCTCATCTTCATCCGTGTATGTGCTTCATGCAGCAAGACACCTATAGATCACGGACACTAACGTTGAAAAAGTATATCATTTCTTCCTCTTTCAGCCCCCCTTTTCATTTTTATGTAGCACCTTCTCGTCTTCAAAATCAGAATGCCATAACAAGGACTACCGCTTTTCTTTGAATGCCTTGGCCAATTAGAAGTTGTCTCTTACTTGGTCTATTAAACAGAAGTGTTGAAAATCCTCAGCTATCTCAGGAAGGTATTTTCATAAAGACTTTTCCTGTGGTCAGGAGAGCTTAAAAAGCCAGGGAAAAAGACCACACAAGAGTCCATTCTGCATTCAAGAAAATGAAATAAAGCTTCTCAAGTCCAAGTTGMCATGATGATTTCTCAAAGTTACTGTCCTTCCTTTTCAGGGCAGGTAACCCAGCCCCATAGCTATGCTGCGATCTTTAGGCACTAATGGGTCCAATCTACACTGTGCAAATACCTTACTTGTATTCTACAGTTCTGATCATTGTATGTTCACCTTTGTTCCAAGTAGGAAACAAAGGCTCGTGGTGTTATTTAGGACTAGTTCAAACTTGACAAACAAAGCCTTCCCAGGTACAAAGGCATCCACTGCCTGACTTCAGAGCAGGTCACGTCTCAGACTGCATTAAGTTATGCAGGTAATGTCACCCACGTCCCTCTCCCGCGGAGGTCCTGGAACGACATGCCTGCCCCACACCGGGACCGAAATCCCTTTTTTTCGGCCAACGCTAGAAAATTCAGAAGCGCTGCGCTCCAACCAATGCGCTGGCACAAATGTTTTAGCCCATTAGGCAAATCAGCACTAGTAAGTGGTGTGTGGGGGCGGGAGTGTTGTTTTTCAGCTGGATTCATTCCTGGATACATCCTGGAAGCTGCAAAACCGGGCACCAGCGCAGGCAGGCATGAGCTGCACCCTCTTTACAACAGAAAGGCTCTGCTCTGGCAGGAAGATTGAGTTGGGCATGCTCTGCCTCCGTTTCCTACCCGCCTCGGACACTGCCAAGATAAAGCTGGTCCTGTTTTCCCCCCGTAGGGTAAAACAGGGCCCCACCACCAGCAGCAGCGCTGACGTGGAGCAGTCAGGACGCAGGGCACTCCCAGGCTGTGCACGGGGTGAGAAGGCAGCTGTGCAACYCCAGCTGCAACCCACCTCAGTGGCTGTCCCAGGGCAAGCGGAGGGGCAGCAGGGTGAGGAGGGACAGCAACTTTCCCCACTGGGGCTAAGCCCAGCAAGACCCAGCTCAAGGAGAGATGGGTGTTGAGGCAGGTACTTACCTGTTATAAATGTCATCATCTTCGCCACCCCAGCCCCAGTAGTTGTTTGGAAACCCGTTGATCTTTGTGAACTGCTCTTTGCTCAAAGCAGATACACCTCCGAAATATTGATTGTAAGGTAACCTGGAAGTAGGAGGAAAATGCCATTAACTGAGGAGGTTTGCTTGTGAAAAAGCAGACATCCCCATGCTATGCTCCATCATGGGACCTCCATGGTCCCKCTACCAACCCAGTACGCTACTGCAGCTAAATTACAAGGGAAGCTAGAGCAAGTCCTGAGCTGCTCCYCTTTCTGCACGGAGCTGTGTGTGCTGCAGTGAAACCCGGGATAAACATGTGGCCAGACACCCAAGGGAAGGCAGAGCACCCCGTGCATGACATGGTCCACGCTGCCAGGCCCAGCCCAAGATGAGGGAGTTGGTCAGCTTCGATATAAATATGGCTGGAATATATTTTGCCATTACCAAAGGCTGGAAATCTTTGCTAAGAAATACACTGTCCTCAAAGGACAGACTGGTAAGATCCATGATGCCTAGTCAAAGGGCAGGTGTGTAACGTGTCATGTCCTCAGGGCCCAGAGCGGCAACTCAGTGAGACATCAGCCTCGGGAGATGTGGCAGAGCGCYTGCTTCCTACAGCTTTGTCTTTCACCTGCACTTCCTCTAGTACCTCAAAGGAAAGTTTGCAACCCAAACACAAGCTGATTGGGTAATACTGCATGCCCAAAGCCAATTAGTTCCCACTTCGAAACAGGGATGATTCACCAGGGGGGTGCTAGGGATGGAAATAATGCAGACCCACAACACCAAGAGAAGGCCTACGTGGGAATTGCCAGGACCTACCACAGATCTGCTTCAACAAGCAGAAGAACCCCTGGGGCTTGCATTTTTTCTCTAAACTTCATCAAATTCATCTAGCTGTAAGAAAAAACYGCAACTGCCCCAACTGAGTGCTGATGCTAATCCCACTCCGAGCAGGGTTTGTGTCTGAAATAGAGACACATAAAGGGCCATGCCACAATACCTCTTGCACTACTGGCCACATGAGGTCACAACAGGTATTAACTTTACAGATGAGCTTTTAAATTTCTCTTGGGAGATTTGGGACAGAGAGGGGAGAAAAAGAAAAAA
>NW_028185206.1:237324-259153 GCF_003343005.1 Rhea americana | reverse complement strand
TTTCATTTGCAGCAGTCTGCTGAACCAAAACGTATGCTGAAAGGCATTTAGTTTTGCGTTGCCCTCAGGGCAGATCCCCCAGTGGCCCAAAATCAAATAGACAAAAATATTTGATTTTGTTCTTAAAATAACATCTGATGCAGTCTTTTTAAAGTTGCAAATAATTCTTACTGTGTGAGAATGTCTCATTATTCAGACTGAATAGAAACACTAGCTGTATTCCAATTTATAGCTTGAAATACAACAGATACACAGCTATCTGTAAAAAGACAGCTTGTAGTTTGTCCTAGCCCTACATTTTACTTTTCAGGAACTRTGAATTTTAATAAATTGCTTAATTCTGTTTTCCCCACTTCTTCTTCTCCAACTGATCCTCCTCGCAGCTAACCATTCCCTGCAGGAACGTGCATGCCAAGACAGAYTTCTGCCAGAGACATTTTCCCAGACTTTCAATGGTGGGTGGGGATGCTGTAATCCTGTGCCTGCCACAGAATGCTAAAAGCTATATTAGGAACAAAATGCCCCTTCAAAAGACATCTTACCGAAATCCGAACTTATCCATGGACACAGAGAGGTGCCTTGGCTGGCTGTAACATTTGTAGATGTTCCTGTCATCCATTGGGACTAGGTCTACATCACTAAACACAAAGCAATCATAGTCATATTCTTTCAAAGCCTCTGCGAATCCTACATTCAGCAGTTTAGCACGGTTAAATTCTTCTTCTCCATCCTAATTCAAAACAAAGAAAAACTGTTAAGTGCCTAGCATTAAACAGTCGGTATCAGCACTCTCTTACCTGTTGCCAGATGCTGGCTTTGCCACACCAGGTGTGCATTGCCTTTGATGGACCAAGTTGCACCTGTGCGCCCTCCTCGCATCCATGAGACTGGCCACTGCAGAAATCCAGCACCACTGTCCCAAGCAAGCCTCYCCAGACCTTGTTTGCTGGACAATCACCTCTGAGCAAGTTGCAACACACGGGGGCAGCCAAACCGGTCAAGGAAAGACCAGGGCTGGAGGCACTCGCTTCCCCTGCTGGGCCAAGGCACCAGGAGCAGTGTTGTCCCTTTCTGGCCAAGAGGCTGCCCACATACAATTTGTGGGCCAGCACCAGTCACATAGAACTGAGCTGGTGTGAAACCTCACACACCTGAGATGGCAAATTTCATGCAGAGAGGTTTTCCCCCTCATTTCAAGAATAAATTTTATGAAGGGAGTTTTGTTTGTGACCGCAGAGTTAGACTGATGCAGTCTCAGGTGAGGGCTACAGGTGGGAAAGGAGGAAAGTAGGGTGCAATGGACCATTTGTGGCAAGTGCCTGGTACCTCCCAAAATAGTGTGGGAAAACAACAAACCCAAACAAAATGAAACAACCCAAACAATTCACATGGAAGAAAAGACCCATGATATGACCAATGTGGAAGGAAACCTTGGCAATGCTTCTGGTAACAACCATGACAAGGAACCTGGGAAAAAATGGTTCTTTTGGCCAGGTGTTTGATGCTTCTTTCCTAAGCTCTGTCACATACAGCTCTGAGACCCTGTGGTCTCAATAATGTGCTTGAGCGCACACAAGATCTGACTTGTGAAGCATGTGACAGCACCACAAGTCAAGGTCTCAAACTCTGCGGCTCGCTCCTATTTCCACTCTGGCTTGCACCAACCTCCGTGACACTGTGCATGAACCAGATCAGAAAGCTGAGACTCCAAAGCAAGGGCTGCCTGTTTGGCGTGCAGCTGTGACATATGGATTCATTTGCTTGCACCAAGACTGGGATGAGGTACTCTCTGGGAGAACTACAGTTCCTCTGCCAGACATCATGGATTCAAAAAACTCATGAGAAAAAGAAATTGGGAAGGCTGTTACCATGAGGCTGAGGACCTGAAAAAGACTGATACCACAGAGGAGCACAATTATCTCAGGCCAGGGACAGTTATGAAGTGATCTGCAGAGATCAGTGAGCTGAGATGGAAATTCTCTGCTCTCTCCCCCAAGCAAAGAAGAGTCTGAGGAGAAATTGGTTTGSCCTCTCTTGGGGAAAAGTATTTCAGAAGCACATGTAGCTCTGAAAACAAGTATGGGCTCTCAAATCACCATGTCTTCAAAAACAGTAAACAAAATGATACCCAGAAATCTTAGATTACTGGTGGTGTACTGGTGAAGTACTTCTAACCCAGAAGCTGATCTTGCAACAGCAGCTTCCAAATCCAACCTCTGCAAGGGTAAAATAGTGGCACAAGAGGATCACTGGAGCATTACTGAAGGAAATTGGTTTTTGGCCCACTGGGAGGCAACACTTGGAGATGTAGGAAAGCAAAACAACCAAGTCCTCCYTCTTCTGTCACAACCCACCTTCCTCTCTGCGCATCCTAAGAGCAAWTTTGAGCCAAAGGATTACCCTGTTGCCCTTGGCTTCGGGGCCCAGGAATATGTGCAAGCGTGTTGGTTTGCAAGAGTACTACATGCTCCAGAGCTGGCACAGAGCAGCTGCAGCTGGATACAAAYCAAGAACAGATAAAATACAGTGCCCAAGGAGAAGCAGTTTAAAACATCCGGTTTATCTCCTCTCCTGAACAGTTTTGCCTGGTTAATAAAAAATCTGTTTGGAAATTGATTGATCCAAACTGGTTAATGGATCTGTGGTTCAGGAATGAACACAGGTTCTTGAAGCAACCACAAATATTTTTCCAATGAAAGATTTAACAAGTGAGTGTCAAGCCAAGGTTTTCAAAAGCATTCCGCACCTGCCTCAGGCTTAAATGACTTCACAGGGAGGAGTGAGTTTTAGTGGAGGTGGATCTGAGCAAATTCTCAACACCCTCACCTGAAATGAAAATGTTCATGCAGTAACTAACGTGGTGGGAAGATGATCTTCATCATGCATAAGCAAGAGCAGTGAAGACTTGAGCACAGAAAATGAAGCAAAGTTGAACAAAAGGGTTGGGAAAGGGAGCAAGACGGGAAACAGCACAGCTGCTGAGGCCACAGGAGCAGATGATATTCTTATCAGCAAAGGGGCCACCAAGTCCCAGCCGCAGAGCACTCCGTGTCCTGCAGTCCCAGTCTACAGCCCTGACGAAAGCCAGTACCCTAAGGAAAAACCTACTCCAAGTGAAATTGTTTTGGTCCACGCCAGAGCCTCATCTTCAAAAGTAACCCTCGGGGGGTCCCTCCAGGGACTCTCTCAGCACCAGGAGTTAAATTTGCTTTCAGGCTACCATCAAGCTGCAAATGAAGGAGCAAAATTGCTCTCAGCAACGAACTCCTGAAACCTGGCCTCCTCGCCCCAAAGGGGAAGTTTTTCCCCGTGCTGGCACAGARCCTACTTTGTGGAGGGCAATACAGTCATATCTTAAGGCACTYGTTGGCCCCACTCTGGGAAAACATCTTCATTTTATATCCTTTGGCTGCTGTTGTTATAATGAAAAAGGTGAAAAGAGCTCTTCATGCTGATTTTGTTATCAACAAAGACTCAATCCTACCTATCCCATACTCTTGGGTAGACTCTAAGTCATCTAGGTAGTCTATATACATGCATTTTTTAAAAAATGCTTAGGAATTAATGCKGCTGCAAGGAGTTGGATTCTTAATCTCTCCCAAATATTGTTTTAAAAAACAAAATGCAATGACTGGACTATGAGTACAGCTAAGCACTCAGCTACCATATGGGAATCCTCCCACGTTTCCCCCCCACACTTCACCCATCTGCTCTCCAGCTGAGTCCACACTGCTGGCCTAGTGCACGCAGATGTGGCAGGCAGAGACTAGTTACATGGCAAACACTTAACATGGGCACTACTTCTCCTGTCCCATACAGCTTTAAACTGTGGGGCCCAAAAGACAAGATACCTAGAAGATAACACATCGAAGCCATTTGTGGTAACCTTAATAGCAAACAGGTAACCCATGCAGCAAACCTCCTTGCTTTGTATCAATTGTCTTCAGGGCAGGAGGTGAAAAATGGGAAAATAATGGAATAAAATGGAAATGAAAAAAAAAAACAAATGGAATAGCACTAACATCTCCACCATGCCTTCCTAGGAGCAGAATTTCTATCCCAGGGCTTCACAGCCTGGATCAGAGGGAAGAGTGACAAGGGGTTTTGCTTTTTTGTATGAGTCTCTGCCTCTTAACCTTAAGGCAATTCAGAAGCAGTGGCATACTTGGAGTATTTGGGATTGAAATCTCTGTAAACTCGAAATGGTGCTACAGGCTTCCAACTCTGAGTGCTGCCCAACTTTCTAAAAGTTGAGGAAAACTTTTCCTCAGCTTTGAAAGTTAAAGGAAAGAAAGCAAACAATCTGCAACTGAGGAAACAACAGACAAACTGCAGTTGGGAAATCATCTTTCTCAGCCACTGACCCCYCCAGACCAGCGTAGGGCACAGTAACACAGGTGATGCTTGAGAAACAGATAAAAGAGGATAAAACCAGCCTCCAGCCCTCCCCTTGGCTTGGCAGAACCTCRTTCCCCAGTCGGTCCTGTTGAGTACCGGTGCTTGTCACCAGGCACAGGATCGTCTTGGCCATGCTTTGATGGAGGAACATCATCATGAAGAACGATGCAGCCCATGGGACGCTGCTTTGACATCACAGCTAAGCCCTCATGGTAGCCTCTACACTTGCCTTCTSGGCTTTCAAAAAGTAAATGTATAGTCCAAGCATATTTTGGCTAGGACTAATATTTGTTTTTCCTATTTTATTTCCCCCCACCCCGAGCTCTGATCTTGGTACTTGACTTGTGTCAGGGTTCAGTGCAAGTATCYGTCACCTGTTCCTGATTCCCAGCTGGACTCCCTATGGCTCCCCCCAGCACGTACAAGTTCACGGCCCCGCTCCCTGCTCCACAAGGGGCTGATCTGTGGGAGGCCACCTGCCCAGCTCTCTCCTGCAGAGCCAGAACTGAGCATGCAGAACCCCCTGGGCTCCCCGAATGGCTCACAGGGAGTAGAGCCTCCAGCACCACCGCCATCAGCCATGGGGCGGGTGCAGGAGACAGCAGCGGCAGGGGGACATGGGCCTTGCCTCCTCCCCTGCCAGCGGGAAACGTGCAAACTAAGCTGAGAGCAGGTCACCCCCAACCCCCTTTCTGCAAGGGTGGGCACTGGGCCTGCCTGAGGGAGGAGGTCTTATTTGGCCCCGTGAAATTACGGGACAGGTGCGATGCACCGGTGGAGCGGACCCCCAGTGGCAGCAGCCGAGCACCTATGACCACAGGTAAGAAAACTGCAGGAGTGAACAGGACAAAAAAAAGAAAAACAAAAAAAAACAAAAAAACAAAAAAGAGATTTCGCAGATTCACTACTGCTTTTTAATTTGACAAAGTCAGGTTTGTGTGTCATCGAACAAGTGCTATCAAACCCCCCCCCCAAAAAAAAATACATCCAGCTGTTTATTTCTCATCTCAAATTAATAAAAAAAATAAATAAAGAATTCTCAGAACTGCTACTCCATGTGTTGGGTTGGGGTTTTGCTGGGAGGTGTTTTTTGCCCATTTTCCACAGGCTCCAGTTATACACCGTTTTTTTTTTTTTTTTTTTTTTTTTTGTACAAACATCATTCTGCTGACCTCCATCAAAGACTACTGTAGTGCATTTAGACACACAAGAACAGACCAATGGACTCATGACTGAAACGTATTGCGCCGAAAGGAAGAAGTTTGACATTACCAGTGTAGCGGTAGCAGGGCTCAGCACTCCTCTTTCTTTCTATGAGATGCAGAGTACAGAAGAGCACGTAGGGCAGCGTGTAAGAATCAGATCACACAGTAATTCTCCTTGCTTCAGTGATTGCTTTGCTATAGACAGGATTAACAAGTAAAGGTAATATTTCCCCACTAGAAGGAAAAATAAAAAAAAAAAAGAGGACAGATGCAAAGGGAAGGACAGACAAGAAAAACAGAAAAGCAATTGTCAAGATAGCAGAGAAATAAGAGCATTTTCCTAATGCACTTCTGGCAGAATTAACACATTTTCTGCAAATCTCTCCATTCAGCATTCCCACTCACCCTCAAGAGCTGCGCCTTGTTGGTTTACCAGCACTGACACAATTTTTTAAAGGCATGCMGGAGTGCATTTATTTTGCAAATCAGGTAGTCTCACTTGCTAAACTACACCCAACTGTAGGATGTATCTAGGATGTGAATATATGTATGTATGCGTGTGTGTATACGTATATATACACACATACACCCTCCTTGTGTACTGGATGTTACACCTGTTCCAAATTTGCTCAAGGGATCTGAAAAAACATCTGAGTGGGTAACTTTTCTGAAGGTTAATTTCAGAGCCACACAGCCAGCCCCACAGGTCTAGTACTGGAGAACGGGACCAGAGAAGAGGAGCAGCCAGAAATGCAGGGCGATGCAAGCCAGCATGCACGGCCACAGCAGCAGCAGCAACTCAGCCGGGCTTTCGGGGAGAGCCTGCCTCTACRGGCACCAGCACAGGGCTAGGTGCCCGGGCCCTGTGCTTTCCTTACCCTCGAGCTCTGCCGATGTGGAAACACACCGTCGGTCCCAGCCGTGCCATCGGCTCTTTACGGCAGAGACGGCCGCCTGCTCCCAAGCGGCGCCCCCGAGGATCGCCAGCAGTTTTTTTTTTTTTGAGTCTTCGGAAGAATTAGCCAACAAGCCACGATCGGCAGAAAAAGCAGCAGTTCCAGCCATTGGCCCGCTGGGGAACTCGCATTCCCATTACGTCCCAATTTCTAACCAAGGCTTGGAAGAAGATGTGTTGCTCTGCCATCCACAGCCCCCGCACCTACAGAATCGGTGGGAACCAGGGTTTGAGTGACCTGGTAACCAAACACCAGTAACCACTCAGGCAAAGGCTAAGGCGCAAGGAAATGCAGCCTGAAGGGGCGAGGGCTGGGTTTGATCATCACGGTCAGTCCGGAGAGGTGAGCTACGAGCTGGTCTCTGCATTGCACACGGGCAGTGTCAGCAAGGCACGACTTCAGGCGTGACATGGCTTGTCGCCTTACATGTTACAGAAACGCATTTCAAACTTGGCAACAGTGGCTGGTATCCACAGAAACACTCAATGGTACAGAGAAAATATCTTAGCTTCTGCGCTTAGAAGCTGTGGCTAAACAACCCACAAACCGCTTTTTCTCCAGTTCTCTGGAAATGAGCAAAGTAAGAGAAATAACAGTAACATAATATCAGTTTTCTTTCTAGAAAAGCCTCCCCTTATTTCCATTTTATACCAAGATCCCGCATTGGGGCAATAATTTTAAATATTCAAGATGTCTGATATACTCAAACACACTGGCAGATCTGAAAATTTAGGGAGTGACATTTCAGGAAGCATATTCTGTCTCAGATTCATAAAAATTGATGTTAAACTAGAATCCAAGTACATATTCAAGAGAGAAACTGTGCTGTAAGATTTTCCAGGCAGAAGTCTTTGCTGGAAGTGTCAGCCGTTCCCCTTTCACACTACCATCCAAACAGTGGTCTAAACATATTAGGTTTTTCCATGCGTGCAAAACACCCAGTTGTTCAACCACCATGATAGTGTAAAGCAAGTCCAAGAATGTTTGGAGAGATACGTGCCATTTTTTAAAGACAGCTCAAAAACATCAAATATAGAGGAGAAAAACCTGTCACTATTTTCTGCTCTATTTGCCTGAAGATAATCACTTACCTGCTCCTCCGTGACAGCTTTGTCCATCCTGACACTTTGGGCACTATTACTAAAATGAACAGGACTTGCTCAAGAAAAAGAGTGAAACAGTATGGGTTTATGGCACACCCAATGTCAAATTAACTATCAATATTACCTTCTCACCTTTAAGAGCTGTGTGCGCAATTCCTGCAGCAGTTGGGAGAAAGGAACATTTGAACGGATTAGGTCRCGCTAGTGGGATTTTATTCCCCTCTCACCAAGTGGCTTCTTTAAGCAGAAGCTTAAAGCTTCATGGTTATCTTTGCCTGACTGGGGAAAGGGGATTCCAGATCTTCAATCAAAATTACCGAAGCAGAATTGCTCATCTTCACTTTCACATTCTCTTACTGTTGTACAGCTTTTTTTGCCTTTTTTTTTTCCAAAAAAGATTTGTTAAGGGACCTTACTCCCCTCCACCAGCCCACTGGCATTCAGGATAAAGAAACCAATCCTCTGTTTCAGAGGAGCACAGGCAGGCTTACAAGAGTGTTTTAAAGCCCTGTGGCTTTAGCATCTTACCTGGTTGATAACATACACTCCATAGTCCAGCTGCTGCCTTTGAAGAATTGGGTGTAGGTAGTAGAGCCAGTATTTCAGGTGTTCCTCGCGATTCCTGAATGGTATAATAATTGCTACTTTCTGAAGTGCTGTACAGTCCTTGGGAGTAAAATGACCTCCTGTTTTCACCTCGGGGTTTGTTCTCGCCACTTCTTCCAGGTTCACAGGCTGAGAAAACTCCACACGTAGTGTGCCAACTACAAGGGAAGCATAACAGAGAGCAAGTTAGCAAGTTCTCAGGGCTGTATACAATTTATTTCACTAGATGGGCACCCTTAACACAAGGATTGGTTCTTCTACACTGGTAGCACCCGAAGCAAACACATAAGGGRAAAGAGGGAGGATGCTGCTCATGTGAAAGCTACAAAAGCCTCTTTTTGACTGTCAAAAGACATAAGTCTGGAAAATCCTCATGTTTGCATGGCAATCCAACCAGTGCGCTCCCACTGGCACACACATCATGAAACCGGCCCAGAGAAGAGCATGCCCTCTGCACCCTCTTCCACCTAATGCAGCATGAGAGTCAGGCACTTCAAAAATAACCCAGCTCTCCTACCAACGTAATTACTTACGCCAAGACTAGCCACATGCAAAGTGAACAAAACCCCCTTTCTGTTACAGAAACTCTCAGTGTTTTGTAGGCATACCTATTATTTTTTTAAAAAGTCCTGTGATAGAACTGCTAAGACAAAAAAGAAATCCACATTTGCATGCAGGTTGGCAATTCCTGCATTCGGTTTCAGCATGGCAGGTATTGAAACTGCCAAAATAATCTGTGCCAAAACTAGAGTGTAAAACTGAGACGCCCTTGCTGGCACCCCAGAGAGGACAAGAGCTACTGAGCTATTTAAAGGYGAGGAACACGCCACCCAGAAGAGTGGAGAAAGATATATTGCTGATGCTTCCATATGGCTCCAGCCAGTTGTCAATATTCTGCGGAGAAATCTGAGGAGCTTTGGTGAGAGCAATCGCAGAGAGAGCACAGAGTGGGAGTCAGGAGATGGCTGACCAAACCCTGCAGGGACACACAGGCAGTTGGCTGACACAGCCTCAGCCTTCTCAAAATACTTATGTTTCCTCACACARGATTGGGGCCAACTGCATGCATGAAGACCACTCTGCCAGCAGTGACCACCCCAGGTGCATCACGTTCATTGCTCTCCATCCAGAAGTTGTCTTGGCCTTTCCCTGCAACAAGCTCAGGTGCTGCATCATGGAAATCTGCCAGAAACACACCAGAGTTGCCTCCTCCAGACTAGGCAAGGCACGACCTCCTGCATAGCCAAGGGCTTTAGACAAGTCCTGCGATGAGCTGAAAGCCCTCCACTGCCATATCCTGCACCAAATTGTGCTGTAACCAAAATGGTTTGAACTGGCTGATGACATTATAGAAAGAAATGTGCATACTTGCTGGGAGGCTTACCACCAGGATTTAATGATCTACCAGCTTCTTTCCTTCCCTGGTACTCCCAATCATAGCTCTTGTACATACATGCCTTCAGCTGAAGGCCAGCAAGGGGTGCTGCTCTGCATATGAGCAAAATGAACAGCTTGCCATCCTCACAACACCTTTTGGCTCCCCTTCTCCTTCTCCCCTCTCCCTACCCCCAGCTAGACAACTGTCCTCTCCTGCAGCAGGTCCAGAATCTACCTGGTAACAGAAAAGCCCATTTGTTGCACTAAACTCAGCAAAAAACTAGTCACCTTTTGCAGAATTTGCTTCCATCTGCTTAAACCCGACAACTTGGTGGGCCACAAAATCTGAGGAGCACCACAACTCCTTAGAGAAGTACCACCCCCTTTGCCGCATGTTTTCCCAGCAAAGGCGAGCAAAGAAATCAGTTTATGGCATCTTGTAAAGCGTGCATTGCATGTATACCCAGCCACCAATAAAGACGAGTTCATTTGCAGCAGATGGGAGTGCTGTAGCCTCCACAGTGGCAATGCCAATTATAAAACAAAGGTCTTCAAACTAAGTGCTAGGCTGTGGATACATCCTTAGAGATTTGGCTGCTGTATCCTCTCCCCTCCCCCATATGGATGTGAACAACACACACGTACATGTGTTTTGTCTAAGAGTTACCAGTTTCTCTTTGTATTTGCTGAGGATGCTTCCAGGTCCCTTTGAGAACATGCATGACATACACATTAGTGGTGGGTACACATGCATTCATAATCTCTGTAACACACAGCACATATTTTCTGTTTGTGACTGCTACCACGATTCATGGTGGGGGGTGTGGGGAGGAGTCCCTGATGAGGCTGGGCTGGACTTAGCAAATACATTACCCTGGAGCCCAGCTATGGACATTAGGTTGCACATCCTCTTGAAAAGGGAGCACAAGTGATTTTAGAGCTACTTAAGGGCGGCTCTCAGTCAAGAGTGCATATGCTTTACTATATGCCTACTAATATAACTAGAAGTGGAAATAGTACTTGAGGCTACTGGCCTTTTTCTTGGTTATTCATCTAGAAGAAGATATTTCAGTCCAGATGTGCAACCTTCCAAACCTGTACTTGCTAAGGCYGGAGACAAGAGAGACCTGCCAAAGCATGCAGAAGTGCTTGACATACCCTCAGAGGCAGCAAGACCTGACTATGGGGAGGTGTTTTGTTACCTAATTCTCTCACTGAAAAACAGAAATAAGATCTTGCAGAAACAGGTGCCATGGGTGGGATTTGACAGGGTCCACTGACTGCATTTATTCTCATGAACTGAACATGTCTGGAACTGTCCCAAAGGGCTGAGGCTGACCTGCTGCAGTTTTGGCGCGCAATGGTAAGTTCAGCCTTCAGAGAGACGTGGCTGACTGCAACTGGTTTTCTGGTAAAGGCCCCTGCCCAGTGCCAATTCCCGAACTATGCTGAAAGACAGTTTGGAGGTATGCCAGAAAGTGTGCTAACAGATGGATGGTATGAACAACTATGTTTCAGGGTCCACGCTTCAGCTCTATCCAGCTTAGCAATAGAGCTAATATTGTTTTGAGCTCGTATTTTTGCATACATATTACAGAGCATTCACTGGTGCGTCACAAAGACACACGAGTAACAAAAACAGACATTCACAGTTGCATCAAAGTGGTTGAACCGTCTTTCCTTCAGGAAGACAGAGCTTCTCCGAAGCATCCTCTCTACCCTGTTGCTCTGTGGATTTCTCAGTACGAAAAGATGGATAGGCTGATATGACTTTGCCTGTGGCCCAAGCAGGAGGAGAAAAATAAAACATGCAGGAGAAAAAAAAATGTACATTATCTGTCCCCAGATGATACATTTTGGACAGGTAATACTACATTAAASAGAAATCTCCATGTTCTCCTCTCACACAAGAAGGAGGAAGAAGTTTCTCAAGCTGAAGCAGTTAAGATCAGTTTGTTGACAACCGTGCTTTYGTTACTCCTGGATACCTCTTGCCTTTTCCAGTTGTGTCCCCGTGCTCTCTGCCTGGTTCTCAACCCTCATTATCATGCTGTTCCAAGCCAATTTCTGTGCACATCTGGCCTGCAACTGCAAGGTAGGGGCCCACATGGGCTTAAGCTGCTCCAACTGAGCAGCGTCTTGCACACAAAGTTCAGAAGGGCATTTTGCAGTGGGAGGAAAAAACAAGAATGAGAGGAATTCAGGCAGGAAGCAACACGTGGCAGCATGATGGGAACTAAGGCCATGGCAGGGGCCAGCAGCCTCCCACTATACCTCCAAAGGGATGCAGCCAGCCGCGTCCCAGGCGGACACGGCTTGGGCATGCGTCCGGCGATGCTTGTCCAGCTGCGGATGTGGGAGGGGACAAGAGCAGGACATTTCCTCCAAAAGCTGGTACTGTGTCCTCACGATGGCTGCTTTCTCAGAAAAGCTTCTGACTTTGGCCCAGCTCAGTGCCCATTTCCCTGCTCTAATGCACCCCTATCCACCTCCTTYGTCCTCTCCCACACTCAGTTTCATGTCCATTAGAAGATGGCATCAAGGGAGGAAGAAATATGAAAGCATCATTATAACAGCATTGCTCAGCATTGCTGCTAAAATTTTGTTTGTTAGAAAAGTTAAAGGTATACTAGATAGGACTTCACTTAAGCTATCAACACACTCCAGCAGTTACTGATTCAACAGCTCTGGCATCCATTCTTCATACTGCATGGCGTGACAGAAAGCCTGTAAGGCAGCATATCTGTACTTCAGTAAAAACTGGGTAATTACAGTTCTTCATCCCAAAGACAGTGAGAACGGAGAAGCATTTGCACCTTTGGAGTTTTAAATGTGAAAGAAAAGAGCTCATCTCATCCGAGATGAAAACGGAAAGTTTATGCACAAACTTGAAGATTCTTCTATTCCTCACGTACTGTCACCAGGAGTAGCATTTCAAAAAATTGCCCAGGCATTTTCCAGGCAGAACAAGGCTTTGTGATGTTGTCTGTGCTGGCTTTGCAGGGAGATTTAACTAGTCTCTTGACTAGTACAGGATGTTTCAGGAAAATGAATGACGGAAGCAGCAGATCCCTTCGCTGCACTTGCAAATCAAGCCAGCTTCCACACACCAGGCAGCCGCAGTCCCACCTAAAAGCCCTTTCCTGTTAAGGCAAAGTACACTTTTTGCAATTGTTTCTCAAGAGAAACAACTTGGAAGCACATCCCATCAGTCCAGAGATGCTTTCTAGTTTAAACACAAAAGCTCTTTTAATGGCTCACATTCACTCATGCGGAATACAAAATGCCAGGAACCAAAAAGATAGGCTAATTTAAAAGGAAATCTCTCTTCTGCAGCTTGTGTGCCCCAGCTGGACAAGAACAACCACAAGCATTTAAACATTGCACAGTATTTTTACAGCCTGGCAATCATCACCCCTCAAGTCAAACCAAGACCACTTATCACACTAAAGCGGGTGCAACACGACACTCGGTCTTGTCTGTCTTCAAGGAACCTGAAGATCAGAAACAGAAAAACTGAGAGAGAAAAAAAAAAGCACCTACACATACATCTATGGTTAAAAAAAAAGAAAGAAAGAAAGAAAGAAGAAATAAAAAGAAATAAAAAGAAAGCTGCAGAAGACGAAGGTTTAACAGTTTCAGATTCTTAAAGAATGCTGACGAGAAATTATCTGTACTAGACACATCCTCTGCTTAATAAATCTGCATTGAGTGTCAGGCACATTCTTCTGAACACTAGCCTAGCACAGCCAACGTTAAAGTCAGTAAAAACATTTAAGCTATCCGCTCTGTATATTTCAATTCCAATTGTTCTTAAGAAAAGCTTAACACAAATCACCTTGTTAATAAATTCACTGGTGTCAGAAAGAATGCAAAAATGTAAAAATTTAAGTAAGTGCATTTTCAAATACAGAATGGCTTAAAAAATGGTCTAGACTTCATAAAGCCACAAGGTTAGTAGAAAGCAATGATAAAATACTAGCCAATAAAAAAATCACCATTTTCAGTTCATTTCCTAAGGAGAATAAGACTAAAATCAGATCTCTAAATGCAGGCTATCCAGCTGGTAACCAGATGATTCCAGCTGCGTTTTTTTTACATCATTTTGACTGAAATTTGATCACCTGGACAGGAGCCTCAAGGCTATTGCTTCCCAAGGACACTGACTGCTGGCCTGATCTGCTGATACATGGAAAGGCACACGAAGTTTGCTGTGAGTACTGTCATACCTGCCAAAGCTTCATCCGTATCTGTGTTTACTAGGTAAACTTTCCAGCTTGATTCACTCCATCTCAATTCTGCCTGCTTTCTGTCCAAGGTGACCGCCTGACACAAGAGCCGCGGTGTGTCAACTCCGTTGACACGCAGTTCAGTTAACACACTTGGCCCCAGGATTTGTAGGCAGACACCGTTCAGGATCCAAAGTCACAAAGCTGCAACACAGCAGCTTCACAAACCTTAGCCAGCAAGATTAGATAGTTTTGGCCAAAAAAAGTAATCACATCAAAAACCTGAATAAGCATTTGCCATAAGTTTGCAAAGGTACAAAAGCATCACAACATACCCAAACGCCCCACGGACCATAAGGGGAGGTTTTTGGTGGCCCTGGTAGGGTAAGAGAAAGGAAAACGTGTTTCACGCCCAGGAACACTTCCACTCAGCTTCAAGTGAGAGATTCAGAGGAAAACTGTTTTGCAGAGAAGCAGATGTCGGAAGAGCCAGTGCGGTTCATGCGACACAAACAGGAAGCTGTTTTTCAAATAAAGGCAAAAGGTGAAGCTTTGCAAAAAGTGACGGGGAAATAAGAGGCCAAGTGCACCTGGAGAGCACRATCCTCTTCGCTCCCCAGCTCTGCACAGCCACATCCAAAACCTGCCACACCACAGGAGTTGCACTTGATGCCCTCTTTGCTGCTCGCCCTGCTAGCTCGCCCAGACAAGTGGCACACAAGAAGCCCAGAGCTTGTTCGATCCGATGCTGTAGAAGATGTCACAGCAGCTCCAAACTTTGCTGAGCACAAATGCTAGAGACATAGAATAACAGTGAAGCTCGAGCTGCAGCCTCTCCACACAGGCAGACAACTCAGGCCCAGAAAAGCTGTATCACTGAGGTCTGGACATTGGTGAAACATTTCCTCCAGGGCCCACAGGTCCATTACCCCCTGCGCAGGCATAGATGAATACCAGCAATCATGTAAGATCCCTACCATGAACATCAATGGTCCCCATGCAATATGGAGAAGGGCCAAATTCTGCAACGGGGCAGGGAAAATCTCAYGCACTGGCACAGGCTGGGCTGAAAAGCACCTGGGGGCAACCAGCGGCGCTGAGCTGAGCAGAGCCCAACTGGGATATCGTGTGCAGCTCAGGACCAGAGGGCATTTCACAAGGACCTATGAGAACAAATCACCCTCCCAAACACTTAAAAAAAAAAAAGAAAGAAAAAGAAAAGAAAGAAAAGAAAATCATTTGCATGCTTTAGGATGGGTGCAGATGTCAGACATTTAACTGAGTGAGAATGAAAGTGAAAGTGTGCTTTGCAGAGGTTTGAAACAGCAAAGTTCAAGACTTCTCAAGCACTCCTGCCGCCCCCAGCGCAGCAAACGAGAACAGTCTCCGTAGCCCGCGTTGGGAGCAGGCCGGCCACTCTCCCCGCCGGCGAGCCGCCCTGCCTCGTGGCCGCCCGGCCTCGTGGCCGCCCGCGACCGCGGCGCGGGAAGCCTGGGGACAGCGGCCGGGCTGCGACGCCGCTGCAACCCGCGCTGGCACCCGGAGCCTCCGAAGTCCCGCACGTGCGGAGACAACTGTGGGCAGGGTTCGCGTTAAATATAACCAGAATCACATTTTATATAACCCCAGACATCACCGACTCTGGCACAAAGTCTCTCTCTCAAACTGGCATGCAGTGCCATAAATAAATAAATAAATAGAGTGCTTTGTCATTTCCAGAAGAAAGTGCTTTTGGGGAGGTAAGGAAAGTCCTAACTACTGGCTCAAAACCCAGCATGCGCTCAACAAAGCAGCTTTGAACATGCTCCTTTTGAACAGGGTAACCTGCATGTTATTTAGGCTTATTTACTCCGAAGTCAGCTGAGGGCTGCCGAAATGAAATTAAATTCCAGGCCCTTAAGCAACAAAGTATTAATAAAAGTAAATAAAATTTTAAAAATAACAAAAAACAAAAATGGAGCCCCTTCCCACTTTCTGCAACAGGACGCATGGACAAGAGGCTTCCTGGACACATGGTGCTGGGCAGCCTCTCCTCCCAGGGATGCCTTTCTTCTGCCCGGTCTCATACAAAACCACCCACAATAAAGTCTTGTGTCCTCCCTGCTTTGACCTCCATGCTGCCCCATCTCCATCCCCACCATGCACCTGGAGCCCAAGTGCCAGAACCAGCTCCATAAAAAACAAGAGGGGGCACAGGGTGACTGTGCAAAACCTGCAACCAAAACCAGAAGGTTTCTAACAAAGCCATCAACATAAATTAATTAATCAATCAATGGGATAGGGGCATTGCTGTCACCACCTCCCCCTTCAAACAGCTTGCAGGGGCTGGGGGCTGCCCTGAGCTCCCGCAGGCCGAGATGGCAAGCTGGAAAGGCAGTTTGCAGCACCACAGCAGAGACGCTCGCTGATCCTTGCAGCCTGCTCTGGAGGTGCTAGTTCACCATCAGTTCATCATCATCATCATCACCTCTCCTTGCCCATAGGGGCTCAGGGCACTGACGTGGACAAAGGGAAAAAATACACTTCTCCTATGGGGCTGGGGAAGAGCTCTGCAGTGAGACCTCCTCCAGCTTGGAAAGAGAGAGATGCAAACTGGATATTAACACTCCTTCATCCAATAAATAAATAAATAAATAAACAAATAAATCCCCCAAACCTCTAATCTTAATCCTCATCATTGCGGCAGTGAGGTCAAGTTTGTTGTAGGCCAGCCCTGTGCACTGAGTGGCTCCATCCTCTGCTCCCTGCTTGGCAGCCAGCACCCGGGGCTCCTCCTGCCCTAGGGAGAGGGGCGTGGAAGAGGGAGGGAAAGGAGTAATTGCAGGATATGCACAGGGAAAAAAAAGAAATAGAAGGCCACTTTGGTGTGCGCAGCCAGGGCTTCCCCCCAGCCACTGGTGCCTCTCTGCTAGGTTGCCCCCATGGAGCATGCAGCCCGCTCCTTGGACTTGCCTCCCTGCAGTGGGGGGGGGACGACGACAAAATCCACCCGCTGCTGCCGAAGGAAGCCCCAACGCAGGAGCTGCAGAAGGGATGGGGAATGCGGAGAGCTTCGCCAAGCCCTACAGCCCCCACCACAGCTTGGCAGGCTGCAAACGGCTGTCTCGCTCCGAACATAAACTTGGCCTGGTTTCCAGAGAAACTAGCTGTTGCCTCAGATCAGCTCTGGCAAAGGAGCAAGCACGTTATAAAACGCTAGATGCATGAGATGGAAAAACTTCTCTTCTTCTTCTCCAGCACCTCCCACCCGCTGTGCCACCCCTGGAAAAGCCACGCTCCAGGAAGGCACGGTGCCTGCAGGAGACGGCTCACAAGCCTCACCACGCTTCAAGACCCTTGTTTTAGCCAGATTACAGAATCTAATGGATCACTCTGGGCTAGGGATGCCCTCTTCCCAGAGACTGCTCCCTGCCTCCCGAGAAAGCCTGCACTGTGAAAGCCAAACGCGCTCCAGATGACGGGGATACGAGACCGACATCTCCGTCTTGTTTCAGGAGCGGCCGACTCCACAGATCTGCGGAGCCACCAGCAGYGTTGCCAGGGATACACATTTATCCCCCGCCAGACTTCTTAAACATATTCTCTGGAGAAGTTTAACACGGCTTCCCCAGCTCTCTTTTGAGGCCAAAGAAGCTTAAGTCGGAGCAAACGGGTCCATGTGTTAACTCTCCATTCCTCCACCCTCCTCCGCCCTGCTCTTCTCTGCAAGTTTCTATTTTMCTTTTTCAAAACGACATCGCTGAGGGGCACATGATAGCTCTGACACCGCTCTCCTACCAACTTCCTCGTTGTGATCTCACCAGTTGCACAACCCTCTTTCTCTCCTACCACTGCCTCCCTCTGGGGACAGCACCCGGCATGAAAAAAAGCTGGTGGCAAGGAAGAAGGATCTCAGCAGTGTGCGGATTCGGGAAGAGCCGGGAGGAAACAGAGACTGCACAAAGGCTAAAGAGGTTCAAAAAAAAAATAGAGAAGCAGAAAACAGTGAGTTGGAGGAGAAACAGGGGAGCAGGAGATGCTCCGCACAAACACGTTCTTGCTCGTGCTGGATATGGCAACTGACCCCACAGATGCGGCACCGTCAGTCATTAACACACAAGAGCTGCTGTTGGGGGACCACGATGCTCCCAGCATGCTGCAAGCCCATCTCTCCCACTGGGAGTCGAATGGCCCATGGCCACAGGCGGGCAACATGGCAGGAACCAGAACTCAGATGAACTCCAGACACAAACCCCATCAGCAAAGTCTCAACCACAGCTTTTCCTAAAAAATGATGTGTTTTGCACCTTTCGGTGCTTGACTCTCTCATCCTAAATTATGCTCAGCTAGGGTGCAATGTTCATAAATACTGAGGCCTCAAACTATAGTATTATTTGTGCATTCATTGATTTTTTGGGCAGCATATAACCCCTACGAGTTTCTGCAATACAGACACTAAGGATCACCACTGACTTGGCAGATTACTTCTATCCCTACTTCTATCTCCTCCAAACAAACCTGAAAGCATCAGAATACCACCGTTACTTATCTCTAGTATTTACATCTTAAAACCATTGCTTGTGCTGATTACTCAGCTATCAGTAATAGCGCATTAAAGAAAAAGGCCATGTCCTAGGGCTTTCCTCCACCAACTGACAGAGTGCTGCTCATAAGCAAGCTGGCCAAGTGAAGGTTTTTCTTTTTTTTCTCTCTCTCTCTCTTTTTTTTTTTAAACATGCCTTTCTGACAGTAGAAAGTATCAGAGTTTCTATCTGAGACACTGACATTGGGAAGAAACGGTTATTCTTCTGGCATGCCCAAGATCCCCTACCAAAGAGACAACTGATCAGAAAGTGCATTCATTTTTAAGCATTACTGAAAGATAAGCACATCTCTAGTGATTTGTGCTTTGGACTATTCATCGATTCATATGTTACCACRGAAATTATTTTTTGTCTATGTCCATTAATTTCAGTGTCTGGTCCCGTCATGTTTCTGTCTCAAACCTGGGGGTCAGAAGCTATTGATTCAGGCATGTTACTGCAGTATATTTAGGGTATGTGGGTCTTCTTCACCGTGAGATGTCCAAAGGGCTGGGAGTGATTTCTCATCTCTTTGGTCCACAATCCCTTGCCAGTCATGGCAGCTGGTATCTAAACAAGGGTCAAAAACAGTTAAGAGGACAGCTGTATTCTAAAATAACTTCCATAAACAACACGTGTTCTCGATCAGGTGGGACCTGAAAAATGACATCCTTGAAATACAGATAAGGCTTTCCACGAGATTCTGATTTACAGATTTCCGGCACTGAAAGATACAAGTTGCTTTCGTATCAGTTGTTCTGCTGTTTATGGAAGTTATTTTAGAATACAGCTGTTCTTCAAGGGGATACCTGCCCTCTTCCCTGCTAAAAACAACAAGCTGATACCAACACCATTACCTAAACTCAAAGAGCTGATGGAAAAGTTCAAAGAAAAATCACTTGATCTTTTTGAAAGTACTTAGGTCAATATATTTACTACTTCTTTAGAGCAATTGATTTYTCCCCCCCACCTTTTTTGCAGTGTTGTTCTACAGTTCATAGAGAACACAACAGCTTGGGGAATGACCAGGTACAGAATACATTTGGCTTTACTTGCTTTTGCCATTAAGGCTTCTCAGAAGTTGAACTTTCTTGATAGTGAGTGGTCTCTGCTTCTACATACACATATCCTATTTAAGATATTCACTGACATGCAGCTCTCAACTGGAGCATACATCCAAAATGCATATATCACCCTATATTAGAGGACTCTCATAGCTGCTCAGGACTTTTAATTGAGGGTTGATTTATACTATTATTTCCCCAGGCCTGATTTATGCTTTTAAATTATAAATAAGGATAATAAAGTCACAAAAGCATTTTAAATTTGGCAGTTGCTTGTAGAGATTAAACTTCATTCAGCTAATGCATTTGTTCCAGAGCCAGACAGCAGGGACTGTAAACTACTCTCTCTGAACATTGCAAGCAAGAAACGTCTGGGCCTCTCAAAATTAGTACCTGGCTATTTGACTGTTCAAAAAGACAAACCAGCTCAGTCACATGGATCCAGCATGATTCATCACATGCTTCCCAATGACATTAAACGTTGTGTTTCACTGAATTTAGGTTTACACTAAGGAAATGGAGGAGATGGAGCTACCTGCCCATATCAGAACATTTTCTATGCCTTGGGGAAGGTAGGACTCAGGGAAGATCTCTGCTAGTTCCTGCCTGCTACATCTATAGCAAAAAGGAGCTCTGGGCGCACAAAGAGGAATTTTCTGAGTTTTAGGTGGGTGAAAGGAGCACCAGAAATGCCTGTGGAGAGCATACACCTCCACCCTCCACACTGACTTTAGAGATACATGAAGTTTATCAGAGTGGACTCAGTTCTCACCATTTAAATGTTCTCACCATTACCATTTAAGGTTTGACAGGATTGTTTTCTAAGTGCTGTTTACTAGCAGAGTCAGAGGAAGAAGAGAAAAATTAAAACACCCCAGAACAGCTGAATTTCTTACCTACATGCAGGCTACAAATCTCGAAACAGTAACATTGCTGACCTGCATCTGAGTGTACACCCCACATACTGAATCCTCCTCAGTGAAAATTAATTTGCTTATTGCACTACTAGGAGCTACTTTCTGCATAACCCTATAACTCTCTGAACAGCTGTAATCACTTCCAAATGCCTCATTTGACTTTCAACAGGTTTAGCAAATTGTGCTGAAAATGATACAAAGACAGCATAAAGTATTTTGCTCGATCCTTTGGCTACTAAATCCGGCAGTGSTTTGAATCCTGGAAGCACTAGGAGCATTTCTCTGTATTGCAGGCATTTCAAAGCACATGACCTGCTGCTGAGAGGATCAGGGTAAGTGGAGATCATTTAAAGTAAAGCCATACTCATAAAAGGCTCCCACACGCGCTTGGTGAGGACTCAGGCAGCCACTTTCAAGTTAAAGTGATCAAGAGGGAAAAAAGTGAAAGACACAAATCACAAAAACACAAAACAAAACAAAAAAAAAAACAAAACAAAAATGAATGCAGTTCCTTTTAGAGACCTCAAAACCGCCTTCCTACAATAACAAACCAGTCATTTGTTATTCAGATGCATTGATCCATGAAAAGCTGACCAGCAAGTACAGAGAGAAACTATGAATTTCTGTGTCAGTTTCGAAAACGTGAAAACCACACGTAGCTTCTCAAAAGTCTCTTCCTCAGTTATAAATCTCCAGTGATAACCTGTAAATGTGGCATGAGAGGACCTCTAGTCTCCAGGGCATGAACGCTTACGGTCAAGTCGCTGACACCTGGGATGCCAAAAGCTCAGTGCAAGAAACTCTGTTACTTACTTCCCAGGGAGTGTCTATTCAAAGAGCAGGAGCTACAAATAGSAAGTTTTAAGAGCTTGGTTTGGGTGGGGAGAGGGTTGAAATTCTGTCTCGCTCTTTCTTTTTTTTTTTTTTCCCCTTCCTTCCTCCCTTGCTCGCGGCAATACAGAGTCAGTCGATCAAAACAGCTGCCCTAGGTGAAGGCAGTCACCAACGCGGCACCACGCTGCAAAGCTGCGGACGGTCTGTCAGCCCGGGAGCGCCCAAGCAGCCCTGGGAAAGGCCTGTGGGGGAGCGGAGCTGCGGCTCGCATGAAGGAAAAGCCCGGCTGCCACGTATATCAGGGTACTGCATCGCAGGTCCAGACGGGTGGGAAGCGCCGCTCGGGCGCACCGCGGCTGCATGCGCGACCCTGCCCGCGGGCAGCTCCGGGATCCGCCGGGCTCACGGCCGGGATGTCCCGCAGCTCGCCAAGGGCCGCGCGGCGCAAACCGCCCGTGAAGTTGCGCAAGGGAGGGCGGGCGGGGGGAGTAATTTGGGTAGGAAATTACCCAACCTCTCGCAAAAGCCGCCGGAGGGAGAAGCGCTGCGGCGGAGCCCCGCGGACGGGAGGCGTCCGC
>NW_028185206.1:229845-236805 GCF_003343005.1 Rhea americana | reverse complement strand
CGCTCAGCCCCTCCGCCGAGCGCCCCTCGCCCCGCGTCTGCCGGCGCCGGGCGCCGTCGGCAGCCGCGGGAGCGGGCGCGGCACCGCCGCCTCCTGCAAGCACCCGGCGTCCGCGCAGCGAGGTGGTCCCCTCGGACGGGGCGGCTGGGAGGTGGTGCTGCGAAAAACGTCCCTTTCCTTTCGAGGTCTCCTTCCTTCCTTTCTTTCTTTTAGGTATTCTCGACTTAGCGTGACTCAGCGGAAATTTAGGTTGTCCACCCACTCGGTGGAGCCTGTTGCCACGCATCTGTGGCAAAGTGGAAAAGAGCAGCACTGCCTTTTTGTTGGATGAGGCAGAGGACCCCAGCAGTGCTGCTGGCAGGGCCTCCCAGGGGTCACTAACCAACTATCTTGCTTGGGGCAAGACTGTCTTCAGGGTTAGCTCAGAGTGTTTGTGACTTGGTCCAGGCAAGGCTTGAAACACCCCAGAGATGGAAATCGCTGCCTCTCTGGTGCCCTGTTCAGGGAGGCACCACTTTCCTCAGTTCCTGGAATCCTGGAAAGACTGGTCCAACATGAACCTGTGAAGCTGCAATTTGTCAT
The DNA here is from genome assembly GCF_003343005.1 of Rhea americana. Classification (NCBI taxonomy): domain Eukaryota; kingdom Metazoa; phylum Chordata; class Aves; order Rheiformes; family Rheidae; genus Rhea; species Rhea americana. The sequence goes on along the minus strand of NW_028185206.1, from coordinate 236,223 downwards.
TACTGCTCTTTGTTATGTTTCTTGGTATCATGGAAAGGAGTTCAGCTCCATCCTGCTTGTTACTGATTGTTCCCAGCAGTTGTGGGCTGCTACTAGATCCCCCTTGGCCTCTCTTTTGTCAGATGAACCAAATCCAGCTCCATCTGACTCTTCCTGCAGTTTATTTTTCAAAATAAATGCTAGATGCTGCTAACCTTCCTCATCTGCACAGCATCACCAAGGTAGTGGAAGTGCTTGGGGAAGCAGGTCTGGGCCTAATACAGAGTCCCTCAAAGTTGGAAGAATTTTTTTACAAATGTTGAGTCCATGGGTCTGGAAAGGCTCCTTGTACCCCTGTCTCTGGCAGCAGTGGTGATATTTGCCTGGTGCTACTCGCAAGCATGCACAGCCTCCATATGAACCATACTGTGCGCACACTCCTGAGTAAGCCTAGTGTGTCATGCCATCGCTCTTCTCTTTGCTTGACCTTGTAGAGCTAGCATTGCTGTCCTGAATTTGCCACTCAGACATCAAGCAATGACATGAACACACTTATGCTGTTAATTGGGYTGCCTTGAAGAATGCATAGGTATCAAGCATTTACATGAAAGCCCATGCTTCCAAGATCCAAACCAGACCTACAAAGGAATGAACTGTGTCTTCTGTCTCCCTCATAAAAAGGATTTAAGGGCTATGGCAAAAACCAGCAGGTTTTCAGCTCATGATCTCAGCTCATGGTGCTGTGCCGAGAGAGCAGAAATAGGAAGAGAATGCTGAGAAAATGTGACAGTTACCATCAGTGGAACATGGGGGAGTCTGGACTCACCTTTAAAAACGGAGATCATTGGAATTCTCCAAGAACAATCATGAGTGGAAAAATCTGTGTTGCTGTGGGACAAGGAAGCTTGGTCTGTCTGGCAGAACAAAGAGTTGACTTCAGCTCTCAGTTTCTCTGTGCTCTTCCTAAGTGGCTTCCACTGTCCCACTTGAGAGCACCTGTGAGAGATAGGCATGAGGCAGCCTTGAGGAAGATGAGGGAGAAAGAGTTCCTCTGCAGCCAAGGTGCACARTCAAAGACTCCTGGAGGAGTGCATCCTCATGGGAATGCTTCTTCCCCCAGTCTGTGACAAAATGTGCACGCACACATGGAGTTAGAAGCAGCTGAGTCTGCAGTGGAGTAGGAGCTGGGTGAGCCTTTCTGCATATTTCTTTGTCGAGTCCTGTCAGCCCTTTCCTGGCCAGGGAAGGTGTTCTTTCCTCAGGTAAGCAGGGCCAGCAGTGGTTTGGGAAGAGGACAGATTAGGAAGGCAAGGGGACAGTGGGGCTTGGCTGTGGTACAGCAGGGAGCCCTGCTTCACAAGTGCCCTCTGGTGGCACCATGCACCCCACATGTTGGAGCAGGTATCAGGCTCCAGCCAGCAAGCTGTACTGCAGGTAGCTGTGCTCTTAAGGTCTTTTTTAAACCTGCTCACATAATAGAAATACTGCTTCCAGAAGTGCTGGTGAGACAGAGCAAAGCTCCCTCTCCAGTGGCTTGTGACCAGTGGCCACTGCTGACCCCATAGGGAGTTTCCAGCAGGGACCATCTGGGTTGCCTGGCAGTGAGCAGGTTTTTCTTGCAAGGGCAGGATGGAAGTCCTGGCTGTGCAGAGGAGCATGGCTTGGTACARTCCAAAGTTTGTGGTGCTGCAGAGCAAGGAGGCTGTACTTCCTAGCTGGGCTCCCACAAGGAAGGCTTGCAGAGCTTAGTTCAGCTGGAGGGACAGACAAACAGCAAAGGAGCAAGGTGGAGAGAGATAGAAAACCCTGTAGATCCAAAAGCCACATCCAGCTGCCCTCTGCTGAAAGCCCTGATGGATCAGATCAGGGTCAACACTGATGGAAAAAAGCCTCATGAGGGACCAGAGGTATTTAATTGAAAGGCTTGAAACTGGTCCAGGCTGACAGAGCGTGAGACTCACGTTGGGCACCATCTTGCAAACTTGGAGGCCTTTTTGTACAACTCTTGCCTAGTTTCCACTACTGAGAGTAAATCAGTTTTGTGGCATGCTTTCGCATAGCTGCAGCATTTTGGGAAGTGTTTTGGAGCAGCCCTGAAAGAGTAGGTGGTGGCATAGACACAGACCTGTTCCTGCTACCTTCCTTGCCTTAGCAGAAGGGTACACATGCCATTTTAGCCGTCAAAATAGGGTTAAAACAGGGCTTGCAGAAACAAGCTGTTCACAGTGCTTCCAGTGCTGCTCAGATTTATCACAGAAACCCACAGTGTAAGGGTAAAAATTGAGACAGAGATGGGAGTTAACCAAGGATATTGCTATCTCAACATAAATTACGTGCTCTGCAAACAGCAAAGTTGACTCTGCAAATATTAAGAGGAATAGAAACTATAAGCTGCAAGAATGTGCTGGAAGGAACGGGACGGGTTTCATTGGTAGTCAAAGTGTCCTTTTGTTTGATGATATTTGATGAAGCTCCCTGTTGGTGTTAATTTGTACATASCCAAGTAGTTAATAGGTTGTTTTGAAAAAAATGATATTTGCACAGTAGGTGATTTCTGAAGTCAGAAGTAGCAGCAACCTCAAGGGCCCATAGTTCTGCTTTCAGTATCTGCATCTAAGACCTRATTCTTCCTTTGCTAACGATTTAGCTAAAGTGAAAGCTCAGAGCAGCATGTATGCCTGCACTTTGACAGCATAAACAATGCAGAAAAGAGCATTTTATTCCTCCGTTTTTCTTCAGGTGGATACTGTACCCTGGGATGCACAGAGGAAAGTGGAAACTGATGTAAGTGTTACAAGCAGCGATCTCTGAAGTTGGGCAGGCATTCCTGAGTGAGCCCTACTGCCAAAAATTCACACAAATGCAGTGTTACTGAATCACATTTGCTTAATACACAGAGAAGCAAACATGGCTGCCCTGACCTCTTCTTTGCATGAATTCATGCTAGGGTAACTTTAGTGATTTTAGCAGCTGATGGACTGAGAAGACCAGGCCTTACCCACAACACCCAATGATATCCTCCACAAATACTTCCCAAGAGCAGTTGTCTCTTTGATGGAGTCACCTAGCACATGTGTTGCCTGCTTTCCTCCAGCACGATGCTCACTGCAGATTTGTGGGTTTTAAATGGTGTTCAGTGCTGCACAAGGCAGAATCAGCCATGGCTGACAAAGAAGGAAATGCAAACACCCCTGACCACCTCCTACGAGGGAAATATTTTTCTGTTTAGTGTTACATTCTGTTTAGTGTTCAGTCACATTTAGCAGGTGTTAGCATTGAAAGCCCATGGCTCTGTACAGACTTATTCTTGCGGAAGAAGAATGCAAGGAGAGGGAAACTGAAATTTGGCTTTCYTTTTTGGTGAATTCCAATGAGTACAAGTTCCCAGATAGGCAAATCTGATCATCAGTATGGAATTACCTTCCTCTGCTGCCACCATTTCTTGTCTCCCCCATGTTACCTCCTTGGAGTAAGAATGAACTGCTGAAGGACCTGAAATGCTTCCACGTTTAGTTGCTTTGGGAATGTGTTTGGCCTCAGCACTGACACCATGCTTGGAGCTTCAATCTCCATCCAGTCTTTCAGGGCGATTTGAGCCATGGTAGGATTCATGCAGCTGTAACRCAGCCTCAGTGAAGATGTGTCAGCTCAGAGGACTAGGAGGGGACAATYCCTTAGCAGTTTCAGCCCAGCTATGCCAGAGCTCCCCCGATSCTACCCAGGCACATGGTCTCATTCTCTGCCTTATGCCAGCACTGTGGTTTGGTTGATCCCATGCTGAGCATTTACTGGGGAAAATATATACATATATATTTATATATAGCCCTTTTTTGCCTTTTTTTTGCCATTTTTGTCCTGAACTGCCACATCAAGGATTCAGACAACTATCTCTTGCCTGGGAGCATGGGGAAAAGGAAAGGTCAACTACTGTTTTATTTACACTGCTCCTTCCCTTCCACYCMGCTCCCCATGGTTGCTGGGATGCTTATCTGGTGTGTTGCTGAGTAATGCTGCAGGTGTGGGTTAGTCAAGCAATGTGGGGATGATCAATCAGTCAAGGAGCTGCAGGCTGACTGTGGGACCACAGGAGCATCTCGTGGCCTGGAGGTCTGGACAGGTGGAGGTAGAATTGAGGGACATTATTGCTGGCATGAAACAGCAGCAATGCCATGCTCTTGATTAAATTTACTCAGTTTGCATCCTGGAAAGAACTAATGAGTGTCCCTGTGAGACAGTTTGGTGGGCTTGTTACCTGCACACTGCTTGGTAGGCTCATGACCTGTGGGAGTCTAGGAGCCTGCCAAGCTGCTGGAAAGTGGGGAGAGGGAGTCTGAGGGGCTAGTGGGTATGAGAAGCCAGAGGCTGTGCCAGCTCAGCTATGCTGTTTTATTTACACTGCTCCTTCCCTTCCACTCAGCTCCCCGTGGTTGCTGGGAACCTTGTTCGGTGTGTCGCAGAGCAGTACCACAGGTACAGGTTAGTCAAGCRGTGCGGGCCTTGACACACGTCAGACACACGTTCCTGGAAAAGGCAGGGCCAGCACAGAAATGAGGTGGCTGCATTGCTGTGACGCAGAGCCTCGACTGATGAGGCCAGCTGTCCCACACGTCCTGAAAACAGAAGTTTGTCATGGGTTTCCCAAAACGCCTTCTCTCAGGTCTGTGGCTCACTGTAGGCAACTGAGTGACTCTTTGTGGATTCTGGAGGGTGACATGCTTGGACCAGCCTGTCCCCACTGCGCTACAGCATCGTTTTGACTTTTCCATCTTTCCATTGTGTTCAGTTTCTTCAATCTAGGGCCGCAAAGAGGACATCATCCTAGCAGACATCTGGGGTACAGAAAATGCACCAGGAACTAAAGATCTTGTGATTTTATTGTCTGGAGAGAAGGAGATGGGGGAGGGGGGGTTATAGTCAGTGGTTATGAAACTGTGAGGGAGTCCAAGCATGTGAAAGCAGAGCTGCTGCTCACCAGACCCACCATGTAAGAACAGGGGCATTCAATGATGCTAAGAAGAGCTCAACTTAAAACAGACAAAAGAAAGTACATCTTCACCTAGAGGGAAGGAAACTTGGGGACTGGGGGTGCTAGACCAAGCCCTAGACAACATCCTCAAAACAGCTGCTAGAGGGGAGAGGCATAGTGCCAGGGCAGCATGGGGCTGTCAGGCAGTTCTGGCCTCAATAAACTTTTGATCTGAAACTCAGCATTTCTGATGTTCTTCTTTGGGGTCCTGCTAGTTCATTTTTTCCCACTTGCCCAAGGACTCATATAGAAGAACATGTAATTGCCTATGAATGTGTTTATTTGCATCCTTATGTTTATGATCTGATTTCTCTGATCACCTGGGTAAATCCTCCTTGGTCAGTTGTTCCTTGCCACAGGGATGCTGTACCTTTATTTAGCTCACTTGGTTAGAGCATGGTGCTAATAATGTCAAACTTGTGGGTTCGATCTCCGTATGGGCCACTCGTTTGAAGGCTGGACTAGATGATCTCCAGAGGTCCTTCTAACCTTATCGATTCTATGATTCTTTATCTCTGGGCAACAAGAGGAGAAGAGATGTAGCTCTCATCCTCTCAAGGATGAGCCACAGCAAGTTTTGAACAGCTATAGCTGGCAGTCAAACCAAGGCAAAGCTTTGGAAGGATTCTTCACCCACCTCCCACCCCTCTGCTTCCCCAGCCCCTGTACCTYTGAGAGCTACAACATGACCTGGCCTGGTGGGAAGTTGTGCTGTCCTGTTGGCTGACAACATGTCCCTCCACTCCCCTTCACCTGTCAGAAATGAGAGGAAATGGGAGGAATAATGCCTGTGTTTACATTTTGTGCCCTTGCAGCTGATGGTATCACTCAAAACGCTTGAATCATCAAAGGAATAGATATTTACTCAGTGCCTGCCACGTGGGAGCATTTACTTCACAGTAATAAAGACAAGAAGGAAGCAGTTGGAGCTGTGGGCTAGATCTGGCAGGTCTGACCAAACCACACATTTCCCAGGAAGTGGTTAATGGCTCTTCCCTTCCTTGCCTGCTCACGGTTATGCCTTTAAGAGATTTGTGTGCCTAGCTCCCTGATACATCCAACGAAAATCTTTGGGGACCTGCAGGTCTGCTGTTCTCTCTGCAAAGGGGAAGAACAGTTCAGTCTGTCCTCCTCTTACTCATGGGGAGACCTCAGAGGAGATTTTCTCCAACAGGAGAGGCCAAAAAACCAGCTCCCTTTCAGGCAGAGGTGCTTCCCGACTCCCCCCAGCTCATCAGAATGACCCGTATGTCTCCAGACCGGGATGGTAGCCCTGTCAAGACTGGCCAGCACTGGAAACACCCCACATTAGTATTTCTCACAAAGGCTTCTTTCTGACTGATTTTCTTTCTTTTTTCTTTTCTTTTTTTTTT
>NW_028185206.1:201543-229825 GCF_003343005.1 Rhea americana | reverse complement strand
GTGAGGAGAAGAGGAGTGGAGAAATTACCATGCAAACCTGTGGGATCTTGGAGGTTTTGTCTGGAAGCTTGGAGTTGTGATGCTAATCATGTCTCTGCAAGAAACTTCTGGAGGCAAAGAGGGAGCTAAGAATGAATACAGCTGTGACACTTGCTATCCTTATTTCAACTTACTCCGTTGTGCAAAGGGAGGACCTACCATGAGCTCTAGGCTTGGGCTGCATGAACAAGGCAGTGCTCTGTTCCTGGGGTGCTTCGGTGTTTGTGGGTCTTTGGTGGTTTTGGGGAACATAAAGTGAGAGAGTAAGTGTGCAAAAGWGCTAGGAGAAATGGCAGAACAGGAGTTAACAGGCTGGTGTGAGCATGGCAAGTCAGGAGGCCTAGAGCAGCCATGAAATCCAAGAAAGGCTACTGATAACAGCAAGGAAAGGCAGGTGCTGGGTGGAGTGGTGACAACACCAAGGCCTACCGCAGATAAGCCCACGACGCAAACGACGCAAACGTGGAGCAAGAGCAGTGTGATGCAATTCCAGCTGGCCCTGTGCCTGCAGTGTCCAGAGAATAGGAAGTCTGGAAACAGCACCATGGTCACTCATGATGCCAGAGTCTGATAAGGATGCACCACAGCAAAGGAGATCTTGGACATTAAAGCAAGATAGCCACCAGCAAACTTTCTGCCCATCCCAAGGAAGAAGTTCCATATCTTTTATTTGGGAATGATGATTGGCTTTAAACAGGACCTCTGGGACTGTGCTTGAAAGAAGAGTCAGGAAAAGAGAAGGTCAGTTCATAAGAGGTGATTTCCCCTTCACTGTATCTGTGTTATGGAAAGTTAGGCTTGCCAACCACCATAATAGGGTCCAGCCCTAGGTTCCTGCTGAGACAAAGGTTCGAAACCAAGTTAAGGTGAGGTAAGATTTAATGGCACATGTGCGATAATTACAGCTTGAGCTGGGTGCCTCCAAAGAGGGACAAAGAAATTCTCCCTACAATCTAAATCCTCCCACACTTCACATTATATTCTGGAACCAATAGTAATATTAGAATTTGGGGTCTTCCAGTTCCTGGTCGGTCCTTTCCATAATTTCCAAGTGTGTTCTTTACTTTTTCTCCCAGTACTGCATAGTTGTCGATGGCTCTTTTACTCCCTTGATGGAACAAGTCTTCATGGTTACTTCTTTCTTGTATAGTTGCCTGGCTSTTCTACTTCTTATCTTGTCTTCTGGAATCAGTCTTGTATTTCCTTTGTTTCTTTCCTCTGTGTCCTAGATTAAAGTCCATCTTCCTGCTGGTACTCATTAATGCTAGACTGCTTATTTCTCTCTACAATCCCATATCTTTCCACCCTGAACTGGCTCTGGGGCCTTCTTTTACTCAAGAAAGTTCACAGTTTGTGGCCTAAGGCTTCAGCAAATTTACTACTAATGCTAAGCAAGTTACGCTAAGTTATGCTAACTCTGGATAGCTTCAGTCCAATATTCTTTAACAATCTGTTTCCTGTTTCATTTCAATTTGTACTGTGAAGACAGCAGCATCTGAACACCACTGAGGAACTAGATGGAGGAAGATCAAGCCTTAAATCAGCCATTTTTAATTTGCCCAGGTTTTCCACTTGCTGCTCCATGCACTAAAGGGATACAGGCATTTTCTATTGTCTTTTTTTTAGGAAAAGAGACCACATCTTATGCAAGAGTCCTGCATCTTATCTGGGACAAGCTAAATGAGCCGAGCAATGTTCCCATGCCTGGTGGTGCAGCAGTATTCTCTCGCAGAAGCACCATGAAAGCTTTTGGAGTTATAAGATTTGGAGTTTGGGTTTTTTGGTAGTAAATACCTTGAAGGACGCTGTAAAGGCCCATGATAGCTCTCATCCAAGGCTGTGCTGTGTGTTCATGGGATCATCTCACAGGATGCAGCCCTGTACTGTTCATGCAGCTGAGTAATGGCTCAGTACACATTTGGTAGGTGGTGGCCTAAGTGGACAAACCAGTATGTGCCAGAAAATGAGARCTGCTACTACTCACAGGAGCCAGCAGTGCTGGTGACTGGGCCCTCTGGAGGCCTCCAATTCAACCCTATGTTCCTAGCAGGGCTCTCCCCAGCGTGAGGTCAGAGTGGCCCTGGCTTTGCACAGCTGCATTGGCAAACTCATCAAGGATGGAGAGCCCCCACTTGTCTGCAAACCTGAGTTGCTCAATGTTTAGGGGAAAGATTCATCCAACTTGAACATGCCAGGCAGCAATCTGTGCCCCGTTGCTTTTTATTACATCATCTGGCACTACCGAGAAGAGACTGGGTCCATCAGCTTTGTAAATGCCCTKCCAGTAGTTGTAGGCTGCTGTCAGATCCCCACTGGCCTCCCCTTCACTAGACTAAACAAGCCCAACAAGCCCCCATGTGCCTCAGGAAAAACTACTAATGCAGTTAAATATTTACTTTAGTTGAGGGATTTCCAAAGTGGAATAATAATAAAAGCCAAAGGTTATTGAACTGTGTAAGCTCAATGAGGAGAGAATATRAAACATGTGCAGAGCCATCTAAACAGAGCCAACGAACTGTCCTGTAAATGGGCTTTTTAAATGTTCACACTTCAAACTCATTCAAAACAACCTCCCCCTTCCCAAAACCCAATTAAAATGCTGCTGAGTCAGATATCGCAGAAGGCAAGAAAGGTTGCTGGTAAGAGCTCGCTACCTGCACATGAGGAGCACCAGCACTGGTCTGGGGTGCCTCCCAGCAGCTGATGCAAAGTCAGCAGCACTAAGCCATCTGCTTGCCTGACTGAGGACTCTCCTCCGTGGAGGTCCTCTTCCTGTCACATTTGCTCTCTAGGGATCCGGTCTTGGGTGCTGGGAGGGAAGAGTGGAGGCACCTCTAACAACCTTCTGGATGAGGAAGGACATATAGCCCCACACTGTACATGTCTGGAGCTGGTGGACACTTGCCCCATGGACCCCAGCCACCTGCCCCCATGCATATGCAGCACATCATACTTGTTTGCAGTGCAAGGAGACCTTCCTTCATTTCTGGCTCATCCTTAATCACAGCAAGTCTGTCTTTGTTGAGTTGTAGTCCACAGTGGTCTTCAGCAGTGATATAAWTTTCCAGTCACCGGCCCACTTTTCCATGCATCACTCTTTATTGGTTGGTCGATTTTGATTCACCAGAGGAAGGTGATGATGGATAATGAAAATGTAGCTTCTCAGAAAAATGCAGTGACAATGCTCATGTGAGAAAACTGACATCATGTGTCCAGTCTCATAGGTGAAGTAGCTGAGATCTTCTGGAAAGGTGAGCTATTTTGAAAAGTGCTTCCCTGAAAAGCCGATATCTCTCACTCCTGAAGATTCCTCTCCTGCCTCTTTGCCCTCTCCCTTCTCCGTGTGCTGCTCCTGTGCATTTAAACTGCATATCCATGCACACAGCTCCCTCCTATTACATTAGATCACAGCTGCACGGATCAGCTTGAATTTCCTGACTTTTACACATGATGTCTCCCAGCCCAAATGGAAATACCTGTCACACATGAAGAATGACAGCTGCACAGCTGGAGGGCTAGTTCAGAGAAAATATTCCTGGAAGTAAGSTGGCTGGGGTGAGTGAAGAGGAACAGCAGCATTTCTCAGCCCAGACTTCAGAGCAGAAGGGCTTTAAAGCAGCCTCAACTGTGCAAGAAACTTCAGAGGGGCACCCAGCTGAGCAAGCCTGCTGCCAGCCCAGTTCCCATCCTGGCACCTGCAGCTGGCAGGCTGTGCTGGGATGGTTTATCAGCTCCTGGGGCTGGCTTAATAGGAGGTGTGCAGCTGTGTGAGGGAGCCCAAGTGATCTTTCTAGGCACACAGTCCTGCTATTYCCAGCACAGATCAAACTGTTCAAAATGTTGCTTTTCCCAGCACCAGTGAGATAAGCCAGTGCCCTCCCCTATAAAGGGAGCTGCAGGCAGAGCAAAGTGTACAGACATTTGCACCTGAGTAAGCAGCGCCATGGGTGTGAGGGAGCTGGTAGTGGTGGTGGCAGTGATGATCACTGTCATTGCTCCAGGAGGTAAGTCTGCTACACTGCCAGGGAACAGGGCTCTTCTGAGGCTCTCTTAGAGCCTAGATGGACCAAAAATGGGTCAGAGAGTAGACAGGCATGGAAACTTTAGGTTGGAGAGGAGGAGAGGAGAGGGGGATACCATCAGGGGTTATGAAGCTGTCAGGGGGGCAAAGCAGGTGAAGGCTGAGCTGCATGCTGTTGCTCTTCAGCCTGCCAGGAAGGAGAAGTCCCTGTCTGTGTGGGCAACCTGAGGAGAGAAGGGTGAATAGACTCACAGGCAGAGCAGGGGGGGAGGGGAAAAGAAGGACTAGAATAAACACACCACATTTTATTAGCAGCTCAGGGCAAGGGTTGCAGGCTAGTTCATAGGCCATATTGCACTTGGAGGATGGGTCAAGGGACAGGGAGCACTGCATGAGTGGGAGACAGCATTTGGGAGACAGCTTGAGCAGGCTGTAACATATATTGGGATGGCAGCCAAGACATGCATGGCTTTGCAAGAGCACCCCATACTTAGCATATTCAGATAGGAGGGAGCTGAGCTGTACGCTCTGGAAGAATGATGCTGCCTAGGTGCACGAAGAGATGGTCCCACAGTAGTCTGTGCAGGAGCCCTCCAGCTCCCAGGACATTCGTGCACTTTCAGGGTCTTCTATAAAAGGACTGYGAATTATCACTAGTGCTCAGTCTGGCTAGGGAAAGGGAAGAAAATTAACTCACCAAATGCAGCTCCCACTAACTATGCCAGCTGCCAGGCTGTTTTGGGACAACAAGGCTGTGCAGAGTCACCCAGACCCAGCCCATCACAGATGTTACTTGTCCCCATGCAGCACTGCACCCATTTACATTTCTGAGATATGTTTGATGCTCTGCAGAGCTGGCTGTGCACTCTGCTGCTGAGAGGATGGGGATGGCATGCAACATGCTTATCTCCCCCTCATGAAGCCCACACAGCTGTTCCTCAGGACGAGCCCTAAATGTGCTCTGCACAGCTTTGCCTTCCCTCTGTTTGGACATAATCCTATGTCATGCCTCATGATCTTGTCACCATTTCTCTCTGGAAAAGTTTGTCACAGGTGTTACTTCATTCCCTTGCATCAAGTTCATGGGACTCTGCTCTGTTTCAGGGGCAGAGCTGAAAGAAGGGAATAGCCTAAGAAGGGTAAGAGATTTCTAATTTCTCTTGTTCATGGCTTGAGATGAGCATTAGCTGCCTCAGTGCCTGGCACGCCTAGGGCAGAGGCTGTTCTCAGGAGTCAAAAGGAGACAAATGCTGTGCATAGCGGAGGCGGATGCTGTTGACACTGAAGTGGTTGCTATGGTTTCTCCTTTCCAGCCCCTCTGTGGAAACATGGTTAATCTAGAGGCCTGCCCCTTGCTGCACCTGCCTGTCTGCGGCACCGATGGGAACACCTATGCCAATGAATGCTTGCTCTGTGTGCAGCAAAGGTAAGCTCATGCCCCTGACAGAGACCTCCTGGGGTCTATCTGTTGCAGTCTGCAGCTGGTCACAGCTCAGAGGCAGTCATTCAGGCTCCCTCTACAGTCACTGACAAAGCCACAGCACATGGGAAGCATGCATGTTTCTGCCAGCAAAGTGAAAGAGGACATTTGCACATCAGCCAAGCCCCTTGCTAGTCTGCAAAGCCCATGAGCTTTGCCCTCATGTGCTGGGCAGTACCTAGGGGTAGCCTCAGCTGTGCACTCACCTCTTACTGCAGGTTCCTGCCCCTTCCTTGGCATCAGATTTTACTACCGTGCAGCTGCAGACTGAGTGGTTTAGCTCAATGCAATGCATGGGCAGACAACTAGTCTCACAAAAGAACAGCATATTTATGCACCGGATAAGCTGTGGCTGCATGATCAGGATATCCAAAAGATGGGATTAGGAGTCCATGGCCAGCAGATCCTCCAGCAAGCTGGCAGCAAATCAGAAGTTCTGGACAAGGCAGGAGAAAGTCCCCCCGCCTCTGCAGCCTGTGATTAGAGAGCAGAGAGCTGAACTTAAACATGCAAAGGGGTCAACAGAGCATCTAATTTGGACAATCAGACAGGATCAGTAAATCCTCTGAAGAGACTACTGTGAATGCAGATGCCCAGTTATGTGTCTCCTGGCTCTACTGGCAGTGTCAATCCAAAAGGGCCACCATAAATTTGAGGTCTGGTGCTGCAAAGACTTCATGAGGTTCAATAAGAAGTCTCAGTTGTGCCATGCAGCAAGATAACCCACAGCCTCCATCCAAGCAGGGAAGAGACTGTCTTAGCAGAGGCTCTGCTATTAAGGACCTAGGGCAAACATCAGGTTGAATACAGGTCAGCAGTGTACTTGCGCTGCAGCTAAAGCAAACTGCCTGGCCATGCTGCACGAGAAGTGTGGCCAGTATTGCTTCCACACTGGACACCCGTGACATTGTATGCCACTCAGGGCCCCCCGGTTCAAGAAGGATGTAGGAAAACTGGAAAGGGGCCAGCAAAGAGCTGCCAAGACCAGCAGCACAGGTCTGCGAGGAGAGCTAGGGGGCTGCCTGGTCTGGCCGGGGTAGATGAAGGAAATCAAGCAGCACTGACGACTGCTGCAAAGGCAGCTGCAAACAGGATGGGACCAAATGTTTCTTGGTAGTGCCAGGATATATAAAAGGGGGCAGCAGCCACAAATGTCAGTGCTGGGAGATTCACATTTGGCCCTTGGGGAGACTCTTTCCCTAGAAGGTGGTGCAGACCTGGAACAGGGCCCCAGGGAGGTGAAGAGTCTCCATCCTGTGGGATGTCCAGGAGAAGATGAAGCCAGGGCCACCTACACCTTGCCCTGGAGACAGCCTCACTGTGAGTAATATGGGCTGGAGACCCTCTACCAGTGCTGCTGGGATGCCTGCACACCCCCAGAGGGGATGTCTCTGTGCCAAGGTGGCTTGCAGTTGCCCCACTTTTTTAGATAGAAAAATGAAAAAAAAAAAAAAAAAAAAAAAAAAAAAAGAAACTAAACTCCAATTTTAGAGTAATCATCTTCATTCCATGGGCCAGATGGGAGGCCTGAATGTAACTCAGGGAATACTTTTTCAAACTCTTGCTTTTTTTTTTTTTTTTTTTTTTCCTTTACATTATTCTAGGAAAACCAGGCAAGACATCCGGATTTTGAGGGATGGGGAGTGTCAAGGAGTCTGAGCTTTCTGGTAGCTTCTTGAGCCGTGGAAACAGGTGCTTAATTGATCCGGTGTGCTTTATGCTGTTTGCACACTTCAGTCAGTGATGGTGAATAATAAAATTACATGCACAATGCTCATAGGAACTGCAGCATTATTTCTGCAGCATTATTTTATGAAAGGCCTAGGGAAAGGAGTACACGACAGTCCCCACAAAGGGCTGCTAAATGTTTACAATCAAAATGTTCCTTTCAAATTCACATCACATACAAGGGCACTGCACTGTGAATATTTTCATCCACATTGCTGTGAGAAATACCACGTGGGAGTAGGAAGGAACAGACAGAGCTTTGAGATCCTGGTGAAGAAGGTGCTAAATGAATGTTGTTTTTCTGTAGGAGGCAGTTCAGAGAGGGGAAGGTAAAGTTTCCGCAGCATGAGAAAATACGACTCTCTTTTCCATAGCTCCCTATAAAACCTTAGCTTCCAGAGCTGATGCAGACTGAAAACAGTAACCTCTGCACTTCTCACATTAGATGCTATTCAGCTTTTTGACTAAGATGGCTTCACAGGAGGAATCAGCCCAGAGGGCGAGGGGAGACTGAAAGAGAGCCCGAGAGAACATCCTGAACTCCAGGGACCCTGGATCTCTGCTCCGGCTCGGGAGCATCCTCCAAACTCAGCCAAGGTGCTGACTCCTCAAAACTGCTCTCTGGCAATTGCGGATTCCCAGGATCAGCTGCCACTTTCAGATCTAGGTTGGTCCGGCTTCAGGGACATACTTGGGACTGTGGCTGGCTCTGCAAGGAGCTCCCTTTGCTCACAGTGGCAGAGATCAACTGGCTAAGCTAGGACTTTCTTCCTGAATTCAGCTCAGCTCTGCTCCAGATTTTGTACATTTGGACAATGACTAACTGAGATTTCTGATCCACTTTAACAGTGCACTGGATTGCCTTGAAAACTGCTTTGCAGTGAACTGAAACACTTGAAGGACAGGCCTATGCTCACCAATAGGGGATCAAGCTGCTAGAACTTGCTACTATACTCACTCACTTCATTTGCAGGCACCTGGGGGAGGATCCTTGGTCCGTCATAYGGTCAAGTGAGCTCCCTGTAGTCAGTGGCCATCCTGTGAGTGCAGGAGTGCTGCCAGCCTCTTGGCCATCACACTTGGCCAGCTGGTCACATAGCCCGTCCCCCCATCCAAACACAACTTTTCCTGTTCAGCACCTTCCTGTAGCCACTGTGTGGGATGCTTCAGCTGTGTAATGCAAGACAAGGCCATTGCTGATCAATTCAGTGTTGCAGCTGAAAATAGGATTGAGGACCATAAAAGCAGCTGTGCTTGGTCAGACCAGAGATCCACCTAACCTCAGTTTAGCACTCAGCAACAGCAGAATACCTGAAGGATAATGTGATAATGCAGCAACCTTTTGTTGGTTTCTGTAGGGACATTCCTCAGGATGGCAACCTTTTTCTGGATCAGAAGTGCTTGCTGTCTTTTAAAGTCCATCTCTAATCTCCYCCTCTGAGTCTCTGCTAAACAACAGGAACCACATTTGCCCTTTTCTGGTCCTCGGGTTGTGAGAGGAAGGGTAGACAGTGATCTGTTTATTTGCTACGGCCAGTGTAGCCAGGCTGTCCTGATGGTTCTTCTTCAGACAGCTTCCAGTGGAGCCTCCCCTGCACATTAGGGAAGGGCCTTGCTGGAGTTATCCCCCATAGATGTTCCAATGGCAAATGCAGATGAGAAAAGTGATTCACTGCTCTTCCTCCCTCCCCATGTGCTGCCTGCTCTGAGTGCTCATGGTACGAGTGATGGAGTCGCAGGCTCTGCAGGCAGGAGGTGCTTATACAGCTCAGTCCCATCCCCACGCTGTGTCACAGATGGTTGCCCCTCGCATGGTGTGTTGAGTGCCTGGGCCCTGCTCCTGTCCTAGGAGGGGGCAGCAGCTTCTCCGCCCGATACAAGGAGATGGGACACGAGCTACACACACAGAGCAACGCTGCAACACCACTGCCTGCCAGCATGGCCGCTCCATATCCCCTGAGAGCCGTGTCTGTTTATTTACAGAGGTTAGGAAAAAGCAACACAGACAACTCAGGGGCTCTTCTGAAGAGGGAAACCGCATGCCTCCAGCACAACGTGGAGTGTTTATTCAGAAACAGCAGAGCTGAAGCACACACTTGTGGGCCAGACCTGCAAGGTCAAAGCGTGGGCAGCCTTAGGGTACGATCGGTGTTGGCTCACCACACGCTGAGTTCAGTGACACCCATCCTCCTGCCTCTCCAGGGACCTGCAGCCTGTGGATTTGCTTGTTTTTTTTCATGCTGTTGAAGAAGGGGTGGCAGATGGAGAAGTAGRGGGGAGCAGTCTGTAGCGAGAGGCAGGCAGGTCTCTGGACCTGCTGCAGCAGTGCCAGGCAGTGCGAGAGGAGAGATACCAGTAAGGGTCATAAAGTGATCAGGTTTACATAGCTCCCGAGCTGTAGCTTGCAGCAGCAGCAGCTACAACCACACCAGAAAGCAGGTCTGGGGGCAGGAGCCACCAGATCTAGGTCTATTTGTCCCAAGTACCAAAAGCTTCCTGGGCTTTTGGGAAGTAAAAGCAGTGGAGGGGACTAGCATGGAGCTAAAGTACACATGGCCCAGGGTGTTTTCCACTGAGCAGCTCCTTGAGATGGCAGAAACACTTGAGGAGCTACTGATATCACTGGGCTGGTGTTGCAGCTGGACATCTGGCCTAGCACCCTCAGTTCCTCAGGCAGAGAAACTGGAAATGGATGTGGCCCAGGCCTAGCTGAAATTTATAGTGGAGTAGAGGTAGTGGGGAAGTAGAATCATAACTTTACGTGAAGTGTGCAGCTGTAACAGTCAGAAAGCTTAACCAAATTGCACAAATTCAGAGAGAGGGTCATCCACAGCAATAAAGGTGCAGAGGTGTCCCAAGCTTTGACCCAGTCTGCTGCAGAACTCTTCTGGAGAAGAGGACACTGCATTGCTGGMACCGTGGGGGGGAAAGGGGGATGAGAAAGCAAAGCAGCCTCTAAAATAAACCCAGCATCCTCGGCACTGGCATATCTCTGCCACGAAGTTTTTCCCCTTATTGCACAGGCTATTTGAGACTTGATGGTGGGGTCTGAAATTTCATCACCGTTATTTCGTCATCAAAGCCTTCCAATGGGTTGGTAAAACCAGTTCTTTGGGGTTTAAAGCAATTCTCACACAAGAGGCAAATCCTTACAGGGATTTAGGTCCCAGGAGATGCAAGTACAGGCTCATTAAGGTTTTAAAGCCCATCTATCCCATTAAGCACCTCTAAAGAGTCTGAGGGTACAGCCACTCTTTCTTTTAGATGTAACCTTTACAACTGTATTGGTTTCTATCTAACCAGGATTTGCAGTGTAAAAATGGCTGAAATGGAGTAAACATCCGCAGTACCAGCTCTGAAGTGTCATATGACAGTATTCTGCTGAGTCAAGAGTGATTTATCAGACCTCACCAGGCTTTGGAGCAATGGAGTCTCCTGCCTCCCAGACACAGCATGGGGGCGGGGGGAGCAGCTGAGCTGAGCCACAGGCTGAGCAGATGTAGCTGCTTCAGCAGTAGGGCCGAAGCTCACCAGCCCCAGCATGAGCTTCCCGGCAGCCATGTGCATGTTCACACGTTTCCCAAGTAGAGYGTGCTACAGCTGTGCACCCAAGGTCAGCTTTTCAGGAGCCCTGCCTGAGGAAGGGGTACCACCAAGCCATGCAGCATTGCACAGCGCTGCAGGATGCACCCCCCCCCCAATGGTACTGCACACCTTCCCTCCACTTGTGACCAACCCCCCTCCCCGGGAACAGCTTGGCAGCCCCACATCKCCATGTGCCATGCACCCTCCTGGCCCACCCTCCCCTATCAGAGYCTTCCCATTGCTGCTCTGCTGGCACCACCCTGCTGCAGCTTTGGGGGCTATTGAACCTGCCCCACCTCTCTGGARGTGCCATGTAATCTGCATGGGACACAGGGGAGGAGGAGCCCCRGAGGAAAGTGGTAACATGAAGGATAAGCAGACTGGCAGCAGAGATGTCCAAAAGCCCTCAGGGTCTAAGCCGCCACTGATGCAAAGGTTACATCTTAAGAAACCAACATACCTGCAATTTTAAAATTGTGCTGGAGCTTTCAGTGCCCCAGAGAGGGAAGCTGCAGCAAGAAAAAGCAGTATGTAAAAGAAAGCCTGGTGAGGACAYAAGACAGGCCAGATCTGCTCACCTCCTGGGGAGTGCTCATCTGGGGACTCCCTGCAAAAGACACTATGCTTCCCATGAAGGGTGGGCCAATGCCCCGGGGACCTGAGTGGTAGTCGTGTTATAGGGATCTTATACCCTTGCAGCTCCTTGAGTATGTTGGAGTGAAGTTATGCGCACTGGAACCAGCCCTGAGCCTGAGTAGTTGAATATCACATGGAGAAGAGTGCTGGTAAAAGCTGCATCCCAAACACTCAGTACTGGGAGTGTTAGAAACTGCGGTGATGTGCCCCTGGTCCATCAGAGCAGCTATGTGCATGTGTAATACTAAGCGCTTCCACTGTGCCCATGCATGAGAAACTCTGAAGGCCCTTTTGCAGCAGAGGGCTGAATTTCTGCCTTGTCTCACTGTAGAAAACAGAGGCAGGCTGACCCAGGTGCCCCAGCCATGCAGACCACACTGACCCAGGAGTGTGCCAGGAACAACCACTAAAGTATATGCTCCTCTGAGAGCATGGATCCAGCCTCATTCCTCCTACTGAATTTACTGGTGTTGCTTATTGTCAGTCCGCTTCATGATGCATGTGATTTGCTCTCAAGCTTGTAGCTGACTAGCTCGGTAGAGGACCAATTGGTGAAATCCTCAACCTGTGCAATCTCTTGGTGGGAGTCTCTGTACTGATTCGTTATCTTGTCTGGATTTCCTAGCAAGGTGGTGCAGCCTTTGGACAGGTCTCCAGAGAGTTTGGGTGGAAGCCCAATCCTTAGGGATTTCCAAAGTTCAATTGCACAAAGCTAYAGCCACTTGAACCTAGTGCTGAGGACAACCCTGCTGTGAGTAAGGGGCTGGACTGGAGATGCAGGTCCCTTCCATCAGCACTGCTGGGCCCTGTGATCTGCTGGGGGGCCTACACAAAAATCTTTTGAACAGCTTATGTCCCATTTCCCACTTCATGTAAGAAGTCTTTGAGGGCTGATAACATCTCCCTGCATCTCTGGAAAGCAACTGTGAGACAGTGTCGCATCCTGCCTTGCCATGCAGCCACTCTCAGTTATGAAGGAGGGCATCCGAGCTGCAGTTTAGCAGCAGCAAGTGTAAACTTCCTATGCAAAATGGAATTACTTGCTGCATAGAAGCACTAACATGTTTTGCAATCGGTACAGTAGGACCTGGGCAGACACTCGCACACCTTTGCACTGCGATAAGGAGAATATTATTACCCTGCTAGTGGCCTGGCCAGATAAGCTGTTTTGGGCGGGCAGTCTGTACTTTTTCCAAGCTCTACTTTTGCTGCACCACTAACTCCAGATGACCTTCCCAAGGAACTAAGCTCCTTTTTATTTAAAACTGCAAAGAGCAATGGAGAGTTTAGGCAAAGACCATGCTTACTCGGACCCTTCCCTGCCACCCTCTGCATCCCATGAGGAATACGCTATGCCAGGTAATGCTGAGATCACACCTAATTTGAATTTTTGAAGAGCAGAGCTAATGTTCCTTGCCACTAGTGGCTTCTAAAGAAAGGATTATTAATTTCCAGTTGATGCTTGGGGAATGGAGGAGACTCATTTAACTGCAAAAAAAACTGTGTTTTTTTTCCATGCTGTATTTTGCAATCCCAAAGAAGAAACACCTATATAAGGTTTTTTAACTCAGATAAAATCCCTCAGCCACTGTCAATATAGTCTGTAGACTGTCAATACTGTCTCATTGTTCTTTTAGCTAGAAGATTTTTTTTCCATTTCACCTCTGTACCTTTGTGTGTTTGGCTAGATATTTTCATCATGTTGCTGACTTTAGTGCAATCTTTCCTGCCTAGTTCTGGGATGTGACAAAGCAGGAAGCTTTGGGGCAGCTGTGGGAGTGCACTCTTGGACAAGTTAGAAATGAATGAGGGGTGTTTTCTAGCCATGCAAGACCAATTTGCTCAGGATAGCTTGGGAAGGAGACTGACTGCAGGAAGCTAAAAATGATTTTCCTGCTCTCAAGTCGTCTTGAAAGAGAAAGAAGGTGGGTTTTGCCTGCACAGGKATGTACAAGGGATTAAGTGGTTAGAGCCCTGCGCAAATCCTGCTGCTGTGACTTCTAGCCACCTCTTCCTAGGCAGCTTCCTGCCTTTTGCTGTGTGACTGGTGGAGTTATTTCCTGCTGGCTGTGCCCTGGCAGTCTCTGATACTGCTTTGCACTGGGGAACAGCCTCTCGTTGGGAGAATATCCACCCAGCTGTATGTGGTGCAGTTCAAGTGCAGTGGATTTTGCCTGCAAGACTGACACCTTCTTGGGTCGTATTGAGGTGCCTCTGCCAGGACTGAGAAGCTCTGCCACTGTCCATGCATGTTGTGGCCTCCACATCTGTATTGTGTCCCTTCTCTTCGGACTAGTGAGACTGAAAAATTTTTGGTGAGACGAACTGTCTTCTCCTGCAAGTCTTTGCTATGCTCAGAGCAAAGAGGGCTCCTGGAACTGCTATACGAATGACAACAATAAAATAACAGAACAAACTAGAGATAACAGCACAATAGAGGATTGCTTTTGCTGCTGTTGTGGTTGTTGTTATTATTAGACAGCATCTGGAGTACTGTGACCAGATTTTGGCAACTCAGTACAAGGACGAAAGCAAACTGTGATTAGTCCAGAGCAAGACCACAAAGACTGTTGAAGGCTGGAGAACATGACATACAAGGAGATGCCTTTATACATAAAGGARAATTTTCTTACCATGAGAGTGGTGCAGAGAGGTTATCTTCCAGATCTTCCCAACTCATCTGGACAAGGTGATCAACAACTTGATGAAATTTTTAAGTTGGATGGGCTTTGAAGAGGACATTGGAACAGACACCACCAGAGTTTCTTTCCAAGATAAATTACTCTGTGATTATTATTAATTATCACTAGTGGCTTGTGCAAAGATCTACTTTGGATAGAGTTGGATTCCTACTGCTAGTTTTGTTCTTTGCTGTGTTGGAATATAAAAAAGGCTTTTCTCATGGCTCTAGTCTCATCTCAGACTTGGGAAGTCATTTCACCCTGCCAGTTATCCCAGCTGGAAAGGGAACGACAAAATGACAATCCTGTGCTGATATGACTTAGTATTTTAGTGTGAACTGAGGCTCATCATGGAAGGAGCTGGGTATGATTACATCCATAAGGAGTAGGTAGTAGTTTTGTTGCTTGTTCATTGTGTGCATTGTGTTAAACCTCTGAAAATCGCTGTTGTTATGATCTCTTTGGTGCATGTGTGGGAAGATTCCCCTCTCCCTCCAGGCTCCAGAGGAGTGTTACTCCTACCGAAAAATGCCCTTTGTCTAAAGGCAATGGCCTCACACTACCTTATCCAAGCTAGGTCTTTATTATCACAGGCTGGAGTCCAAACTGACTGTATCACAAACCGTAAGGCCTATTACCACATGGTCAGGAATGTTGTCTATTATAGTTCATAGTTCCAGGATATGCAGAAGAGAAGATGGTACAGGCCTCGGTGAAATTCAGGCATTCGTTTGTCCAGTTGAAGGTGGCTGGGATGTTTCTTGCCTCAGGAAGCCACTTAGAATCCTTAYTAGACAGTGAAATGGGCACAGCTTGCTTAGGCTTATGAAGGCATCTCACAAAGCTCAAGTACCTGGGCTCCTAAAGGTGCTYCTTTCTTCTAGTGGCTGCAGGCAACCTCAGTGTCTTGCCCAAATGGAAATGCCGTTGAAGCCTTCTCACATGATCCTCYTTACTGCTGCAGACTAGCATGGGGCTGCTTGTATGGTCACTGYGGCCAGTCTCCTCACTACTACCATATCCCCATCTCTGGATCACCAGACTCTACAGGAGATGAATCAACCTAACATGCAGGAGTATGCACAGAAGGGAAATTCTGTGTCCTTTGGTTTAACTCTCTGCCTCACAGACTTGTTTCCATGTGGCAGAATTGGCCCTTCTGCAGGGCTTTCACGGGAGACTCACAGGAAAGGGTACCAGTCCTGCTTGATGGCTATTTTCCAGTGGACGTGACCCCATCAGAGGTGGTAGTGAAATAGTTTGACAGTCACAGACATTCTCCCATGTACCAGCAAAGGCAGGAAAATATATTAGTATCTCAAATGCCTCACGGCAGGACCAGCTGACCAAGCATATAAACAGTTCTTCTCAACTTGTTGGCCTTTGCTCTATCTAGACAAGCCTCCTGACTACATCAGTGGCCAGTAGCAGCCACCTGGAGAAGAGTGGATGGGACAAACACAAAGAACTATCTTGAGGCCTGCAGTGATGGGTGGCTGAGGGATTTCACAGTGTCTTCATGCCTCCTCTGCCCTAGGTCCAAACAGTGATGAGCTCCTGACAGGTTGGGGAAGAGACACCCAAAGGCTGCAGCAGCAGGAGGAAAATGACCACTAGTAATTTAGGGTAACTTAGAGCAGAGGTGCCTGGGAACTTTGCATGGAGTGTCATTTGCTCCTACCTGCTGGTGCTGCTCTGCAAGTGCAGTTCCCCAAACTGTTTTTTACCAAGACCTGCTTCATGACAAAAAGAACCCAGAACTGGTCACCTGAATCAAGGCTGTGTCACCAGGCAGGGAGGGATTGTTTCTTGGCCAGGATGTCATGCTAGCGCTTACTTTGTTCTTGTAGATGTCATCATCACACGCCGCTTGAGAGACCGGGAGTTGCTCCGGAAAAGAAAAGCTGAAGCCCAGGAGAAAGATTCAATTCAGTGGGTTC
The DNA here is from genome assembly GCF_003343005.1 of Rhea americana. Classification (NCBI taxonomy): domain Eukaryota; kingdom Metazoa; phylum Chordata; class Aves; order Rheiformes; family Rheidae; genus Rhea; species Rhea americana. Next base: position 213,715 of record NW_028185206.1, on the reverse strand, counting down.
TGGGGTAAATTTTACTTAAACCATGGAGTCATTTTATTCTGCACTTAACCTGTGCCCAAGCATGGCAGCCCAGCAACTCTGTGCTCGTGCAGCAACAGAGAGCTAGAAGAGTCTCCCTTGCCATAGCTCTGCCTCTTGTTCCCTGGGATCTAGGTGGGTGCCGGAAAATAKCTTCTGCCTGCCCAAGCTAACAGTAGCTCCTGGTTTGCATCACTTGTGCACATGCCCACACCAGGGCGTGCAGTAGACTGTGGGCACCAGGGCAGTAGGCTCATGGGGAACAGGGCTTAGCTATGCCTTGTACATCTCCTGAAGGGTCAGGTTCCTGCTCAAGCAGATAGCCTGTTGCTAGAGCTGGGATCAAGAGGTTGAGGAATTTCATGTAGTTTTTTAAAAATGCAAAAGTGTAATTTCTCTGGGGAAAACGGGTGAGGCTCACAGCTTGGGGCCTGGCAAAGCTGTCCCTGGGCAGGAGGGTYTGGGATCCTCAGCAAGGAATCCAACCCCAGATGAACTCTGCTCTGTGTCCAATTCCTTGCCTGTATGAATGTCCTGGCAGGGAGCAGGAGAAGAGCAAACGGCAAAAGAGGAGCAGAGGAGCAGGGAGAGGACGAGGCCGCCAGTCAGTTACAGAGCCCAAACCGGAGCCCAACCCGGAGCCAGATCATCAGCCTGAAGTGCTGGAGGAAAATGAGCAGGCACCAGCTGAGCTGGCAGCACCTGCACCAGCGTGTCAAGCCCCACCAATGATGCTGACCTCTCAGGAGCTCTTTGGTGAGACCTCTCCTGGAGCTGTGGAAGGGAAGCTAGCAGACGGGAGTCAGCTTCCACTGGGTGAGCTACCAGAAGGGGACTGGCATCACAGAGGTGGTGGGCAAGGCCCTGTAGAGTGGGTGTCCAGGGACTGCAGTGACACATTTCCAGGTCTTTTAGCACAAAGCATGACAAGTTTTCAACCTTGCAGCCAACTCTTTGGCAGCATGAGGGGCCAGGTGTCTACCCCTCAAACATGACCTGGGTAGCTGTGAGGAGGTCAGTGGAGTGAGGAGGTAGATGCTGGTCTCCAAGTTGTGGAGAGTTATCAAAGCCCACTTCTGTCAGCAGGTCATTAACATGGAGCCTGTGATCTCTGAACAGGTCCTTGTCCCAAAGTCATCTCTGTGGGCCTTTTCACACTGGGAACTTGTGGCTGTGCCCTAATGTACCTTCATAGGAGAAAGGTTCAAAGACTCTTTTTCGCAAAAACAACTGKTTCACTCAGAAGTTTCTGCCCCAGGTCCTCTGCTACCTGAAACAAAAGCAATTAGAAACTGGGTGTCAGGTTTAGCCAAGCTTGATGGTTGGTCGCTGTGCTCACCAGGTCAGGGTGAAAAGTGAATGTGGTCTCTAGAGACTCTTGGTCAGGGAGTTCCAAAGTGTAAATGTTCTCCAGTACAATCTACTGATCTGATCCCARTGTCGTGGGAAGAGAAAGGTAGGAGCTGGGGCAAGGAGTGCATGTTTGCTGGGAGCTACCCTCTTTGGGACCTGCTTGAGCAAGGGTTACTACAGCTGAGCCAGGACGGGACCTAAACCCGTCCGAACATCAAATTGCCATCTGGGCTCAGTAAATATATTCATCATGAGCACTGCTTGGGCCAGTAAGACTTCTTCTCAGATCTGGCTTGAGAAGACATTTTTTTTTCTGGATTGAAAGATTCTGGATCTTTTTAACAGACAGTGCAAACTAGGCATATGAATTGCTTCGAAACTAGGAAAACCTGGGATCTGTATTTCAGTAGAGGTAAGCATCCTTCAATCCCAAAGCTTTAATGAGCAGTGAGCMAGGGAGCCTTGGGAGCACTCTGCATTTCCAGTACATGTTGCTGGGGAGGGAAGGAGAGGCCTTTTGCTACGAGACTTCTAACAGGTTTGTGCCATGGAAAACAACCATTCTGCAACTTGGGACCAGATGCTAATGGGGCCGTGTCACATCACATGAATTTAGCTCCCAAGCCCTGAAATCTTGAAAATAGCAAAACATCAGGGCTGCAAATAAATGCAGTCTTGCATTTATTTGTCTTCTGCCTCTGAACTCATTGGGATTTACTCCCTCCAACTCTCCTCAGCAACCCAGGGGACTGGCATGTCATTTAAAAAACAGTAAAGCTGCCAGAAACCATTTCACATATCATACAGGATTTCAGCCACCAGGGCTTTAGTTCAGCATGTCATTGAGGGATAAAGCATAAGAGCCATCTGATACATCATGACCTGTCTCTTAAATGCTTTGCAGGTGAAGAGGCAGTCCTGAAACCAGCCGATGCAGAAATACCAGAGGCTTTGAATATTCCTCTGGAAAATGACAACCAGGATAATGAATACTACACGCCAGTTCTATTTTAATTTTTTGTTTTGTCTTTTGTCTGATAAACTCAAGCACTGTAGAGTGATTTAGATCAGCTATTTCCATATGAGTAATAAAACCCAACTATCCTGACAAGTTCCCTTCCTATACCGCCTTTAGGCCACAATAGGGAAAATACTGTCGCTTTAGCAAAGGCAGTCATTTTGGAGTTGCCCATAGAGGATGGCTCATGTATCCCCTGCCCTCTCTGCTATTATGTCTCACCTGAATGGCCATCCTGTAGAAGTCTGAATGGTGCCCTACTGGTTTGCAGTTTAGAGGTTCAGCTTAAGTTTACAGACCAGTGTTTATCCAGGTTTCTAAAAAGCAGATTTGATTTGCCCGGCAGAAATGCAAGTCATGTTGCAAAGTTAAACCTCACTGTTACTTTTAGGTGGCTGSAGTTCTGTGGCTTCTGCATGGTGAACCCTACAGCCCCTTCTCGTCATCTTCAGTCTGAAGGTCTTCCTTACAGTCAGTTTGCCTTTCTGGTAYGCTGTTCACTTTCCTAAAGGCTGGAAATTGCTTTGTTTTCATCATCTGAGTAAATTCATTCCAACCCTGCTGAGCTTCATTAGGCAAGTGAAAGATGGTTGCAAACAGCTGTGTGAGATAGATTAAAAATAGTCTAAACCATGTACTTTTGTTAGGAAAAAGCCATTTGGGACAAGGACAGGAAGCCCCTCTGCATAGCTGTTGCATACTTGGCTCCCCAGCTAGCCTTCAGGACAAGATTTCAAACACATGGATGCCTCATGGAGAGAGACTGTGTCATTTACCCAGACTTTTTCATGAAGTAATGACAGAAAGTGACTTTCTTTCTCTTTTCACACATTTTGGGTCTTGTGGTCTTCTCCTCTGTGCATATGTGGGTGGCTTTTCTAGGTTCCTATAATGTCATGACACAGATGGTCGTCTTCATCTTGGGGCAGGATAGGGCCTTCTGTTGCCATTGTCTGACTTAGTGAATACACTGGCCAGTCTCCCAGAGCACATGGCTGACCAGTCGTGAGGTCACTCTTGATTTTAGGGATTTATGGATTTTTATAGCTGAATAATCAGTAAGATATACTGGGATGTCCCTGCCACTGGCCCAGAGCCATGAGTGCTCCACATATACCTGTGTGTTATGGCTTCACCTGCTTTGACCCCTGGGACTTAGCATGAGAGACTATCATATGCTTGTACTTTGTACAGCATCCTTTCAACCTTTTGACATCCAATTTGACCTCTGCTGTTGCAATGTCAGAAGTGCTAAAGCACCTTGCAGTTGTCAAAGCAAAAAGCTTCCACTAGCCCTGTAAGTAAACAAGTACAGCACATTCCCTATGGGCAGCTACTTTTGGGATGGGTTCCCCATTCAGGTATCTTGGCATCATTTTGATCTCTGTAATAGATGGTCCTAGATTTCCCAGCTAACATAAAATTATGTTATCCCCTTGAGTGCCTGATATCGATGAGAGCAGCACAAAATCTCTTGTTTTCTTCCATAAACTACTTAAACCTTTTCTTGTAGTTACTCATAACCCCAAATACTTAAGACACAACCCAAGAGACTTGTGGAAGCTCTGTAGCATGGGGACATTTCCTCAGGAGGAAAGTGACATTTCCAGCTCAGTTAGATATGGATGCAGGAGAGCAGGTCACAAGAAGCTGGAGGTACAGGGCTTCCAGCAGTAAATGGTGCACTATAGCATTCACCAGTCCACATAGGAGGGAAGCTGCTGCAGAACAACGGCTGTTGGCTGATCAAAATCAGTGAAGGTTTTCAGGCTCTCTGTGGCCAGRATAGGGAGGATGCTGCACTCAGTCCAAAGCAGTGAGAGAAGGCAGGTTGGTGCACAAACTATGCTGCACTGGCCAGAAGGGGAGCTAGCAGAAGAAAGCTGTGTTATGGTTCAGTGCCTTAACAAACCCTGTACTGGGATTCTCCAGCAAGTGTAGCTGTCCACTTTGTGGTGTGAGGAGGTCAAACTGCAGGAGCTGCTACTGCCAGGGAGACCCCACAGAGGCAGAGGAACAGCCCATGAGACCTTTCTGCCTCACCAATTCCCACCTCTGTGAGGCTTAAGACTCATCTCATTGCTTTCTTCAATCAAGAAGCACACAAAATATCCATGCCTTCCCCCTTTCCAGTGCTGTCCAAGCGGAACTGGAAGTGGTGGTGAAGGCTTAGCACAAGATTTCTGTGAACAGGAGGTCACATTAGCTGCCTACTCACAGAGAAGATCCCATCGGGATCCTAGGGTCCAGGTCCAGGACCTCCTCCCTGCCTTTGGAGGAGGGCTGAAGGGAGTATCAGATGCAATGAAGTGCACCCCCTTCCTGGTAGCCTCCACCTCCCACCACTGCTCCTGTGGTTGTGCAAGGGGAAACAGTGTCAGACAGGTGAGGCCAGCTTCCTACTGGAGCCCCACTGCCCTCAGCCACCTGAGTGGAAGGTGAGGGCCAGCCAACCCAGGAATGGCACTGAGTTTTGGGAGCCTCTATCAGGCCTCTTGTTTGCGGTAGTCCTCTGGACTTGGCTGTGCTCACAGCCTTTATCGACTCCACACAAGCTACCTACAGCCTGGCCATCAACACCACCATGAGCCAGTTACCCTAGGTTAAGGGTCATCTGTTTCCACCTCCTTTGCCTGTGAGAGGTCTCATATGTCTGTGGCACTCAAGGGAACTGAAGGACAGTGCTGCATATGGCCACWCTGAACCGTCTTGGCTTCTGTGGACTCTTCTGGTTGCCTGGGGAGAAGAAGAAAAACTGAARCACAGTGCACACATGTGCTCACCTCGCACTGCTAGGTCTGGGGAGCTCTCAGTGGGAACAGTCTCAAGAGAACCAGAACAGCCATAAAAAGCACCTCTTCCTGCTGGGGAGGTGCCTTCAGTGGATAAGGGGTCCTGGAGCTACCCAGGCTACAGCACTCTTCTTGTTAAGGCTGCTCCCACTCTAACTGCTTTCTTCAGCGGCCTGTCAGGAAAGCGTCAAGTAACAAATCTTATCGCAGAATAACCGAGAGAAAGATAACACTTCCCTTATCAGCACTTTTACTCACAACCAGTGTTTCTTCCTCTGACAAGCAGAGAGAGGCCAGAGGTCTTTGCTTGTAGAGAATATATCCAGGTTCAAGTGAAAGGTAGGATACATAGGGGTCCATGTGCACCTCTGAGAGGGGTCCTGCTGTCTGAATGGAGCTGAGGATCAGCTGTGGTAGCTACTGTATCTTGGGGAGAGAGGTTATCATTTTGCTGACACAATGCACGACTCTATTCCTTCCTTTCCTCCCTCATCCTGACACGAGACAGGAGCTGTGGCTTCCCTTTACCTAGTGCCATTAACAAAGCATGTGGTGGGTGCAGACAGACAGCTTTTGAGCGATGAGGCCAACATAGGGTGCCGGGTCAATGCCCAACATGATGCTTTCCTCTCTGCTGCGCTTTATCATTGATAGGGCTTGGTGAGGCTCTTCCAGTATGTCCCTTACTGCTATGTAGATCAGGAGCCATGTAAACTAAGAGCCATATAGACTAACATGGGCACRCTGTGACATGAAGGGCAAATGGGTCAAATAGGTTTGACCACTGTGATCRTCTCCTTCTTGGTGAGATTCAGCTTAGTGTTTGCTAAAGCCAACAGGACCATGCTGTCCACACTGCTGTGAACTTCACTCTGGGCCACATGTCCTTTTCCAATGTCTTACAAAGCTTGGGAAGCCTTTCCAGACACCTAAGGGATGAAGGCCATGCATGACATCTGAGGAGAGGAAAGATGATATTGTATCCAGGAGGACTAGATTCTCCTCTGCCCATTGTCCCTGACCTTTCCATACCCTTCTAGGAAACCTATGGGAGATAAAAAGAAATGGTCTATTGGGCCATTTCTAACCAAGATCTAAGCAAGCTTCCAGGGACTCCAGAGACTGTCAAGGCAAAGGAAGTCCTGAACCAGATATACTTCCTTATTCTGGGACACTTGTCCCAACCGATGAGCTGCTCAGCCACCAGACTTAGAGAGACAAGAAACTGCAAATCTCCCAGGACAAAGGCTGGAGGTAAGATGCCTCTGAGATCTTTCAAACTCACCTCACACCATTTTTCCATCTTAAAGCCAGGCCTCCACTGACTAAGGAAACCTACCTTTTTAGGAAAATAAAAGGAAACTTGCACACCTAAATGATCTCTGAAAGTCATTTCTAACATAAATGATTGTGATTCTTCTCCAGAAGACAGACTTGAAGGAACTTGAAGCTCTTCTGTGGCAGAGAAGGAAGGGCCAGATACTGTTTCATAATCCCTGGAAAGATGTGTTGAAGAAACCTCCTCTGGCAAGGACAGCCCCAGGAGAAGGTGCAGTATAACAGCTCAGAGGAGGATGGAGAAAATCCCTTGGCAACAAGGACTGCAGGAGAAAAAAAAAAACACTGTAAAAACAACCACAAGTGTGCATCCAGCGGAAAAAAAATGGTATGCAGCTCCTAGGAAATTTCTGAAGAACAGATAATATTTGTGACCCCCAAACCCATAGTCCTCAGGCAGGTCAGGGCTGAGCAGACACACAGCACAGGATGAGGGACACATGGGGCCTTTGAGCTCAAACAGGGAGGTACAGGTTAGTCTGCATTTCACATCACATTTTGGGCTCAGGGTCATAATGTCTTTTAGAATTCTATCTGCGATGTCTCCATAGGTCCATTTGAATCTAGGCTTAAGGAATTAAATTAATTGACAGTTAGATATCAGATGGACTTAAAAATAAGATTGTAAAAACTCTGAATTAGCTGTCAGCCTTTCCTCTTTGCTATCACAATAATCATTGACAGTGATTTATAGTCCAGCTCTTTAACAGATTCCTCTTCGGTAGCTTATGTAGATAAGCAAGATTGTCCCCTTTATGATTGACCTTATGAGTCATTTGATGCTGCTTGTTTCCAAAGACAGTTGCAAAGTGTACTCTTCTATCCATTCCAAATCAGGCTTAGCTAGGCAATGAGTAACTAGAAGAGGAAGACTAGAAAGAAAGAGGATTACTGTTTGACGGATCTTGGAATTTCCTTTTCATTTGATGTCCTCTTTGCTAAGTCAAACAGTCAGGTGCCTGCATGTAAATAAGGACACATTATTTTAATTATCATGAAGCTACAGAATTCTTAGCAAGTGGCACGAATCCCTGCAACAGGAACAAAGGTCCTGGGCTTTGCACTGAACAGTGCGAGTGAGTCTTTTACTCCATTTTATTTTTAAAATCTATTCTTCAGCATGCTTTTCCATGGGAGATGGAATGATCTAAACTTCATCACTCCTCACCAATACATGAATCTGTAGCTTTCCAAGGTATTCTTTCCCTACCAAATGAGACCAGTGGAGTGCACCAGTGAAGAAGCAAGTTCATCTTGCCAGGGAACTGCCACACTAGTGTTGGGCCACACCAGTGTAAGTATGACCTGGACTGGGGGATGAAAGTTTCTGGAGGGCCACTCCCACCTAATGTCRATGTCTCTTCTAGTGGAGCGTCTCTTCTCTTGCACTGATGGTGCAAGCTTTTATGAGCAGAGAGTTCACTGCTTGCTGTGGTCTGGCTGTATGTTGTTAAGAAAGGGGAAGTTTTGCTTCATGCTGGGGAGGAGGAAAGATTTTCTACAGAATTTGTTGATAAACCATAAGACTGCTTGTGGGAAAAGCCATATCTAGTCCAGGCTCCCAGTTACTGCAGGACTGTTGCCAGCTCTAGATCAACTGAGCCTTGCAAACTTCCTGACTATCTTAATGGCCTCCACTAAACTCTTGCATGTGAATACCTTTCTAGTACCGAGTTGCCCAAACTGGATCCAGCATTCCAGGTGTGGGCTCATCAACAGCAAGCAAGGGGAAGAGCCACTTCCTTCAACCCACAGACTAAGTCAATCCATCTGGATGGATTTATGACTTTGAGATGGATTCTACCTACAGTTCTCTGGGACTACTTGCAGTTTTCACCTGAGAGGTAGAGTAATTGCAGAACAAGGAAAATGGAACACAACTGGTGTGGTAGAGTGTGGTCTGAGCTTTCTAGCCTTAGTAATGAACTCTTCTTCACATCCTCTTCTGTACTTATCATCTTCCAAGTAATTCTAAAAAGTGGTTCAAAAGTATAGAATTACATGCCTCTGGAAATTACCACTTGTCTTTTGAAACTTAATTGCAGAGTGAAAATAAAATTCTAGTGCTGTGTTTTTATAGCTACACATTAGTTCTTAAGCAAGGATTAGCCACGTATTTTCAGGTGCTCAAAGCAGTAACTTAGCATTTCTAGGGGAAATGACTAGAACAATGACTTGGAGCCTGAGYAAATGATCCCACTAAATTTCTTTTCATGTGCAGTCTCAGTGGCTCCRCATATAGGTAATGGCATGCAAGCCCCAGGATAAAACCAACACATGCGTGAAAACATCAGCTTGTGTTAAGTGAGCACTTACAGCCATATAAAACCCTGGAGGCTATTATACTTGGACCATCATATACACACAGTCAGCAATGTCAGAAGAACATCAACACTATGATAAAGTCAGCCCCTTCCTCAAAGGTCTGGAAAAGCTAAAATTGAGGCTGCTGTGGCCACTGTCATCTCTGACATGAGCCGGCAGTGCTCCCTAGTGGCAATCCAGCCTAAACACACACTGGGCTGCAGCAGCTGGCATGCAGAAACCAGTCCAGGAAAATGATCATTTCTCTAGCTTGGAGCACAGAAGTCAGAACTGAGTGGAGGAGACCCCGAACAAGACCCTGGCCAGGGAGTCAGCAGCAGTCACCCATTTTCTAGGAGTTATGGTGGAAGCAAAGGCAGACCTCTGTAAGGTGCACACAGAAATTTCAGCTGTACGCTGGGAGACTGGTGCAGCCCTGGGACACGGCCCCTGGAGATGGCATATCTCCATCTTCAGCAGGTTTCACGGCTCAGACAAAGCCACAGATGCCCTCGCCTAGTGTTGGGGATAGCCCTGATGAGTGCTGGAGACCTCTGTGTGTTCCTGCTGTGGGGACCCTGGGGTCATTGGAGCCCATGGTCATAAGGTCTCCCTCCCAAAGTGAAGGCACTGTGGCTATAGGCCTCCAGTCATCCCATAGCAGAGCTGTGCATAGGAGATGTACTGTGCAGTCTGAGAGATGCACTTTCATCTACGGAAGTGAACAGCAACATCCAGGTCCCATGCAAATTAATAGGTGTTCTGCCACTGACTGCAGGGAGAATAAGATTTTTCTCGAGGTGCTCAAGAATGCAAACTTTGTGACTGTTAAGTCAGACCAGAGTATGAAGTAGCTTGTGGTATCTTGCTCAATTTGTCAACAGCAAGGATAGAGTGGCTGCTAAAGAGAGAAAGCATCTCATTTTTATGATTTTTTGGGTCTACTGGAGCTTCAAAGGTGACAATTTTGTTAATAAGAGCATTAATTGTTTCATTGCTGGTAATTATGATAAATTGCAGTCTAGCTCTGACTGCAGCAGAGAGGTAGTATATCTTACACAAATAGGCAAGCTTGAAACTGTTTGTCCTGACTGCTTCAAACAGGACTTTCTCTTGTCTGCTCTCTAGAAGGGAAGAGGAGGAGAAAACCTCTGTGAAGACACAATGCAAAAGGRGTGACTTGTATCAAATCAAGGAGGAACATTGTTCTCTGAAATACGCCTTTTTTCTTAATGAATATTCCCTGCAGAAAGCTCCCAAGCCAAAGTCTTGCTCTACTGCTTCCATGAGTAAAGCCACTGACACCAACAATAATACTCCAGCCATGGCCTTTCATGCCATGACGGAGAGGGGGATCACTCACCAGACAGCTACGGCTGAGCGAGTCGTTTTGGCTCTTGTCTGGAGAATAGAGCCACCGTGTGAGGTCAGGGTTCACACAAAACCATGTGAGGACATCCGCAGGGAGCAGGATTTTCATGGACCACCCAGCCAGCTTTCTTTTCACCCAGCCAAACTGCATCCCCCTAGATTGACAGCTGGGTAAGAGCACAGTGCCACAGCCTCAGACCTCCTTGAGGTGCTGTRTGCGTGGCAAAGCACCAGAGCTTGGAACTTCTTTCAATTGCATTTTTATTGTTTTCAGGGTAATTATTCCAGTCAATCTCAAATGCATTTGTTATGAAGTATTCTTTTTTTCAAGTGCAAAATTCAGATCCTCCTGCACCGTTGACTGTACTCAAGCAAATCATTTACATTAGCTGTAGTTTATTTACTGAAAGAAAAGGCAGATCTCCTTACTGTGTGCTTAAACTGGAGCAATCAGTAGCTGAGGCAAGTCTTTCCAGGCCAAGGTGTATCTCGCCTCCCTTCCTGCTTCCCATGGTCTTCTTAGGGGTGTGGTGRTCCCACACTGCCCATGTTTGAAGGGTGTGTGACCTCTCATGTGGGGAGCAGCCACGTATGGGGCAGCCACATACTGGACTTTGCTCAGATTTATCCTATTCATATTTCTTTTTTTTTAGCTAAAGAAATACTTAGTTGCCTTTTGGTCAGCAGAAGAAAACATTGTGAGAGTCATGGTGCAGAGATTTCTACTCCCCCGCCTTGAGTCTCCATCCTCCACCTCTGTCCCACAGCAGGGACTCAATGTTGATGTCAGTGAACACAAACTCAGTAGYGGATATGGGGCTGTATCCATCTCACCTTCACCCCTAGGACTTGCCTGCTGAGAGGGTAGGAGATGAGGCCACTGTAGACTGAGAACCCAGAGACACAGCAAAAAGGAGAAAAAACTCTATCAAGATGAGTCAAAACTCATCTCAAGAGACACTCCTTTCACAACCCAGCAGCATGGGGTCTCTTGTTCATGCAGGTAGATAGGACCTGGTCTTAAATGTGGCCTGTAAATACATTTTTTGCCCTCACTACTTAGAGGGCATGGCTTTGTATTGACCTGATAGTGTAGAGTATCTGGACTTGCCTAGTTTTGCCTTTGCCTGAGCTGATTTTAGCTTGTTTGGCTGCAGAAGAAATCATCTAGTAGTCAAGCAACCAGCAAAACAAGTAGTTATTCTGTGTGGCTTGAACCATCTGTAATCCCAGAACAAATGAGATGTGTCAGAGTGCAGGCACAGGGTGACACCAAAGGTCCCAGACTATCAACTCAAATCATAGTGGTCAGTCACTGATGATGGCAGGAGTGCAAATTCATGTTATTCAAGTAACGGCAATTTTAGAGATAACAAGGAAAGCGAGGGAAAAAAAAAAGAATCGGTGAACCAATAGGGAGTATGATTATACAGGCAGACTATCTTAATAAAACATACAGCTATAAACTCAAGTGAAGCACTGAAGTCTGAGAMGAAATCGTCAGCATCAACAATATCTGCATTCTGATGAAGAAGAAACCTCCAATAGGAATATCATGATCCGCCTGTTGGAGACATCAGGACGCTGGCCACCTGTTGTAACCCCCCCTGCCCCCCAACACACACACGCACATGTGTACACACACACACACATACACACACACACACACACACACACACACACACTGCAGCAGTCAGCCTCAGGACCCAGGAGGACATAGGACGGGTGAATGTAACACCAGAAAGCAGGGGTAGATATTAGGAAGATAGTTTTGGGGGGGATAAAAAATTCAACTATATTGCAAAGGTTTTCCTGCATTAATCTAACTATGAATAGAGGTTATTGCAACTAGACTAATAATTGGGAATATTAAATATTTTTACTTTTTCTTTTTTTTTTTTTTTTTTTTGTCATGAATGTCTAAATTGTTCTTCAGTAGTGTTTTAGGATCCCTCTTTTTGTCCATAACAAGATTCTG
>NW_028185206.1:195443-201525 GCF_003343005.1 Rhea americana | reverse complement strand
TTTTTTTTTTTTTTTTTTTTTTTTTTGCATAAAGTAACGGTAAATCCTTCATTTCATGTATAGGATCCCTCTTTTTGTCCATAACAAGATTCTGAATGTTACAAAAGTAAGGGTAGAAGAGAATTGCTACAGAGAGAATTAATTTACACTGGTGTGTTTCCCTCTGTGTGTCCAGCTGGCTGCTATTTAAACAACCTGACCAGGCTACAAGCTGCAGTAGGACTCAAGCAAGCGGAAATATCCAGAGAGCCAAGATTCCTTCTCTTCTGCAGTCCAACACAGAGCTGGACATAGCCCATTTTTGGAAAGCTCATAGCTAAATAACATGCCACTTCACCATATCTCTGGGGATCCCCTGYGTGCTCTGAGCACAAGGCCAGAACTTGCTCAGCTCAGCTGTATCTCTGCTAGGGAACTTGCTGATGCAATCATCCCCACAGAGATATCAGCGCAGCATAGGCCTCCTAACCTGAAGCACCCATGATTGGAACAGAGTCCCATGCACTGAGCCAGTCTCGCCTCCACTGCCACACACAGGAGACGTAGACTGAGCTCCTGACTGCATTCCCAGCCATAAAGGAGAGCCTGGAAACAGACTGCGGACTCCCAGGGGTTCATGGGACTTTGTTAAACCACATCTGCCTTGCCTTCCCCTCCCTCCCCTGATCCCTCTAGAAATCCCAGAAAACYAAGGAAAAAAAAAAGTCAGGTGAAGCAGATAAAATAAAATGCAAAGAACAGCACGTGGTGTATGTCTTTGTATTATCACTCTACTGGTCTCAGGAGGGTATAGAAGATGAGAAAAACTCAGTGACAGTTAATTACAAACACAAGGACAAAGATTTATTTCCATTACAAATAAAGCAGAGGAGCAAATACAAAATCTCTTATACATAGTAAAAAATCTTCCATACAGCAAAATAATCCACRTCTTCCTCAAAGGCAATGTATGGCCTGGCCATTCCAAAATCTGCACAGAACAGGAACAAAGATGTTCTGCCCTTCGATGAAAGAACAGTTTCAAGGTCCTTCTCTCTTTTCTCAGTGCTTAGATGCAGTGCTTCTTACACAGTTACAATCCAAGCTTATTGGACTCATCTCTCAGAAATCAAAAAGCTAATTTGAAACTTAAGACAAGTTCTCTAAAAGGAAGGCACTCAGATATATTCAATAAAGCTTCCAGAAATCAAAAGTTTCCTCATCCTGGATGGTGGCCTGAGAATTACAAGCAAGATGCCAACCAAAAAAAAACAAAAAACAAAAACAAAAACAACAACAAAAAATGCTGAGATCTAATTGCCTCACATATCCCCATGACACACACAGACAGAGCTATCCCCATCAACTGCATGGGATGTCACAGCCATTTTCCTCCCATCAATAGTCATGTATTTTCACACAAGACACAAAGCCACAGGCACAACTGCATAGTCAGCTTATGCTGTTGTCAGATTGGTGTCTGGACAGACCAGGGAAGTTCAGCGGATGCCTCTGCATCTGATCCTGTGCAAGGACATGGAAAAGTTGCAACGGCCACTGGACCATAGGAGTGGTGGTGGAAATTGCAGTATTGCCAGCATTAACACAGGGCAAGCATAACTTTGTCACAGTCTCGAAAACCTCAGAGGACAGAGACCCCACACACCTGCGGAGGCCTTGGAAGGGCCAGTGGAGTATTTCACTGAGCGCAAAGACCAGCATTTCTAGCTGCTTGTGGCTGAAGCTTAAACAGTTTGGGGACACATGTCCTGGGTGCTTTTTGCAACTGGCTCATATGTCGCACTCCCTATAGTGAGTACAGATTTTCTGGGTGTGTCTGGTTTCATCAGCTTGTAGGATATAAGCTCTGGAGAGAAATAAGAACAGGCACCTAGACTTAACAGCAAATGATGCCCAGCTGAACCTATCTAATTTATACCCTGGGAGTATCAAGATCTATCATACATGTCCTTGAGACACCGASTTTTGCTCCCTGAACTTGCGTTGTATGCTAGCTGAGGTCAGAAGTAACTTACACAAGACAAACAAAATGCTTTCAGGTTTAAACCTCATCATCTTGGAAGAGGAGAAGCAATGGAGGGGAAAACTCACATTTGTCCTTTCCAGTTAGTTACCTGCTGCATGGTGAAGACTGGATCCCCACGAGGCCCAGCTGATTTCCACCTTCCTTCCTGTTGGTCACCAACCCAAGCTTCCCCCACTACCAGACACTATGAGAAGCTGAGCAGCCCACAGACAAACCAGCAGAGCATAGGGTAGAGGCACCAAGAGGCTTCTCATCAGGATGCACCAAAGAAGGAGGGGAGAGTGGCTTCAATTTCTTAGCACCTTGATAGCTAGAGGGTCTGAGGACTGCTGTTGCCAAAAGAAGAGACCATTCTCCTGGGTGTACTGAACAAATAGCACTGAACAAATAACAACAAAAGCAATCCTGTGCCTCCAGTTAGCCTAGGGTTACATTGCTGCAAACCTGGAACCCTAACTTATCCCCACTCAGCACCAGTGCAAAGGTCTGRTGCTAGAAGTACACTCTTCTTTGCATAGAAAATGCACCTGTGCAAACACATGAATCTGCTACTCCAGTTCATTTGCACTTATCCAGTTACCAAGGTGAATATGCACTCAAATACAAACAGAATCACATCCATGCATCCATGCACTTGCACCCCAGTTGCATTCACATGCATGCATACATGCATGCTTGTGTGCACATACATAATAAATACTTGCATGCACCCATGCCAGCTTGTACAGCCTGTAGATCTGCATATGCGTGCATGCATGTCCACACATCTACTCTTACAGACACACGTAGAGCCAAGATACCCCCTGAATTCCCCTTGAGCTGTGTGCTTGACATCCAAAGCTCTGCCCTGGTCACACTCTTCACACTCAGGCCATCATTTCTTAAAGAACAAAAAGCCTATTTAAACAGAGGCTATGCTCCATTTGAGCAAAACCCAGGCAATTCAAAAGAAAAGAAAAACTGTAGAGGCCTATGGTGAAATCTTCCTCTCCCTCTCCTATACGGTCTGCTAAATCCTGGCTATTCTCTCCCAGTAGCTTCTAGAGTGGTTGAAGCAGGCTCTGGCTTTGGCTGAAAATCACCAGTGTCCTTTTTTAAGTTTGAATCTTAAACTAGAATTAAGGTTGCAGTAGAGAACAAAACTAGGCTGGAAGAAGGGGTAATAGCAGCCAGAAGACTTCAGGCTCAGGAAAACTATCCAGCCCACATCCTGCCCTTACAGGAAGGGAAGGATGGGCATTAACAGACAGGTCAATTCCTCCCCTAGCTATCCAAATCTAGCAGGACATCAGCATCACTTGCCAGCAAAGGGACCCAGTCCATTCTACAGGTCCAACCACCACTTTCTCCACAAACCCCCAATAAGCCCTAGACTCTTCTTTTCATAAGCCCCCAAATATCCTGCTTGAATGAACACATAACRTATAGCAACTGACAGCTTCCAGATAGCCCAATAGTGAAAACAGAAGGTGAAGATGAAAGATATTCTGCAGATAGTTACCAAAAAAACAGAGATCTGCCACAGCTGGGTCTATGGCTTCTCTTCCAGTGGGTGAAGGGATAGGTCAGGAGAGGAGTTAGAACAGCCACAGATGAAACACAACACCAGCTAACAGGAACTTGCTCTCTCCACAATGGAAGTGGTTTCTGGACATGCCAGAACCAAGAAGGATACGGAAAGAGACAAAGCAACTCTCCAAGTATGCACAAAGCAAAAGAAAGCAAGGGAGAAATTTGTTTCATCTTGCCACACAAAAGGCTTGAGTAAAGCCCATGCCAGTCACCAGTTTCTCCTCCAGAGATAGCAAGATCTCCCCAGCTCCATGTACAGGCAGCAGAATTTTCTGCACCACCACAAAAAGGTCCACATAGGCATCATGMGGCTCAGACACACCTCCTGGACAATGGGCAGCAGTAGTGGGCCATCYCCAGGCTACTAGCCTCTTGGGGGCTCAGCCACCACAACCCATCTTGCCTACTCTGGGAGGGAAGTGTGCCTTGAACCCAACGTTCCTCTTCTATCTTGGAGTATGATGGTGCAAGGAACCTGACTTCACCCAAACTGCATCTACCGAAGCCTCATCCTACTGAAAAATCCTCCATGGAGCAAAAGGTACAGGTACCTTCAGAGCTCTTCAGAGCTCTTCACAGCAGCACAAGGCAGCAGGACAAGACAACAGACATAAAAATAAACAAGACAAGTGCTGACCAAACACATGGAAAAACTTTTTCCCCGTGAGGACAGTCCAATAAAGCCAGTTGCTCAGTGAGGTTGTGCAACCTTCAAGACCCAACTGGATAGCCCTGAGCAAACTGCCAGATTCATAGATGACCCTACTTTGAGCACAAAATTGGGCTAGAAACCTCCAGAGACCTCTTCCAGTTTGAAGTCGACCTATGATCTCCTGACCTGTGCCCTTCTGTAATGAGATCGAAACTCTGGTGCATTTKCACCCTCTAGAAGCTCCTGCTGCCAAAGCTCTGGCTGCACTTTCCACCTTCCTCACCTCATTGAAGACACCAAGTCGTAGACCTGTCCATCATCCCCCTCCTGGCCTAGGGCACACCAAAGCCAGCTCCATCAGGCAGAGGGAGTTAGACGGGGAGATCCTGACAATGGAAAGGCTGTGTTTGCTCCCTCCTCTGTTTACAGCTCCAGGCATTTCCCTGCTCCCTGTGCCTCTTCAATGGATGGAGGCTCTGCTTGGTGTTGCCTCATGGTCCCCATGGACCCATCTGCAAGCCTTTGACTCTCACAGTCCCCCTCATCAATTTTCCATTCTCCATGTTTTTTTCCATTCCAGATAGGCTGAAAAGGAACTACRCCACATCCTGTCTCTCTCACTTGTTTTAGGAGGAGAGGGGAGTTGCTCGCCGGAGATGCTGATTGCTTTAGACTACAGACAGACCTGGGCTGACCTTCAGGATCCAGGCAGCTTAGGCTGTAAGGACCCCTGAAGGTCTCTGGACCAAGACTCCATTCAAAGCAGGACAAACTTCAATGTTGAATCCAGCTTCAAAGCTMTGTGAGGTTACTCCAGGCTTTGTCCAGTCAAGTTGGGAAGACCTCCAAAGATGAGTATCCCACAACATTGCTGGGTCCCTCTTCTAGGGCTGAGTGTGCTCATGGCAAAAGTTTTTAGACTCTTCCAATCCCACTCTTTCACCAAATCCCCTGAAGCACACAGCACAGTCCACTGCTGGGATCTGACCAGCAGCTTTCGGTTGCACTCCCAGGATCCAAATGAACACAGAGGTCCACCTGGCTCATATCAGAACCCTTCTCATGGTACAAATCGATCAGCTAATGAAGGAGAGGACAGGAGCCATCTGTCCCCTTCCTTCAGTTCCATTCACTTCTCTCCCTGAGACACGTTCCCTGGTAGTAATATGAACCAAAACTCCCCCAGCCCTGGCCACCTCATCTGCACAAGGCCCAGAACAGACATAGCCCTGAACGACATCAGGGACACACGGTCATGCTGGTGCCACGCATAACACTTTTATGGCTTYTTTTTTACAAGGCTGAGGAAGACTTCTTCCCTCTTCCCTCCCTCCCCCTTCTCCAACAGATATTTAATTCCAAAAATAAAATCCCGAACAACAGAGGAATTTTACAAAGTGAGATCTTCCAAGGTAGACCTGGGGTCCCAGTCTGGCTCACCAGGAGCAGGGGGGAATCTGGTAGGAAACTCTGAGTGCCTGCACCACGAAACAAGGCAGAACAGGTGGCGGGCTGCTTGCGCCGTCCAGGCACTTGGGGCAAAGCTTGCTGCCTCTTCCACGAGTCTCTCCCCGGCACCGGGTGGGGCGCGCTGGGTCCCCTCGAGGCCCCGGCACCCGGAGGGAGCACTCCTTGCGGGGAGAGCTCTGCCGGTCCCCCGCACCCCGGCGAGGCACAGCGGTGCAGCGCGAGGTCCTCGACGGCCCGAGGTCGGGAGGTCGGGGGGCTGCGGCGGGCGCCAGCACGGGGCCCGCTGCTGGGCTCGGGGCTCCGGGCGGCTCCCGCGGCCGTCAGAGGGCCGGGGCGAAGCTGTCGGG
The DNA here is from genome assembly GCF_003343005.1 of Rhea americana. Lineage (NCBI taxonomy): Eukaryota > Metazoa > Chordata > Aves > Rheiformes > Rheidae > Rhea > Rhea americana. Next base: position 195,458 of record NW_028185206.1, on the reverse strand, counting down.
GCCGCCGGGGTAGGC
>NW_028185206.1:138672-194353 GCF_003343005.1 Rhea americana | reverse complement strand
CTGGCCCAGCGCGATCCCGACGTGGCGAGGCTGCCGCCCCCGACGCCCTCCGAGGGGAGGAGAGGGAAAGGCGGGGCAGGGACCCCCGTCCCAGGGACTGCCAGGGGTGCCCGCGGCCGTCGGGCGCGCCGGGCTCTGCCTCCGGGCCCGGCAGCCCGGCTGGGGGAGCCCGGCTCCACCGCACTTCTCCAGCTCCAGGGCCCCTGGGCTGGCACATGGATGTGCAGGGGTGTTGGTAGGGGTTACAGATGTGCGGAAGACCTTTATGACTCCGCACTGGCGTGCAGGTATCTGCAGGTCTGCACAGAGGCATCTGCCAGTGTGTACAGGTGTGTGCTGGGCACAGGGCATGAGCATGCACCGGTGCGCAGGAACGGATGTGAGCAGAGGTGTATGTGGGCAGAGGTACAGCGATGTGCAGAGAAATGGTTGTGCAGAGGTGCGGGTGTGCATGAGTGTGAAAATGCTGTGCTTGGATGTACAGCTGATCCTGTCCGTGTCTCTGCCAGTTCTCCCCAAACTCGTGTCACCAGTGCTCTGATGACTGTGGGAAGAGCCTTCCCTAAAAGCTTCCTGGCTACTGAGTTTTGTGATGAGAAGACCTTCATGACTGGACCGTAACTCTGCAGAATGATCTTAAGGGAGTAAGGAAAGAGGGAGATGTTCATCTTAGTGAAACGGGTTCCTTGTGGGTTTCCAGCAAGGTCATTTCTCCACTTGGAGAAAAATCGATGTGTGAGGATCCGTTTGTACACAGCAAACAAGCCATAGTTCCTAGCCAAGTAAGAGAAACAAAGACTCTCAGGCCGCTTGTTTTTTCTGCAGGAGTTAGGTTAGCAAAATAAGCTGTGATGTGGCACCTTTTGAAGACCCATATGTGCAGTCCCTGTAGCTGGACAAATCTCCCGTGGGTAAGTATTCTGAATCACATGCCGAAGGGTTTGTGCTAAAAGAAAATCAGCCTCCTGTGCTGACACCCATGTTCCTGTAGTACACAAAACACAAGGACAGCATTACCCTGGAGGAACCAAGATTCCCCTTCCTTCTGCAGCACAACAGGAGAGTGGCATAGCTGCTCTGCCGCAGCGTTCTGCCTTCTGGCTCGTGGAAGCCTGTAGCTGGGCATGAATTTTCCTATCAGATTTTCCAAGAAGCAGCTTAGGGGTTCAGTCACCTCTGGGCCTGTGAATCAAACCACGCTGTGCCAGTTCCATGCCTCCAGAGGGCAAAGTCAGATCATGCTTCACTTTGCACTTGTAGATGAATGGGGAATGAAAGAGGTGTGTACCCAGCTGATGTGGTGTGCTGAACAGCTGCTTTTGCCCTACCTCCTGGTGACTCTAATCCCTTTCCAATAAAGCACTTTCCTTGGCAGAACCCAGCATGTGAGCAGAGCAAACTGGATACTCAACAGCGTGTGCTGGCTCCTGTTCCTTTTCCTTTCCTTATCATGCATGTTAAGCTGTCGTGCAGCTTTTGTGATTGGAGTGGGAGCTGTATAACCTGGTGATTATCCTCAATTTTGTGTTATGATCAGCCTCTCTAAAAATGATTTTAGCTCTCCAGTCAAGGAGCGGGAATAGGTCCTATTTTAAGCTCTGGTATCCCTTTTGAGTACCAGATACATATATCTGGTGGGTTCTAGTGGGAAGCGAACTATGGGGAACATGAAAGGAAGCAGTCAGACTTCACCCAGGCAGATATCGACTGTAACTCTACTCCAGCTATAAATGAAAGCTGTGCTTTTGCTGGTGAAGGGTTGGTGCTCTTCATGTCCATGGACGTTTTGTTTTCTCCTTTTATTCAGCTATGCTGGAGGAGGGACCAAAGGTTTTTATAAAGAAGACAATCAGATATTTTGAATAGTACTGCTTCTAGTGTTGATTTACCAAGTAAAATTGAAAATGCCAGGCACTGGTTAAATATTTGAAGATCATCATGCAATGGAAAGGGTATGATGTCTACAGGACTGTTAGACATACAAAAACTGTACCCCTGACTTTCATTTGGTCCCTGGGACAAAGCTCTGGAGAGCACCAGTAAAGTCAGCTTTTTTCTGTCTGAATTTCCCAGCTCAGATCCCTGCCTGTTCCCTGCCTGTGCTGAGATCTGCAGCCTTCAACTGAGCAAAGTGCTTGTTAATTTTTGGACCGTGCACAGCAGAATTTATCCTGCGCTTGAGCATTGTGCCTTGGCCTTTCAAGACTGGAATATATGGGTACCAATAGATGCCAGAAAACTATCTCAGCCAAAATCCCACCTTCCTGGATCTCTAAGAACAATTTCTTGCTCATGGAAAAAAATCCAGTGCTTTAGGCTTCATTTCCCACTGTCTTGCTCTTGTATTACAAACCACACCTCTGAGATCCTGGGGGTTCACTGCCACTCAAGAGTAAACAGCTGGGAAGCCCTTCTCTTCATTAGCCCTGTGACCTGTGGGTACACAAAGTATGAAGTTTTATTCTTCCACTTCTACTGAAAGCAGACATTGAGTGTGTGTGGACAGTGCCTTCAGGCATGCTCATGGTTCTGACTCTACCATCAGAATTCATCTCACCTGTGAAGGGAGGAAACGTTTCTGTGTCCTCTGTGTCCCTGCAGCACCAGAGCTGTAGTTGATGTGTCCCAAGACAAGGTACACCAGAGCAAAAATGCCCCTAGTTGAGAGGGATTGGCAGAGCACAAAAAAGAGGACATACCCTGTGGTGTAGCTTCACTCCAAATGCCCCATAACTGCCTCTGGGATAGGATGGCAAGGATACTTTTTTACTGGCTCTGTGTTTGGTGCCAGGTCTCTTCTACTGGAGTTGTGGAGAGCATCAAAGCCAGACACTTCATGACAAAGAACCTCTGTCTGCAGCCCATGGTTAAAATCTGAGTGGGGACCATATGGCTGAATCTCTTGGAGCAAGAGAGGTGATGGTGACATCCTTCATTCACTTCCAAAGCATGTGTCAACAAAGAAGAGTCCAAAATCATGACACTTAAGACATTTTTATCCTGACTGGAGCCAGTGAGAGGCAAAAGCAGAAAAATGATGGCATAGATACTTGACAACACATTATTTCTAGAAATTGGAGTGGGACCAGGATGAAATCTCTATACAAGAATGGATATCTAGCTGCCACATTGAACAGAGTCACATGGCAGTAGCAGAGCTGGACAGCAACATGTATGTATACCTTGCGTATTTACACCAGACGATGTTCACATGCCTGGTCTCATGGGAGCAAGGTTTCACTCTGCATTAGTGGTCTCGTTGGTTATCATTTGATATGCTTCACCAAACTAATATGGATTCTCAACAAGTTTTATTTATTTTTTTTACAGGAATTCAAGGCAGACAAGAGGGAAAGAATCGCTTGCAGAGAGCACCAAATGGGTGTAGCCAAGTTCCTGAGAGAAACTTGAGTTAGCTGTCATAGTCATAGATCTTTAGGAAAAAAATAATCCATGCAGTTTTTTTAAAAAGGCCATGTTGTAGAGCTCTGGGAGGAACCAAAAGGCACAGGGAGCCTTGGTCTCCACCCAGCACAGTTCCACAGGGGCAAATCCAAAGGACAGCAAGAGAGACACTTGTCTGGCAACCCGGAGGCTTTCTCAACTCATGTATGGTGAGCAGTATCTTCAGGTGTGTGCTAAAGGAGCATGTAGACAAGGTAGCATGGTGGTTGCCCATGTGGAAAGACCATGTCCTGGCACTCAGAGCAGGGTGTCAACTCTATACCCACCTGGGGACCCTCTGCCTACCCTGGAAGAATTATGTGTGAGTGCAGTGGTTTTCGGTTTAGAGGATCAACACAGGGTATGAACGGTCTGTGGTATAGAGTTGATACTCTCAGCCAGCTTGTGAATGCACTGGGGAAGTGTGTGACATGGTGAAAGACAGTGCCTTAATCTAGAGGAACCTCCATAAATTGGAAGACTGGACTGCCAGGAAGTTCACAAAGCCCAGCAAGGAGAAGTGCAAGTGGTGCTCTGGGGCAGGATAACCCCATACATCAATCCAGGCTGGGAAGTGACCAAAGGAAATGGGACCCCGATGGAAAGGACATACGGGGATGGTAGATGAAAAACTGAACATGGGCCAAGAGCCATACTTCCTGTGAATAAAGCAAACTGCTTACTGTGTTTCATGAGGAGGCGCGTGGCCAGCAGATCAGTGGAAGTTTTTATGTGCTTTACTCAGTGCTAGCAATGCCCCACCTGGGATACTGTGTGCAGCTCAGGACCCTCCAGTTTAAGAGGAATGCGGGGAAACTGGAGAGGGGCCAGCAAAGAGCTGCAAAGACTGCAAAAACTGTCCGGGCTGTAGGCACAGGCCTGCAAGGAGAGCTGGAGGGGCTGCGAACCTAGATCAGTGCCATCACTGCCAACACAGCAGGTTGAACATACTGCTAACTGTAGACACCCACAATGAAAGACTGGTTTGACTAAGAAAGATAAGAAGTTGTAAACCAAAGCAGCAGAAAATAGTACATGTGGCACAGGCAGCAGTGAGTAGACACCTTCCTTGTGGAAGCAGCGCAGATCCAGTCTGAGCTGGATGGGCCATGACATACTATTTTGTCTTCTTGCTGAAGCAGATTTTTCAGCTGGTTTGCAAGAGAACAAGCTGTCCATCTTTGCCTTCATATAGCCAAGAAATCACTGGGAGTTGCGCAGATCTGCCACATGCTGTAAGAGGAGGAGCTGGCTTTCTGGGAACATGAAAAGCAGAGTCAGGAGCTCTTCTGTAAGCCAAAAAACATTTGCTATACTTTGTCACAGGTGCTGCAAGGTTTGCATGGCTCTTGCTTCCCCTAAGCCTGTGCATTTCAGCACCTTATGAAAGTCTTCCAGATGTGTGTCTTTGAATAGCCCTTGGGCTGTTGGCATGGAAATAAGTTCTTTCTATTTTGTCTATCAAATCACCTGWTTGGTCAGGCATTCAACAGTTTAGGGAGGTTTAATACGTTCTAATGGTGGCCACCATCTTTGACCTTCACGTTCTTGTAGCCAAGCTCACCTTGCCTCTCTGAGTCTTCCCTGCAGCTCAGTGTCCTCCAGTCATTGTTGGCATGTATGTGAGTGGTATGCTGTTGGCTTTTGGTGCGGTTTCCTCCGTTTGTGTCTATTTTCTGCAGCAGGTGACTGCAGAAGGCATGAAGTAGAGCAGTCAGCTGGCCAGAGGTTTTCTTCTGCAGACAGTGCCCCAGCTGAGTGTTGTGCCTGCCACTGACATTGGTAGGGCAGACAAAGACCAAGTGTGTAGGACAGAGCAATGGCTCAGATCTTGCAGGACAAACTTCTCTTGCTGTAGGTTTTATGGATGCCCTGCTGGGAGCTATCTGCTCTGCTGGCTCAGGAGTTCCTGCAAAGGGCTCACAAGGCAGGCAAGGCCCTGAGCCTTGTGAAAGGAAAGAGTAGCTTGTCATCTAAAGCCAAATTGTGCTGCACAGCTCAATCACTGCACAGCTATCAGTGAAACGTGATGCTTGATATACAGTGATAGGATGGTGTAAGTCCTCACCAGTAAAGAGAAAATAATTTCAATATAGAGAGAATAATCTATTGCTTTGGAAGCTGAGCATTTTACTTAAGAATAACTATTTAAGAAGATAATTTCTTGTCTTATTGTAAACAAAATGTCTTTGCAAATATCCTCCTTTGTTTCAGTAAGTTATCTTTTGTTTGAAAAGAAATGTTGGTTTTCCATTTTCCTTCATTGCAGACAGAATCACATTGCCCTGGACATCATTAATATTTTCTTACCAGCTTTTCAATGTGGGATGGAAAGGGACAGGTAATTTTAGCCAAACTGTAGTATTTTGAGATGAATTTCTCTACACAGGAGAAGTTTGTTGGCGACATTCTTTGGTGGTGATGTTCTTGTTGCCCCACCCAAATATGGCCTTTTAAAAGACACAAATTGCCATAGAGGTGTCCTATAATTTAGCAACTAATTTCCTCAATCAGCCTGTCCCATGGCATGTGCTGTGCCATAGTCCAGGACCTGGCATTAATTTCCTGGTGAAGAGAACAAGGCAGCCAAGCTCAGGAGGGAAACAAGGAGATGAAAAGGTATTGGGAGAGAGCAGATGGGAGCAGTGAAGGGAGACTGGGAACGTGCAAAGCGGGGAAAAGAGAGAGAGGAGGAGGAGGAGAGTAAGGCCCACAGAGGGACAGGAAACGTGGAAAGGAAGGGTCAGGGCTGGAGCTGAAGGGAGATGAGGAGCCTTTGAAGGAAGACTGGCAGGAAAAGTTTGTTTTGTGGAGGAGATTTTGAAGGGGTGGACATAAAAAGCTGTGCCCACCGGAGTTTCTTTTCCTCCAGGTCCTGCTCTGGAGTTGAAGACCTTCGGTCTCAGCACCACTTTGATTAAACAAATATGGAAACTAACAATATACTCTCGAGGTCCATAGGGAGCATGGCAAACTCCCAGTCCCACGAGTTGTTTCTTTAAACTGCGGAAAATCACTGATTAAACTATCTTACTGAACATTCTTAGTCTGACAAAGTCAGCAGGGGAAAGTCCCAGATAATCTGCACTTCCTCTGTAAATCGTATTTGTTACAAACCCCTCTTTGGTTCCAGATTGCGTGTAAGTATTTCCCAGCTCAGACAGAGTGGGAGGCAGGCCTGCTCTGTGCATGAATCACAGCCGTGCAGCCAAGGATCATTTGCTGCAGAATTTAGGTAGTAAAAGAGGCAGAAATGGTAGGAATAGAAAGGACTGTTCAAGCAGCTGAATACAGTCCTGGGCAGTTTTTTGCCTGTTCTTCTATCACAGATTTTTTATATTTCTTCTTCCAGTGCAATCTGTTCCTCGTATGTTTCATACCTGACTGGAAAGCTTGAATACCAGTCTTACATATGGGCTGTGCACTTAACTCAGGGAGGGAAAATGCTATATAACAGCAAATCAGAACTGAGATGCTTTAAATCAGAACTCCTGCAAGAATGAAAATTATGACCTGAATCTCTGCCCCAATCTTCTGTCTTCAGAACGGGGGTAATCATCCATCATCCATGTAGACTAGTAGGATGAACAGCACTCGTAAATCAGCCTGCTTCCACCTCTATGAGACACCTTATACCCTCTTCTAAGGTCGTACACATATCTCCATATTTAAAGGCACATGCTAAGGTGTAAATTGCTAGCCCTTCTTTCATGAGCCATCTGCTCTGCCAAAGAGCACAGTCTGCTCATCTTCCAGTCTCTTAAAACACAACCACTGCTTTTTCTTTTCCCTCACTACAAAAACAAAAAAAAAAAACGCACAGATTGAAGAAAACGTAGCTCACTTAAATCTCTTTCTCTTTCCTTCACGAGACAAGAGCAAATAGTTTTTTTCTGAACACGTTCACAAGCCAAAAAAAAAAAAAGAAAGTTTCCCTCTGTTTGTGATTGCACCATTTCACCTCTTACACGGTGGCTAAAATCAGCTCTCACCCATCTGTCCCTGGACAGACACACTATAACCTTCACCTACTTTGCCCAGCTCTACGTGGTAAACAAGCATGTGAGTGTGTGTGTGCACATACCTGTGTAATGCATAAAGCACCACAAAATGGGAAAGAAGACCTGGTTACGAGATGATCTGTAGATATGATCTGCCACCAGTGAACTCAGAGTTCCACAAAAAACACTGAAGAGGGATTTGTAACATCCAGCACTATGAACAGTTGTAATTCCAGGAAAAGAGTTATAATTCCATGAGTAAGGGATGCGGATAGCCTTTGGTTTGAAAACTGAGTGTAGAGAGGGGATGGTTTATGTTTAATGGAAGTGGTGGACAAAATAATAAAACTTTCCCAAAGCGCTCTTGAGTTATTTCCTGGGCGTTTTTGTTCTGATCACAACTCTCTGACCCTTTTAGTAATCACTACAGTAATTGCCAAACAGCGCTCTATTTACAAATAAGTACAGAAATCTACTGGAATTTTGTTTGAGCCCAGAGTAAAACATCTAGTCCTAACTAAGAAGAAAGGTTATTTCTCATGTTCAAACCTCTTCTTTGACCAAACCACAAAAGCTGTGGGTAGCTGGRTTCTGTTCAAGTTAATGGACCTATGTGGATTTATAGTAGATATGCATCTGCTTTGTTCACTTATAGCCATATATGTTTCCAAAAGTGTGTGGATCATGGTAATCTGAACAGAGAAAAGGGCTTTTAAGCTTTTTACTACTATCAAAAATTTATATTGCAACTATACTGTATATATTCCCAGTAACAGCACAAAGCTACAGAAGTCTGTCCTCATTTTAGGCAGTCTGATCTTAATTGTTTTATTACTAGTCCTTTTTTTTTTTTTTTTTTTTTTTGTGTGTGTGTGTGTGTGTGTGTGTGTGTGTTTGTGAAATCTGTGTCTCTGCAAGGTTGTGTCAGATTATTTGGCAGAGAGCAGTGGATAGAGGAGGTGAGGCCGAGCAAACTGCATTTGCTCAGCCTGGAGAAGAGAGAGTAAAGAGCAACCTAGCAGCAGCTGTCCACTGCCAAATGGGGATCACGGAGAAAGCTGGGCCAGATCCTTCTCAGCCGTGCGCGTGGGAAGGACATGTATTGCACCAAGGGAGGTTCAAACTGGACAGAAGGAAAAACTGCCTCCTCAAGAGGTGGGTGCAGCCTTGGGATGGGCTGCCCAAAGGGATGGTAGGATCTCCGTGCTTTTGGGTTATTAAAACTTGACTGGACCGGGTCCTGAGCAGGCTGATTGAACTTTAGGCATGGCCCTGCTTTGAACAAAGACTGGACCAGAAACCTAAGTATTTTGGTGGTTCGGTTGGTTAGAGTGAGAGATGCTGTAAGGTTGAAACACAATTTCCAGGAGTTTCTTTCAAGTCAACTCGTATCTTGTCAATGATATAGGAAAATGACCCATGGACACAGGCAAAATGGATTCTCAAAGTGCCAGGTGCTCAGATCTTACTTCTCCCAATAGCTTTGATAGTTTTGCTTATGCAGTTTAGGTCTTCATATGCAAATCACAGATTTGCCACCACACTGGACCATTATCAGGAAACAGATTTTCCCAAAATTATTTAAGCAATCATTCCAGCATTCTATTTTGGACAGGGAAAGGGATGGAAAGTGACATCTCTGAGGTCTTTGTGTTTTCCTGCTCTTTATTCTGCTTCAGGAAAATGCAACTTTGTTGTGTGAGAATGTCATTATTATTTAAAAAGACAAAGAGCAAAGGAAGGTTGGAAATTGAAATATGAAAATGCCAAAAAAGTGTCTTTCAGTAACAAGTATTTATTTAGATGTGAGAATGAGAAAAGATCTATCTGTAATAAGATCTGGTAAGATCTGCTTTTGGCAAATAAATCCCAGAGCCATGTGCTGAACATGAGTGGCATGGGATTCACGCCTGCAGGCCATGGGGAGAGGGCACCCCCAGAAGACATCTCGTGTCACCCATCCTGCAATAAATTCTCCAGAGCCCCAAAGGCTAAAGCTGTGGAGATGTACCCTATGTGCAGCACCCTGCACCCCACTCCTGGGTTAGAGGCCTTCTCTGGGCTGAGGAGCATGGAAAACACAAGCAGATGACCCCGAGCATGAGCTAAGAGACTGGGAGCTGCAGCTCTGGCCAGCGAGCCAGGCAACTTGCGGGACGGAGGTATCGGTCGCGTTCCTCTCCAAAGGGACTGGAGAAGCAGCCAGCCATGTGCTGCTGGCAGCGCCACACTGTGCAGAGGGCTTCGTTGCTGAGATGAGACGGGGGTGGTCCTTGCTGGTTCAATGTAAATAGCTGGGTACTGGAGGTAATTTCTTTCAGTCCCTTGTTATACAGCTTTATTGAATGGGGAGTGTCATTTTTTCCTCTTTAGAACTAGTCCAGGCAACACTGACTGAAGAGTTGAAAAATAAGAGCTAATCCTGCAGGAATGACTCATTCTGGCATAGGATTTGCAGAGCATGATGAGAAGTTCAGGTAAAACAAAGGAAAATGGAGGCCATAGTAAAACTCTGTGGTTTGGAGCTTGACAGTTTAACTGCTGCAGAGTCAAAGCTGGAAACCCCCTCCCAGAAAATTGCTATACTCAAAACCTTGGCAATGTCTAGAGCAAGACAATATTTGAGTGCACTTGATCAAAAAACAGAGGCTCTTTCCCATGGGAGCTGCAGATTGGATTGCTAATTACCATGGGGACTGGAAAACTATTATTATTATTATTAATTAAACACAAATAAAACAATGTCTGTCCCTTTAAAGTTTAACTTTGAAATATTTTCTGCATTTTTTAACAGGGGCTACGTGAGCCAAATCTGAATAGAGAAGTATTAGAGTTTTGACAAAGATTTAAGGTTACTTACAACCAGATTTTTCTAGCGAGGAGAACACAATAGCAGACTGAAAACAGAAGACTAGCTGAGGAAAGGGAGCTTGGAGTTCTTGAAACTATAGCATACAAACAAAATTCTCCTCTGAATCCTTGGGAAAGTCTTTTTAACTACATCAGCTTGTTTCATCCACCTGAAATCTTTGCAGCATATCCAACTGATTGCTGTGAGGGAACCTCTCTCCAGAGTGTAGATTGGAAAGGGTAATTTTTTCCATTATTTTTTGAACTATTTCATCTTGTTAGATAAAGATGATGGTGTAGCAATAACAAAATGCAGAAGCATCACAGAGAAGAAGACACTTTTCCATCCCAGCCTTTCCACATAAGTTGATAGGGATATGCTGCTTGCAGAAAAGCTGTGCTCACATGAGCTGATCATTTGAAAAAAGCACCAGGAAGAACAGAGTGGTAAGAAGCATGAAACACTAAGAAGTTTTGAAGGAACTTGTTCATGAAATGGCTAAAGCCTTAACAGAAGTGTTGCAGCCTTTCAGCTGATGCAGATCCTGTTCTGTAAGCCATGAGGGGAAAAAAATGGTTGGCTTCATGGAAGAGCTGAGACCTGGCAAATCTCTTGGTGTTGACACTCCACATACGGTGAAATACTGGGGTGTTTGTGGCAGGGTTTCTGCGGAAAGAAGTGGTGTCTCACTTGTCCCTGTACTTCTCTGAACGTGTGGGCTGAGTAGTGTTGCTGTCAGCATGGTGAGTTTAGGCTGTAAAAGTATCTCCAGCAAGACCTTGCACAAAGGGCTGCTAAAGGCTACGAACAAACACAGGGCAAAGATGCAGAAAGCAACAAGTGGAATTTCATGGCCTCTAGTCTCCTACCAGCCTGAAAGCTGATGCTTTGGTCTTTCATGTTGTTTGGTATGCTTATTGCCATGCTAGAAAGAGCAGGAAGGAGCAGGAGATGGTGCAAAGTTACTTGTTTTAGTCAGGACCTTGTAAAAGCCCGCACCAGGAGATGACAAGGGAAGCGGTCCCAGTGTGAGGAGGCTTGCTGGAGAGCCAGCACTACACAAATCTCCAGGGGGACCCTCTGAGGTCTCTGGAGGGGCAAGTGGGGTGCTCACACCAGAGGACGCTGGTCTGTCAGCAGGAGGCTGTACGTGCGTGTAGCAGGGCTGCAACAGCATCTTCTGGCCATGCTGCCAGCCCCTCAGTGGGCCTGAGCTGAGGACAGAAGGGGCTGGCCATGCATGCAGGCACATTCCCCAGCGGATTAGCTCTGCAGGGAGTGTAGCGCTGCTGGAATGCCCTCCCGGTGCAACCTGAAACCCGCGATGTGTTGTAGCCTGAAAAACTGGATGGGTCACGGTGGCTCCAGCAGCTCCGATGCAGTCCTGGGCAAGGATTACCTAACTGTGAAGGCTTTCCTGACACCTGGCCCCTCTGGGAGGTGGTGGCAGAGGGGTGCAGCAGGGTTTGGTGTGGGTCTTGGGTTCCGCTGCACCACCAATAGAGTGGACCTGGTGCTTCGTTAAAGACAAATGAATTTTCTTTGCAACACTCCGGGGCTTACAGCCTCTGTATTTCATCCAGCTGCTCAAAACAGCTGTTGGTGTTGCATTAGCTTATGAGTCACCTTTCTCCTTAATACTGTGACACTGAAAGGTGTGTAATGCTTTGCTCCCTTTTACACACAACCTCCTAAACAAAGAGGGTTGCAGCTGTGGTCAGAAAAGCAGTGGCAGCACGTGTCTTCATTTAAGGCCTGATACTGGGTAGGAAGCTCAGAAAAAAGCTCAGACAGCTTCTGATATTCATCCAGTTAGCTCTGCTCCCATCTTCTGTGGAGTTTAGCCTTGCCCATTGTGCTATTCTATGTACCAAAATATCTCCCTGTGGTGCTTACTCAAAGGACTGACCACAGATAGCTTCTGATCCCGAATCTTCATGTAGCCCTAGGCACCGTGTAGCTTGCACAGCAGTCAGACCATCTGCCTCAGCTTTCCTCCAAGTGACTGGTGTCTTGGGACTGCTGTGATTGCRTGAGTCCTCCCTTCTCCCTTAGGGGCCTTAGCTGGGTGTGGAGAAAAGTGTATTTCATGGGGCTCCTGCGCACACAGCTACTTCCACTGAACTCACGATGGGGTCAGTGCCAAGATGAGGGCAAACAGAGCACAAAAAGGGTTTGCACCCACATGCCAGTCAGATATAGTCCCCCCCCCCTTTTTTTTCCTAACTGGGATTTAGCAGCTAATCAAACACCTGCCTGATTATTGCCCAACCTCATTGCAAAGGCAGCAAAGACATGAGATGAATGAAGACATTTGGCCTGGCTCAGCTACCAGGCAGTATCTCCTTGGGAAGCAGCTGCTCTGCCGTTTGCGCCTGCTCCTGTCTCCAAGGGCTGCCAGACCCATGCTGTGATGGCTGGGGTCTGCGTGTGTTGGTTGCTCCTCATTGTGGGCAGTTCAGCAGGCACATTGCTGGCAGCACTTACTTTTGCATGTGGTTAACCTGGCAGGTACCTTGTCCCACCAGATGAAACAGAGGTGTAGCAACTAGTGCAGCATTAAATGCTGGGACAAGGCTGTGTTGGAGCTTGAGGCTTAGCATGTACTTATGCTCCTGCTTGATGGAGCCAGACGGGCTCTGTCATCTACACAGCATCTGCCAGTGCAGCTAAACACCRGTGCAGTGTCCTGGCTAACACCTTGAAGACCCTATGTGATCAAAAGCCTTGCCTCTRGTTTGTGATTTGGCTCTGGCTGTCTTTGGCTCTTTGCTCACTACAGACCTGAGGAAGCTTTCAGGAAGAAGTGGGAAAGGAAAGGACTCTGAAGCAACAACAGAAAAGCCATGACAGACCCATGGATTGTGATTTTGATTGTGAGTTAATTGGATGAACATAGCATTGGAGAGGAAGGCTCTTGTCCCTTCCTCATACCCACAGGGCAACAGCAGTTACCTGAACTCAGAGTGCCCACTATCACAGGTTGCCTGTGGCCTGCAGGTGAAAGCAGTGACTACATCTAAGCTGAAGCAGCCAGCTCTGGGAGGCCCTCCAGCACCACCAAAAACAGATGGAGATTTATTTGTACAGGTGTGCAGGACAAAGCCCAGTATGACTTGGGGCATGGCCACTGAGTGACTGAAGCAAGTGACCAAGATGGCAGGATGAAGTTACAGATGTGAATTGTCCTCAGTCAGATCTCCCAGGGGCTGACTGTCATTGTTCTACTCTGCCTATTTCCTTCGCCATTGGGAAATGGTTCTGCATCACAAGCACAGAGTTAGTGTAACAAGCTGAAGCTGTAGAACTGGAATGTCTTCTGCACCTTATGGAGCCTGAAACCTGTACATTTTCATCCCAGACCCTCAACCAGTTCCTGGTATTATCTTGGGCCAGTACTCCTCAGCTCAGCAGTTTCCTTTCTGCAGAACGGTGATAATGGTATTCTATTCCATATCCTTCCCCAGCAAGGACTGGCACATTCTGCAAGTACATGGTAAAAAACATTTGAAGTCAAACCTCAACCCTGACTCATTACCACTCAGATTTTTAAAATGCTGCTGCACAGCAGCCCTTTCTTCCCAGAACCTTTCCCAGCCTTCTGGGCACTGAGCATAGATGGCACTGTGCCGGAGCAAGACATTGTGCCTTTCCTAAATGGTGCCTGGGGTCCTTCTCCATTTTTTGGTTCTCAGGATATTCCATTTCTTTGATTTTTTCTTTTGTTTGTTTGTTTTGGAAGCCTAGAGGGCTTTCAGACACACTATACRTGAATGGGTCACTTAGGGAGAGAGGCAAAAGAAAGAAAGGCATTTCTTTCTGGTTTTATTCTGAGTCAGAGTAGGAGGTTTGCTGCTTTACTTTACAGCAGGATTTGGGATCAAAGTCTGCCAAAACCCCTCACTTGGCCCCATGACGGAGGCACTTAAAGCTTGAGGCATGTCAGATCTCCTGGGCTGTGTCCATACTGCTCTGCAGGGGAGCTCTTGGGCAGACAGAGAGTAATCTACCCTTTCAGGCAAAGCTGGGGCTTATCTGGAGAAGACCTTGTGCACCGTCCTGCCTATCCTGCAGGGACCACTACAGGTGGACACCAGGCTCCTAGCACGACAGGGGTGTCAGGCTGCTGACCACAGGAGCAGCATAGACTGCAGATAGAAGGTCTGGCAGATCCTGGGGCTCCTGGAGGTCCTGGGGTGCTCTGTGGGCTTGGGCAGGCTTGAGAGGAGGGATTGAATCACAGCTAGGAAACACTCACCCTCAGGCACAAGGATGAGCCTAGTAATGTGTCCACTGCATGGCACCAAGCAGGGGTGGAAGAAAGCATCTAGCACTGCTGTTCTGGCCACTCAGCGACCACACTGGCACTGACACCAGGTCCCTTAGGGGGCTAGGGGCTAAGGAAGTGGCTCTCCTTGGGGAGATCAACAAGCATCATTTTCTTGAACAATACAAGTATCCACCACAAAGGAGCAGCAGCCAGCCCACCGCATCCTGCTGGCTGTGCTACACACTGCTCTGGGACTGAGGGAGTGCTCAGCCTCTGGGTGAGATAGCCTGGGAGTCTGCAAGGGCCACTTGGCTGTTACCACTGCCCCTGCCAGGTGGGGTCCATGGTGCCTGTCCTGCTCTGGGGACTTCTGGAGTACTGTTAAGTGAAACAGTCATCGGATAAGACGCGTAAACACTTCTCTGAGCAGGAGCACAAGTGGTGCTGACCCTTAGACCCTCTTTCTGGCCCATTAATCTTTAGATTGCTTCAGCCAGGAAGGGCTTAGACACCTCCTCCCTATAGCCTCCTGCTTGCTTGGTGGCATGTTAGCCARGGGAGTGGGAGCTGGGGGAGGAGATGCAACCCTAAGCTCCCTCTGACAATGCAGGGCTTGAAGCAATGCACCCACCTGCCTGCATGCTGTGGACATATCTCTGATGTTTTCCATGGCTTTGCAGAGGCTGCTGTGCTGTCCTAGGCCCATTCAGGTCTCCTTAAACCATGTCTGAGAAGGTCCAAAGGTCCTGGGGACTACCAGGCACCTAAAACATAAGGTGACTTTGCACCACCATGAAAAACAGCCTCTTCTCGGGACAGGGCTGGACTCTGACAGCAAGTGTATTCACCTATCAGGCATCTGTGTGTTCTCACTGTGTTCATGCCCCCTTACCAGCAGGCTGCTGAGTAATTTCTGGGGAACAAGGAACAGTATTTCCCAAATGCAGCCCTGCAGTGATTCATGAGAAACAACCCTTACCTTCATCTTTCAAAAGCTTTAGTCATTTTAATGAAGAAACAATTTCCTGCCAGTTGGATGGGCGGCTACCCAACACAAACTGCAGATATTCAAAGAGAAGAGCTTATGATCCATTAGCTGGCTAAGGGCTATTCTTCAGCCCCAGAGCCAGGATAATCCTGGGTGGGAACATCCTCAAAAGGGTCAACTCTTAGAGGCATTTAAATGCCTTTACATTTGTATCTAGATACCTGCTGGGAAGTTCAACCCTATTGAAGGCCTCCAGTGAACTCTTTCACTAATCTTGGGGCTAGGTTTCTAAATTACCAAGAAATACCTGAAAGTTTCACTCCTTGTTTTCTGCAACACTAGGCTTTCAAATAATTACATCCTTGATACAAACTTGTCAGAGGGAAAGAAGAAGGCGAAGAAAGAAATTTCAATATCTTCAGCACTTTTCTTAAAGCTGCATTAATTCTCAATAGCCTTCAGAGGTACAAGGTATACTCAAAATGATGTTTGGTCTTCAGGCGGAATCCGTTTCCCATGACAACATCATTCTGAAGCAGGAATTCAAGTATGAAGTAAAACTTGTTGAAGTGCTTAGAAGAAGAGGTTTCTATTGTGTTTTGTGTGACAGAATAATCCTTCCTCAAGAACATGCTTCTATCATTTTTCTCACATCTGTGAATTTTGGCTTCAGTCAACATTGTGAGTTTCACAAGTAAAAGAGTGAAGTCCTAACACCTAAAAAGCAACCCTGCAGAAGCTTTCTGCAGATGTGTCTGCTACAGCAGACATGGACTCTAAAATGTGCCCTTCAGCTGAAATGGTATGACACTTGTTTTACAAAAAGAAGCATATTTACAGCATCATCTGTTCCACTGGCTCTACCTGAACCTGTAAAAACCTAACAATTTAGACTTGTGGAGTGAGCAAAGCTGTCCTGTTGTTGATTCCCTTTCTCTAGCTCTCTGAGCCCTGTGCTTGTCCCACCTTTCTTTTCTCTGTTTATCCCCTGGACAGAAACGGCTCATAGCTGAGACTCATGAGAGTTGTATTAATAATTCATTGCACGTGTCATCAGCATTGTCAATATCTCTTGTATATAGGAGCTGAATACATCAAATAAAAGTAAAACCAGACCTCAGCAGGGAAACAGAATAGTTTCTTTCCCATAATTTTCATTCAAAAACCTACTGTCATGTTTTTTTCCACTTATCTTTTTTTTGTGTGCATTTTGTGGGTTTCCAGCAACACCCATCAAAAACCGGGTGTCACCAGAAATGGCTCTAGAACTACTCGACCATGAAAGCAGCACTTGAAACTGATCATGGATACAATAGATGAAATTCAGGGCTTCTCTTATCTGCAAAAAAACAGATTGTTAATACAGCTTTGGAGACCTCTCTGAGTTTTGAGAAGCCCTTCAGCCACCRGCTGCAGGCTGTTCATGTGCACCGATGGCAAACCACAGGTCAGCCAGAGGTCTGGATGGCACTAAGCAAGCTAATTGAAATGATGCCTCCTGTCACACTCTGCTGTACTTGGACGGACGATCTCAGGACCAAGGTACAGAGAAACTCAAATAAAAGTTTTCAGCTGTTGCAGCTTAAGTGTTAGCAAGGAACTTAGGCTGACTTACTAACAATGTCTGGAGCAACCCCTTCAAGCTTTGAGTTAGCATTGCCTTCAGCAGGGGGTTGGATCAGAGGCATCCAGAGGTCCCTTCCCACCCTAAATCTTTCTATGTTGTTTTTTCAGTTTTGTAACAAAACAATAAGATAGTTTCAACAGGACCAGAAAACACCCCTGTAATATACCCTGCATATTTGGGTTCTTTTGACTCAAAATATGTAATTTTCCTGGTGGCAGGTGATGTTTTTACACCAAGGAAAGTAGGTAGGGAATGCCTTCTTTACACAGTCCAGAAATTCAGTCTTCCTCTATGGCACCAGTTTTGTCCCTGAAATGACCCCTGTTCACACCCATTCTCTCCTGTAGGCTCCCAGATGTTACTCTGTTTGCTGCCTGGATCTACCAGTAACACTGCATATTACTCAGTACTGCCACTGGCTGAAGAGAAAATTAAACCAATTTTAGGCAAAAAGCCCACCCTGAGCACTCTAGGATCCATGTAGACTCAGACCAAAACCCAATTATTGTGTTTCTGACTGCAATAAATACGGAATATTTGCTGTCTGTGTTGGTGATTCACTGTCTCTTGAGAAGGAAAATGCTGAGAGTGGTAAAAAAAAAAAAAAAAAAAAAAAAACAGATGAGAAAGATGAAAGTTGCTAATTATGATAACACCATGGTTCTGCCATTAAAAGAAGATCATTTTTTTTTATGGGGATGGAGAAAATCATAATGGCAAGCTCTGTTACTGCTCTCAAATGATCCTCTGGAGCAGAACATCTCTCCAGGCTGCTGGGCTAATGCCCCCCGCACCACCACCACTGTCCCCCAGGTGAAAGGACACATGGAGAGGGAGGCATAGCTGGTGAGATCCTCTTGGCAGAAAGCATGAAAAACACCAGAAGATACTTCCCCCACCCCGAGCCCTGAGAAGATCTGAGTTAAAACCCAAGAGAAAAGTAAATAAAATGTTCAAAGACACAGAGCAGTTGCCTTATGAGAGGCTAAAAAGGCCAGGAGAGTTTGGAGAGCAGGTAGCAGGAGAAATGACATTGAGTTATGAAATAGGTTAGTGGGCAGCTCTGGTGTCCTCATGCTGCTGCTCCTGCCTGTGAGATAAGGAGTCGTTTCTGAGGTGCCTTCCACCCTTCACACCCCACCCTAACAGTGCAACCTGCTGAGAGACTTCCTCACTTTGGGAGCTGCTGAAGCAACCTCGCAAACTGGGTAGGCAGCCCACAGAGTCAGATGCTGATTTTAGTGCTGGTGAGATCTTTGTTTTCCTTGCAGGTAAATTCAGTCCAGATTTGGCTCCAGCTCTAGGAGTTTAAGTGACTTGTTACAGTTTTTGCACAAAAGCAAAAGAATTCCTCTTAACTTTCAAAGCTCTGCATCTCCAGATCAGTTGGTAGCTCAGCACTATTTGATCAAGGATTTCTTGCACTTTTGAGACTAAAGTCTGTCAGCAAGAAATCAGACTATGGATGACTTGGTTACTAGTTCATCAGTAATTTAATTATGCGGCCTTAAGATCTAGACTGTTTCTTTCTGAAAAACCTGCTCCAGCTAAACTAGAGGGGTTTGGTAAAGGTAATGCTTTATTACAATCAAACATTTTTCCTACAGTTTCATGTATAATGATAACCTTATAAAACCATTTTGTTACACATAAGACTACTGTAATGGTAGACAAGTATGCTCAACACTGGAGCCGGAATTTCTAGATACACCTTGATCCAGTAAAGGTGTTCTTTGGAGGCAAATGAAATTATTTCTTGAATTTTATCCCAACTGACAAATAGGTTTGACTGAAAAGTGTGTGTGTGGGGGGGGAGCTTTTCAAAGCAGAAACACTGTTTTTTGTCATTTTCCAAATTAACTTTTTTGCTTTCTTGTTTCAAGAGGATCTTTCATTTTAAATCACATCTTGAATTTGTTTTTTAAATGACTGAAGACCCTCTAAAATGAAGAAAAAGGGAACCAAAGTTTTATGGTGGTTCAGATGAAATGGAATGAATGCTGCAGAATGTCTACTAGGCCATGCAGTATCAGAAACCTTCACATAACATTGACATGCTATGAACAAATCCTCTCTTCACAGAGACTATGCTCAGGACAGTTGGGGTGATACACACTCTGCCTCTCTCTGTTGACCACAGAGGCCCAGGTAACTAAAATTAGATGCTTACCTTTTAATTGCCCAAAGTTAAGTGACCTGTACCTGTCCTGTACTGACAGGCAGATTCCTGGAAATCATTCTTTAAAAATCCTATGATTACTAAGTTTCTTAAAGTGCGGATGGATTAATTTTCCAGTCATAAATCTCGTAACTGTAGTAATGCTAAAGGTCAGCTGCTCTAGCAATATTAAAGAGACAAAATATGATCCTTTTTAACTATGGCTCAATAGAGAAGACCATCCATGCCCATGGCTACCTGTTCCCCATTAACTTGCCCAGCCTTTGGTACCCCATGAGCAGCTCAGATGGTTTCCACCACATTAACCGAGTTCCCACCCTCTGAATATTGCTGTGCCCTAGAAGTGCAGCTGACATGACAAAACACACTTTGCGTTTGCGCAGGTACCATTCTACCTCTGCCTGTATCAGCTGTAAATTTGACCAGCAACAATATCTTCTTCTAGATCTTTGACCAGGTTACTTCCAAGTGATGGGCTGAGAACAGATGCTTGCTGGATCTGTTTTAGGAATAAGCTGAAATAAGGCTTTCCACAGACAGTTATTTTTTATCAGTTAGTTGTCTTTTAATCCACATGACAAGTATATCACAGATCTTCACAAGATACTAATTAGTCACCTAAAATGAGATAAAATGGAAGATACTGACAAAGTTATTTGACTGCTGTAAATACCATCCTCCTGCTTATGTTATGCCTTTAGCTGGAGTCTGGACAGGACTGGTAAGAATCCAGGATTGTTCATGGGTATAAATTAGTGTTCATCAAATGCCCCATGTCTCCTGCATGCCTTTAAGAGTAAACATAAAGCAGTATAAGGCGGAGTAAGCTTAAAACTACTTCTTCCAACCCTAGATCTCCTGCACAGTTGAATAGTTTCAGTTTTATTAGGCTAGTTCAAAATTTGTTGGGGATTTTGCTTTAGATCTTCACACATGATCTGCCTGCCTTTTTTGCTGCAGTATGAAATCCCACTTTGGTTGCATTTTTGCACAGGATAGGAAAGTTAAAGTAAGCAGTGCCAGCTGTCATAAAATGTGGAGTACCAACTGCAGATTACCCATATTTCTCTGAAGATTGTGTTCCTTCTCCAGCCAAGGACAGAAGAAATCTGCCTCCCGTACATCATATGTGCCAGTTCCTCACTTCTTGTGCTTAGACACTTGGACAACGTCAATGCAGGGGACATTCCTCTGCACCTCTTCTTCAAGGAGGGCTGAAACACTTCTGTTGGGTATCTCAGTTAGCTAGGTGTGTTAACGTACCTTTAGGTGTACTGCCACCTTAACCTTTACAAAAGAACTAAATTTTAAAAAATATAGCTTAAATGATATCTTTAATAAATCCTTTTCAGTAGCAAGAATTATTGTGCATGTCATTTACAGAATAGCTGAGAGAGCTGAAGAACAGAAACTGGCAGCAAATTCGTTGTGACCAGTGAGAGCAGCAACGTGGGCTCTGGAAGCCCCACAGTGGGAGTGTCCTGTTCCTAGCAGATCTGGGAAGCCAGTAGACAGAATTTGAAATTACTACACTTTAAGAAAGGACTGGTTAATTATTACATATTGTCTCTCAGTTGTACAGTTCTTCATCGCTTTGAAGAAGTGCTGCCAAAGAGACTTTTGGATGTAGTGTCTTAATGGCTGAGTGGAGATTCAAACCAGCCTTCATCAGTAGTC
This sequence comes from Rhea americana, assembly GCF_003343005.1. Lineage (NCBI taxonomy): Eukaryota > Metazoa > Chordata > Aves > Rheiformes > Rheidae > Rhea > Rhea americana. Next base: position 173,316 of record NW_028185206.1, on the reverse strand, counting down.
CTAAAAGTCTGATGTTTCTCCTGTAGTTGCAGTGAGTCAAGAGCAAGCATAGACAGCCAGGATGCCAGGTGCTCAGCATGCATGGGCTGCAAGCTCCAAATCACTCTGACAAGGTGCACCTGATGCTTTGGAGTCATCTGCCTGGATGGGCACTGCTGCAAAACAGCACGTTTTGGGGGGTCTCTTTGGCGAGGATTTCAGATGCCCTATTCTCTTACTCCAGCACTGTTGAGTCTCCTCTGTCTGTCACAAATACAAACACAAAATGATCCTCAAACTGTTTCTGATTTCTGTCACACAGGGCTGAGACCAGAACAGGCCTTCGCTCAATGTTCTGCAGCTCTGAGTGGCTTCCCTCCCCAGGAGATCCGGAGGGATAGTCATTTAGATGGGATTTCTTACAGGTCTAGAAAAGAATTAGAGAGAAGGGGAGAAATACATCACTTTGGCAAGATGGAAGTTCATCTCAAAATTGGCAAACCCTTTGTTAAAAGGTGAGAATTTGGAAGATGTGTTTTTTGTTGGAAATTTGCAGAGAAATTTGTGCAGGATTTGTTAAAAACTCTTTATCATTGAGAGAAAAAAGTTTAAAGACCAAGGAAAAAAGAAGACTGTCTACTGAAAACAAGTTCCACTGTAAAACATGAAGTTCAGGCACAAGCCTCACACTCACAGAGGACTGCTGTCTGGTGGTACAATAAGGTACTACCGAATGATGTCCTAATCAGATGGCGATGTGTAATGATGCACAGACTACACTCACAAACACTTTTGCATGGAGGAGTTCTTGGATGAGCCATTCCTCTTTCCTGCTGGTGATTCATTGGCACAAAACACAGCTGTATTTTGAAATACGCTGCTTGTGATGGCCCTGTTTACCCTCCAGACCACTGTTAAACAGCCTCTACAGCCCTCTGGGCTCTACCTTACCATCCCAGTAACGCTTGGAGGCCTCTTACTTCCCTTCTCCTGATTGCCTCCACCTTTCTAGAGGTGCACAATGGTGGCACTGCTGGTGTCTCTAACTGATGAAGCTTCATCTTGCTCACACCTGGCCTCTGTAGATCCTTCCAGAAAGGAGTATTTCACACAGTCATCCTTTGAGAAGGTAGCACAAGCTGGGCCCTTCTCTCAGCTCCTCTCATGTGACCACTGGTAGCACTTCTCCCAAGGTAAGCCCAAAAGGGGCACACTTCGGCTCTGCTATTCAAAGCCTTTTCCAGAGAGCAGAGGAACACAGGTACATGCCTACTACATATTTCTCTGAAGATTGTGTTTTCATTCAGTCAGTTACCTCTGAAAATGGGTTATGTCTGCACTCTCTGCAAAACAATTAAAATCTGTCTAGGTTTCCTGCTTTTCATGCTCCCCAGTTGTCATCCACATGCAGCTCTTCATGCAACATCCTGCTGTAAGTTCAGCAGATTCCTATTAAGTCTCCAAACTTTTCCAGTTAATTCACGGTCAGCAACATTACAGTTGTCTGTCCAGCCCAGCAGAGGCCCCTTCTGTCTCTGGTTTCAGTGTGTCCTTCACACCTCTTCCCACCTGCTGCAGAGCACAGAGAAATTTTCAGTTGCTGATGTCTCATCTGAAGGCTTTTTGGCCATGATATGCCATTCTTCCAAAGATTAGTTTTATAAGAGGCTTAGCTCTATGGAAATCAAACATCAGCAGCATGCCTAATATATTTTGTTTTTTACATATGGGCAAATTAGGCACATCTGGTGCCTGTTTGATGAATCACTACCTTCTTTCTGAGGACTCCATAGCAGTCTTCAGCATAGCAGTAACTTGGAAGGACAGGGAAAGAGAGGCTTTTCTTTCAAAACACCATGTTAGGCACACTCTTTTGCAGTGTGGATCATGTATGCACCTACACTCATGGCCCAGGCTCTATTCTGACATGAGTACCCATCTGACTTATTATTATCAAGGCTCATGGGATTGTTATCAGAGCATTGGAGAAATGCAGGTCAGGCTTACCATTCTGAAGGATCACAGGGAGCCCATGGCCACAGTGCAGAGACACCATGTCCTGAGGACCAGCCATTGGCAAGTCCTTGGAAGGAGATGGAAATTGTTAAGAGGATAAGCCACAGTCTGACTCTGCATGAAGGAGTATCTCACAGGCATTTCTGGAAAGTGCTTCTCAGAGCCTTGGAGAAAACTTAGAGCAATCCCATTCCAGATGCCTGCATTCACCTCATGCAAGCCTAAGCATGACAAGTGTTGTTGATCCTGGATCAGTCAGCAGAACATGTCAGTTGGGGTTGCTTTGTATCTTCTTGAAGAATCACAGAAAGATTTATATCTGATGATCTCCAGTCTAACCCCCTGCTCACAGCAGAGCTCACCACAAAGCTAGGTCAGGTTGCTCAGTAGTTTATCCAGTCAAGTTTTGAATATCTCCAAGGAGAGAGATTATCTCCTTTCTGCACACTGTCCCAGGGCTGTACCACTCTTGTGGGAGGGATTTTTTTTTCTATACCCGACTAGACTTTCCTGTTGTAACCTGTGCCCATTGCTCCTTGTCCTTTCCCTCTGAACCTCTGAGAAGAGCCTGTTTCTATCTTCTCTGTACCTGCTTTAGGCAGAGAAGCTAGGTCCCCCATTAGCCTTCTTTTCTCCAGGCTGAACAATCCCAGTTCTCTTCTATCGCTTACCGTTTACCGATTTGTGCAGAGGCTCTGCTGCACTGAACTGTTTGCCACCACTTCCTTGTATAGCTTTCTCCTAAATGTTTCCCATCAATAAATTTCTCTCATCCATGGCCACTCAGAGTTCAGTAGCCCAAAGGGACTGTTTCTGATCTTCTTCAGTGAGAAAGTGTATCAGCCGACAGAAGGAGCCTGGAGAATCAGCCAACACCCAGCCATCATGATCAGTGGAAACATGCTTTAGAAAAATGCTAATCTCAAGAAAAAGCCCATTTAATGTCCCTGTTAGAACCCTCCCTGCTTTTTTATTTCTCTCCTCTCAGCACTCTTCTTGCCAGTGCTTAGCTCTGAAGAGATGGATGACTCTCAAGGCAACACACTGCATTACCTCTCTAAGGACACTTTGTCCACAGCAGTTCCTCTTTCTGGTCTCCACTTGGATAAGCCATTGAACAGTTGAGTGTGGATTCAAGCCTCCTTGTCATAGCACTTCCAGGCAGGCATTTCATTAGTGACATTGTATGCATCAAGCTGGAAAGGAGAAGGCCCTTGAGTTTGTTTCAGCAGAGCTTGCAGATCTTTGGGACCTTTCCTTTCCACTATACTGGGCTACAAAATGTGCTGTGGCCTCAAGTCAAGTGCACACAGCTCACATTTCTGTTATCTTGAATATAACAAGAAGCACAGCTCTTTCTAAGCCAGTAAAGTCAGTCACAGAACAGCTAACAAGGCTGTTTTCCTGGAGGTACTTTTCCAGAACAAACCAGAAAAATATATCCTCATTATTGAATGGGAGAACTTAGCTATCCCTGATGCTCATCTTCTTGAGACCAGCTCCAGTTCTCCACTCAAGCCATGGGAAATCCTGCTGTTACCTGGACAAGGCCTTCAAATCCATGGCTTCCCACTCTAAGACACTATAATAAAGCACCACAATATCTCCTGGCACTTTAGCTACCAGGCCTTTACAAAGGTTTCATGCCAAAGAGCTCAAGATATTTGCTGTAGCCACTCTCATGCCCAAAGGCTGCTAGATACAGCAGTGGAAAAACATGAGAAAGACACTTACACTTAAAAAAAAAAAAAATTACCTTCATTTGGAATTCCTAGGTAGATCATATATTGTGTTCTTTGTTTTCCAAGGAAAGAAAAGCACTGAGCAGTCTCTCTCTATCTCATCTATCTCATCTGCTCTAATGACTAATGATGTTTTATGGGTAGTAGGACCAAGCGAGTAGGGAGACAGAAACATGCTACAGTGCGCTGCAGATGTCTGAGACAGACAGCTGTGGCAGCAGGTTTCTTGTGCATGCAGCAGAGGATGCAATGAAGGACAGAGGAATCCAGGTTTTTTGATTTCCCTGTTTTTACTTCTCTGTCCCTCCTTCTGTGCTTTTTGTATTGTGACTGCAGGAAAGAAAGTTTTTTAAAGATGGCCTTGAAAACTCAGAAGTGCCTATCTCTCTAAACTTTCCAGCTAAATATTTACTGTCCCAGACAGAATACTTCATTCATCAATTGTCTGAATGCCCCCACCTGGAAAAGAAACACAGAGCCCCAGAGATCCTTCAGCAAACAAATTCCTTCTCATTACTGACTCTGTGGGCATGACTGCTCTCAGGAAACCTGAAAGTCAAGCTACTCAGAAGTGCTGCCCATACTTGTTTACCTTGGACTCCAGCTTCCCTCTTCAGACTAAATCAGGTACTTTTTGTCTGTTTTGTCTAAACAAGTACAGCTGAGGAACAAATGCTGGAGAATTCCATAAGTTTCAGTCATGCTACCTTGGGTTTCTAATACGCATTTCTGTGAGATTCCTGTAAACTCTGCGTTAACCAGCAACATCTGCTTGCTCCTCAGCACCATAATAGATATCAGAAATGTTGGTCTATTTTGCTCCACTTACACTCTACTTCAGACTTCTCCTTTTACATAAACACAGTTGACATCTGCAAAAATCAGGTTTTAACCCGAGATCAGAACATGGACCTCCAACAATGGGCAGTGTCTGTCAAAACAGGTATTTAAGATCCCTTGAAATTCAGCCACATCTCTCTCAGAGGCCATTAGGTTAAGCTGTAAGTTGCAAATGTGGAGGCAAATTCCAAATTATTCTCTTCTCAGCTGTGCCTGGACTGACTCTTTAAATCTTCACAGGAAGGCATGAGTTCCTCGTATATTCTGCAAAGTTCCTGTCATGATTCTGTGAACACAACAAATAAGTTGAAAGATGCAGTGCTTTGTAGTGTGCTGGGTGGAGCACATAGTTTGTGGTGTGGTGAGCTTATTTAAATTGTAATATTTAGTGTAAGGAGAGGCTTATGAAAGAGCTGAAATCAGTGTGTTCAAAACCACCTGTATCCCAGTTAGTGAATATGTGAACAGTGAATGCACTGTGATGAGCATAAACAACTTCATGGATAGGTAGCAGTTATAGTAGGAATGCAGCAAATGAAAACATCAGAGTTACCATCCTCCTGCTATGGCAAGTGTGGACCCTTCTGCACCCCTGGAAATGAGTCTGCCCTCTCCAACGCTCAAACAGACAAACAGCCTTAATCAGTACTGCCGAATGTTTAGCCTCTGTTAGCCACTCAGTGCATTTCAAATCCCAGATAATAAATGATATTAACATATTTCTGAACTGGAGAGAGCCTCTGAGTACTGCTGCTAAAATGATAATATAGATTCATACTTGATATGACTGTCCTATTGGCCTCCCTGAATAACCCTCAGGGAGATCTGGCCCACAGATTTAGCAGTATTGCTCAACAGCTATTCTCTGGAGCTTGTATGTATCCTGGAAAGCCTCAGGTGTATGGCGATACTGCAAGACAACAGTCATTTCTCTGAGCTAGAGATCTGTGATGGCTGGACCAGGCCAAAGCATCATAATGTCGGTGTTCAAAGCTCATTGAGAGAATGCAGGATATGAAGACCCTTTAATCACCAAAAAGAAAAAGAAAAAAAAAAAAAGAAGAAGAAGGAAAAGGAAAAGGAAAAGGAGAAGGGGGAGGGGAAAAGAAAGGGGAAGGGGAAGCGGAAGGAAGCCAAATTAATGCAAAACAGAGGGAGAGAAGGACATGCATAATGGAAACATAGCTTGCTTTACTTACGTATTTGTTCAGTACTGACAGAAAGAGCCCGGACTCTTAGCCAAAGATGATGCCCAAATCTCTAGATGAAATTCTGCCTCTAACCAACCCCCACCTTAGTGAGAGTCCAGAGCACACCACTGCCTGACCAGTGGTGTGCTCCTCCCTGCCAAAGCTTCCTCTGCTCCATGCTTGTCCCGACATACAGCACCCCTCTTCTCCACTAGCTCCCACACTTCCCTTGTGAGGTCTCACACACGAGAAGATGTTTCGTACAGTATCACCAGGGAGAACACCATTGCCAATACCGAAAGCATGTTATTGCCATGGGCTGGACAAAGTCCTGAGCAGTATGATCTCCCTTCAACACTGGCTAAGCTTGGAGTAGAGGTTTGTATTGGAGACCTCCAGAGGTGCCTTCCCACCTGAGCAGTCCTTCTGCGGCAAAAAACATGTGATTCTGTGACCAAACCCTGCAACTCTCAGCCATGTGTTAGTCACATCTTAAAAATGATATTCTCAGTAATCCTGAGGATTATTTATGTGACCCCAAGGCTTACTCACTTGAGTATCAAGAGCAGGATTGACTCTTAACTGAACAGCTAAGCAGCCTGATGTTGTAACAGTATCTGGCAGATAAGAGTTCATGATTTTCTTCCATTTCTTCTCAGATGTTGCTTTGATGCAGCATTTTACCCAATATTGTGTACCTAACACTGTAGGAGAATGGTTCAAATTGGCAGGCTAATTGCCTGGTCCAAGTGGTCCAAGTAGGATGAAAGGCATTTGTCAAATCCAAATTGCCATTTTTGAGTGTTGTCAGGCATATCTGCATTTTTTGTTTCAGTTTTGTTTCACTTTTATCAAGTTAAAAATGCTGGAAATGAAGTTTTACATCCTCAGCCTCCTGTTGATCTTTGAATTATCAAAATGTGCAGAGGCACCATAAGAATTGTTAGTGTGGCTTTCAAGAAGACTCAGCTACTTGTGATTTCTTGGAGCTGTGTCTGCTTAGCACTTCTGAAACTTGATGATCTGCCTCAGCTTCTACAGAACAGGAAGGCAACTTTAATTTTAAATGAAACTGTTTTCACTCACACTTATTCTCCCATAGATTTCACCTACACCTACATGTTCACAGGCACTAGGAGGTGTGTGCCCAAGCAGTCCAGCCACAGTCACTTGCAGGTGACAAAGTGGATGAGGGATGTCAATTATCAAGCTCTCATCAAGTGTCTTGGGGTTCCTCTTGATTGGTAAGGACAAGCTGGTTTTTGGATAGGTGTTATTTAGGGCCTGGTGTTTACTATGGTGTGATGCTTCTGCCTCAGAACTCTAAATTTGGTATTATGTTTCCTTATTTTAGGTGTCTTGAGCTATCAGAAAGAGGAAAGGCACAACATGTTCTGGGACCTTGCTGCCATCCTGCTTTGTCAGACCACATGGTCTCCTAAGAGTCGCTATTTGATCTGAGTACAAACCTTCCTGGCATGACGTAAGAGGCTACATTTCTTAGTGTTTGCTGCTGTTAATTGTTCTCCAGGTTATTAATAGAGATTATTCTTTTAATCTTTTTCTGCTATTTCATCTTGTGCTTGCGCACACAAGTACTTCTTAATTCATAATATTTCTGACCTCTACAATGCCAGAACATTATTATACATAGAAAATACCAAGTATTACATAGAAATAACAGTAGGCTCTGAAACTGCATGTAAAGCTTTGAATTTTGGGGGGAAGTGAAGACAGTTCAAAGGAAATTATAAAGCTGGAAGGAAACAAAATGAAGCCAGTCAAAACAAATTATCTCCTATAAAAGTGTTCTGTGAAATATTATCAAAGCTCAGAAAAATTCACACTGGAAGACACCTCTAAATGCCCCTGGTCCAATCTCCTGCTCCACACAGGGCTCACCTCAAAGCCTGGTCAGGTTGCTCATGTCCAGCTGAATGTTCAATATCTCCAAGGATGGACATCCCACTACCTCTCTGGGCTTTGTCTCTGGGCCATGTAGATCGCCCCTGAGCCATCTTTTCTCCTGGCTGATGAAAACCAGTTGCCCCAGCTTCTCTTCACACATCTTCTACTCCAGCCCCATAACCATCTCCTTCACACTCTGTTAGATTCTCTCCAGCTTGTCAAAATCTCTCCTGGCCTGGAGCTCCTAAACTGGGTTCTGTTCCTGATGCCATCTCATTAATGCCTCATAGCAAGACAGGGAGGAAGACCTTCCCTCCACTGGCTGCTGCCACTGTTGCAATTACAGCCCGGGCTCCCACCAGCCCTGGGGCAGCTGACCTCCAACCAACGTGCACCCATCAGGCCCAAAGCTGCCCCCTAGCCCATCAGCCCCAGCCTGTGTCACTGCTACTGCTCTTGGCCACAGCAGGCTCAATTTCTGCCCATGAAGAAGCTCCAGGAGGTGCCATCAGCCCTTGCCTTCATCCTGCTGAGGTCCCTTTGAAGAGCAAGACTCCAGCACTGCACTGCTCTCCCTGAGTTTAGGATCAGCACCAGACTTGCACTTGCTCTTCATCTCCTCATCCAGATTGTCAATGGAGGTAGTGAAAATACTGGCCCAGCACTGATTACTGAGAAATGGCATCTGCACCTTACTGCCAGCCAGACTTCAAATGGCTGGCTGCTACCTTTCAGCTGATCGTGCATCAAGTTACCCACTCACCTAGTATTTCACCTGTGAAATCCATAGTTCTTCAATTGATCTGCAAAAGCAATACTCATAAAACTTAAAAATAACTCTTGGAAGAATATTTTCTGTCTGAAAATCCAAAATTTTCAGACAGAAACTGTTCTGCCCTTTTTTTTTCCTTTCTTTTTTTTTCTTTACAGTTTGATGCTTTCATGTATGCCCAATCTGGGAATAAGGATGCTGATATTGTGCCTGCTGTTCCGCATGCCCTGTTATTGTAGCAGAGAACACTCACAATTTTATGTCTGCACAAGGAGAAAGACTTTATCATATATGAAAAACAGAAGGGAATCTCATCTTTTGTAACCACGTGAAGTTAGAAAGTTCATATACTGTTGATCAGACATTGGAATAGATAACGTGAAGGAAATGGGCTGACAGTACCTTGTAAACATAATTTTCATTAATTAGAAAAAAGGAGCATTGATGCTTTTATTATCTTGGGACAAAAAGTGAGCTACAGGAATGAGTTATATGTAGCTAAGAAATCTGGTTTTATCCATAGGCTGGGTGTACTTTAATTTGATGTACTGGCAAAGCTGTATAGTGACTAATACTTCAAGCATGCCTGCCAAAGCTCTGCAGCTGAGGTACTACCCTGCTAGTGCTCTAAAAAGGTCCAGATGAATGGCAGGACATTAATCCTTAAGGCACTGCATAGCCTGCAGCATCTGGCTGTTCTAGCAGGGATCAGATGATGCTTCCTTTCAGGTTACTGCAAGTGCGGAGCTCACACACTCACACACACACACACCCTCACACACCCACACAGAGTTGCTTCTTCCTTGCTTTAGCTGAAGATCTGGTATGAAAACTGACATGCTGAAACTCACAGGGCACTTGCAGTTCACTGTCCACTGCAGAGTTTCAGCACAAAAACTAACTCATCTCCATATGATCCCATATTTCCATGCATTTCAAAGTTCCTTTTGCCTTGACAAAGAAATAGGTGGTAAAGTCAGACAGTTTTTCTCTACAAGTTTCTCTAAAAGCTTAAGTTTCTTGCTTTGCTGTTTTCTTAGGGCAAAACCACTATATTGACAAATTCAATAACTAGTGAACACCATATATTATTGAACCCTAACCATGAAATTATTTCACATTTTTTTTTCCAGGTAAAATATATGAAAGCTTTGGGTTTACTTTACAGAAAAGATATTCAGAAAACAGGTTACCTCTATAGCTGGTCCTTTTTGTAGGTCATCATCAAGCACATATAGGTGCTTGCTGGGCAGGGGACCCTCTGGATCAGCCTTTCAGAGAGTCCTTCACAGAAGAATCTGGGCAGATCAGCACCATCTTCGGTCTAGAGAGGTCCTTCAACTAGGCTTTGGCTAGCAGTCTCCTAGGCCTGTCGCCTTCATTTCTACTAACTGTTAGTGCTATATGGGATAAGTAAATATTTAGTAATCTTGCTTTGTAGTAGCTAAGGCTGTGAATTTCACCTATTTCAAAAAACAAAGATATTCAATCATACCTAACAACACACACAAACAAACAAAAGCTCAAGGCTGTGGGAACTTTCTCAGTTATATCACCATAAGTATAGTATTGTCCTACCATCCTCAGAGCTGAGAAAAGAAGCACATCTTAGTTATTTAGAAGTGTTCACAGACAGATGAAAAGAAACTATTGGCTAAGTGACTACATGACTGACTCTCAAAATCATTGCAGGAGACAGCTGCTGTGAACTGTCCTGCAGTTGCTCTCAGAATAAAGTAACTTTAGTGCAGAGTTACCCTCAAATCTCTGCTTTTTCCACTGCCTGGAATGGTAGAATCATTTGGAAGGATTTATTTGGATCATTTCTTTACTGTCATGTATTGGACAAAATACAAAGTGCCCTTCTGAAATGCTCAGGCACATATCTTTAAGGTAGTCCTTATCACTATGAAATCAAGGATTAATTGTATATACTATTACAATGCAAAACATTCCAGTGAAAAGGCCAAATGTGAACTTTGCACATGCCATCGTGACTGGCCTCCCTGCCTTCCTTTCTTCTCAAGCCAATCCCCTATCTCACATATGCAAAAATTTTTCAGCTCGCTTTTGAAGTCACAGATTTGAGCTCTGTTAGTTTAGATCCAGAATCTGAAGATTTGTAAAGCTGAAGGTCTGTTGCAGGATACAGACTTGTGAAGCTTCCCCCTGCTAAACCAAGACGACTCTGTTGAACACTTACAAAGTACACCCAAGGCAGCAGGGTAAAAAGCCATATTTCACACTCCACCCTAAAACCAGAGGCATGCTATGGTGTTGTATGTATGCAGCAAAAATACCTAGCTTAGTGAGAAGCTGCCATATCCTGCCCATACTTCAACTCTCAGGCTGATTTAAGGTAGAGCTCAGGTAAAATGTCTGTGATGTTGAATCTTCAGATGATAAAAGCACTGCCGATGAAAACTGATGTCAGCCTCTGAAAGCTGTGTTGCAATCTGTTGGCCACTAGGAAGTAGACGAAAGTCCCACCAGACTTGCTGCTGCCCAGTCACTAAGGAATGATGAGGAACCCAGTTTCTTTACCTAGAGAAACCTCCAGTTACAAATGGAGACACCTCCTGGCTACAGAGCCGATAGGTTTTCTCCTCATCTTCCAGGATCCAGCCAACATCACTTGGATTATGGCTGGATTAAGCTTCAATTTGTGTCTCTCCTCTATGTCCCATGCTCATCCCTGTGCAAGTAAGGCACTGAGCTGCCCTGCTTGATTTTGGCAGATGTGGTAGAATTTGGCACTGCCAGCAGATTGTAGCTAACACAAACCATAAAGATATACGACAAATGAAGTCATAAGGGGGAGAAGGGTGAAGGCCTAGTTCTCCTTAGCAATACCTAGCCATATGAATAAGTTCTTCCTAATGGAGGTCCTGTTAGCTCCCCTGATGAAGAAGAAACATGACAAATCTTTCAGCTACTTATGCCTCATGGACCTGGTTTCAGAATCATCTGTGGGTTGCAGCTCCTGCTGATTTCAGCTGAGACATGGATTCTTCCACATTCCTGGTGAACAGACACAAGCAATCCCACCTCAGGCATTCAAAACCGGAGGATATAAAAACTCAAGCTTACTGGTCTTATTGATCCTGTGTATAAGAATTCCTATCAGGAAAGTGGTTCATGCCAAAGTGACAAGAGAGGTTAGGAAGAGCCCAGTTCCCATCCAGGTCTTACAAACAAGCTGTGATAACTTTTGGGGGTATATTTGGCATACCATACTCAGTGGGTTTAATTGTTATAGTCAAAATATCTCTTTTGCTGATCTTTGGAAGCACTTTTTTTCCCCTCTGACACATGCATTTTGAAGGCTTGAGTTTCAAGTTCACATCTATCAGAAAAAGGAAATAGCAGGATGTGTCCTATCATGTCTTGGACATTCTAAGCCAAAAACCAGGGAGCTGCACCCTTTAACTCCTTATCTAGATTCTATCTCCTACATGCACTTAAAATGTACTCATAAAGCCTTATCACGCCCGAACTATTTCCGAAGCAATGAACAGTCACATTAACTATTAGAAATTTGAAGGATTGTAATTCCAGAGTAATTTTACCACTCCCTCTGACAGTCTTTTGTTACTGTGATACTATATATGTCTCCCAAACAAAACAACCCGGAACGTATCAGTCAAATTATCAGTATAGAAAGAATTACTTAGGCAGGCACTTGCAACTGGTTATGCACTCCTCGTGAGTCCAGAACATCAGGGAGCCCATCTTGCTCTGTAATAGGATTAACATGAGACTTCATCAAGTCTCAGTGCCTTTCTGGCATAGACAAACTAAGCTGTTTGACTACTATTTTCAGAGATAAGGATCTATAGCCCACTTCTATTAAGTTAGGAAGGCATAAAATGACATATAATTAAGTTACATATGTACATAAAAAAAAATAACACCTTGGAGTAACTAAACTCATTCTTAATACAAACTCTGAAGTTCAAGCTGAAATGTACAACCTCAGTAGTTGTACTCCTCCATGTTTTTCTGGCAGAGAAATATTTCATTTCTGTGTATCTCAGGCCATTCCATAAAATAAACAATAGCTTTGAGGCTTAGCACTTCTGGAAAGGCTGTTATCTGTGTGCACACACTGGGGATCTCAAACATCAGGGAATTCAATCCTTTCTCAGTTCTGTAACCACACTGCAAAGAGCCAAGTGAGAGACTCCAAGACCTAAATGTCTCTAAGCAAACAGGCAGAAATTACCTTTTATCCGCTTATTTACCTCCTCAGGCATATATATGTGAGCACTTTCACAACCATGAAATTAAGTCTAGACAATAAAATCACAAAGATTTAATGATTACTGAATTGTTATAAGCATGAGCCAAGCACTATCTTTCTCACTGTTCCTGTGCAAAATTTAATGCAAAATTTGGGATGAGTATTTTCTTAGAGCATGCCTGCAATGTTGCTAGATCCAAGTATCATACCTCAAAGACAGAGGTGTATTCTTTGGTTGGGGAGTAATCCCTTCCTTCTTTTATCAGAATCTGATAAACACACAAGGCTCTAATTTGGGTCCATCTAATAGTATCATTAGAGTATTATCAGAAGGAAAAAAGAAATTGCATAGCCCTGCAGTAACTATTATCTTTGAGCTAAAGTTTTAATAGGTTTTTGACTGTGATCTGGAAAGTCCAGTCCAGACACTAGATAGGTTTCTGTAAGTGTGAAGAATTTCAGTCCGGAAATAAGCGAAACTCAACTGGTTATGCACTCCTCGTGTCAAGGGATGATAGTTTATGACTCCCCTCTCTCTGTTACCTTCACCTTTCTCGTTAAGAGATCGGGGTTTCAGGTCAGTGTTTTCCTGCACAGGGTACATGCCACTGAACAGCTTTGTACACCAGTGGTGTGTTTCCATTGCCCTCCCCAAGAAACTTCCGCACATGGGTAAGGAAAGAGGTGACCCTGATGGGGAGTGTGGCTGCAGGTAGACATTACTATAAAGTGTTACCTTCTCACATGTCTCCTTGTGCATTGATGCACTTCTCTAGAGCTGAGGGACTCTCAATGGGGCTCAATTCCTACCAATATCCAACCAGCCAAGTGTGTGACAGAGTTGTGGCAATCAACATGTGGGGCTGAAGAACTATAAAGCCTTTGTGTGCTGCCACAAGGTCCCTTGAATTTTTGAGAGTTTCTCGTTGCTCTGCCCTTTTCTCAAAACCCCTTCTTCCATAGTCACAGGATTATATAAGGATCTCAGCTTTCAATTAGAGCAATAGCAGTAGCTGGAGGGCAAATTCAGGAAATCAGAACCATGAGGCTTGGGGGGAAAAGGAATTTAACTTTCTTTATTTTTTAAAAACTCACTACAATAAGACAATCTCTTGCCTTTCATTTTGTTAATGCTTCATAGAAGGCAAAACTGGGCATTATGCCACAATCAGATATGGCTGTGCATGTATTACATTACTCAGTGCAAATGCATACATCCAATTTAAATACCAGAAATTACATTGCGTGTAAGTGGTCACTCTGCTGGTAAGATGTACAGATCCAAATAATTCACCTGAGATACACTCGCCATTGATTCTGAAGCCTGACTGTATAGGAATGAACTAACGCAAACACACAAACATAACTTGACACAACTATTGTTTTGGAGGCTGATATGTTCCTGGCATTTTAAAGCCATGGAGAGATACAATGCACTGTTAAGGCATGAGGAAGCAAAAGGATCAACTTGTTATATATTCTTTATACAAGAGCTTCTGGGATTTCTGCCATTCCTGGAATCTGTTTAACAAGAATAGATGAGTAATGTGCCATTCTGACTACTCAAAAACTTAAAAGCAACCCAGATGTCATTCATTACCAAAAGGTGAAATAAAATTGCCCCTAAATTCTACTTTGTGCAACTCTGGAAAAAACCTTGAATGCAAGAAAATATACATCAATTTTATTACTGGATTGCTCAGCAAAATCACTTCCAACCACCTCTGGGGAAATGCAGACTTACAGTGACTCTTCCTAGGTTCACAGTGCACAGTCAGCTAACAGCTTAAAAGAACAGCGTCTTGTTTTGAAAGACTGGCAAGAGAGAAGTCAAATTTCTTAACCATTTTTGTAAGAAAATATATAAATTTTGCATCAAAAAAAAATTCTACTGGATGGAGGGAGTAGAAAGGGTGTGCAAGAGATTTGATCCTTTTTGTTTCTACTGTTGGTAGCAACATCTCACATCTCTGAGATAACTGATATAACTGCCCCTGTTAGGCAACTCAGGGTCCGGGTTTGTCTTTTCCTTGCCTTGCACCACTGTAGAATCGGGAGTAAAAGAACCAAAAGCCAAATGAGAAGGCAAGATCCTTGTCCAAAGGCTTTTGGGTAGACTACCCAACTGCTTGTGATGCTCTGCAGCTTCAAACTGTATGCCACCAATGAAATAAAATTAAATTAAAAGCTGGGAGTAGACTCCAGTGTGCTATACAACCATGCCTATGAAGAGGAAGCCAAACCATGTACACAAAAGAGTGCATTCCACACTATAGCAGCTAAGATCAGTGAGAAATGCAAAAATGTAGCTGTAGCWATTTCTTTCTCACACTTCTTCCTAATTTCATTCTAAAACTGTCTATAAGGTGATCCTGATCTTTCTAAAACCAATTACTACATATGCTTGTCAAAAGTACTTCTTGCATTCTGTTCTGTAAATAAATGCTATATAGAAATTACAAGGTCATAAATACAGATTGAAATGATGTAAATATCAGGTAATACAAAGTGCTTAAGGCATGTTTCCAAACATGAGGACAGCTTCAATATGTCAGACATACTGTACTTCCACAGAAGATTTCTAAATACAATGTAAGTTCACATGTGAATCTGTAGGATTGAATACATGAGTGCAAGCAATGCAGCCCATTGCAATTCGATTTTTGTACAGACCTCTCAAAATGCACACAGCAAAMAATGTAAGCCCTGGGCCAGTCCTGTCCAACAATAATTGAGTATACTGCACTTTCCCCAAGTCAGCTAGACAGTTTCCATTGGCTGAAGGTACACACTAAGAAGCTGTGCCATGACTTTCCTTTCTGTACAGCTTCTAGACTCAGTGATAAAAGATGATAGCACACATCTTGAAATCTGGCTAGCATAAAGGCATTAGCAAAATGCTGCAGAACATGAATGTTCCCCTCTGCTCAGCACATCTGAAKTTCCCCAGCATAGTAGGGATAAACTGGAGAGTTGAAACACAAGATCACTAAGATAGTCAGGGGACTGGACAGTGGGGTATAGGAGAAGTGGAGGGAACTGTTTGTCCAGGCTAAAGAAGACAAGGCTGCAGCTGGGTCTAATTGCAGTCAGCTATTACCTAAACGAAGAAGACAGGAAAGACAGCGACAGGCTCTTCTCAGAAATGGAGGTGGTGGGATCTCTGACATTGGAAGCATTCCAAATTTGACTGGACACGGTCATCAGTAACCTGATCTAGCTTTGGTGAGCACTGCTTTGAGTAGAGGGTTGGACTGGGGACCTCCAGATGCTCCTTTTCGAACCTATATTCCATGATTTCTATGATCCTCAAGTGTGGATTTTACAGTTGCTTGATTTGGGGAAGTAGGGTGATTTTAAGCATTTCTGAGCATTTCCTAGGCTTTGGACTAACAGTGAAAATGCTGTTTCATACACTTTTGTGAACACAACTTGGGGCCCAATAGTCCCTTGTGAGCTTTCTCTAGGTCAGTTAACATCACTGTTTGCAGTGAAGYTTTTGGAATTAGGATTTAAAGAACAATTCTAGTCATGAGATGTAAGTTTAAAGACCTCATCTTACTCATTCCACTATTGGGACTCCATAGCGTTTAAAAGAATGACAACTTTTTAAAAACAAGTTTTCCCTCCTTTAATCTTTCTGCAGCCCCAGGCTTTACCTCATACACTAGTCCTGTGCTTCTTAGGCTGCAATCAAACCCAGAGACCATTCTGAGGCATCCTGGCACCAAGCTGAGCCATGATGTGGACACAGGTGCTCATGCTTCCGTCACCTTGGTCCCCCACTTCATGTATGTTCAGAAGCAGGACAGAATGGAGGGATACCACAGTGGCACATGGTAGTGTCAGCTCTCCCACCCCACACTATGGCCCAAGCCTATCTCTGGTTCCCTCACTGCAGGGAGAGCTCATATTCACAGCCAGGTACAAAAGTCAAGGAGAACATTTTTTATGCAAGTGTTTGCAGTCCCTGCGTTCAAGCAAGACATTCCCTCTGCAGCTGCACTCACACAGGCCACACTGGGTACTTTTGAATTCTGTTCACTCATTTCAGYGCCCCTCTGCGGCTGACAGGTCTAATCAAGAGATCTTCTTCTGCTGCTTCTGAAAACAAAGCATCTGCTTGTCTTTAGGCTTGTTCAGCTTTTTAACTCAGACTCTCTTTGCAGCACAGCTGCAAGGTGACTTGGTATTCCAAGGTCTGGGAGTGAAATACCTATCAGACTCATTCATCACTGTAGTTTTTTTCAGCTAAAATATCAGGCACATGCTAGTCTCATGCAACATAAAGCAAAGACTTAGAACAAGCCAGGTAGGGCACACTGTGGGAGGTTTGGGGGCACATTTGCTGGCCAGCTACATTTGGTTTCATAGGTGTGTTTCAGTGACTTGAAACACAATTATTCTAGATGAGTTAACAAACCAAACAAGCACAATTGCTCGGTACGTAGTCAGTAAGGATGCTGAAAGCAGAGTCCTTTTGCCCATCCCCTCCCTGGACAGCTAGTGCCTTCTCGTAATGTTCCCAGCATAGAGCTCGCCTAACATGTTATTTTGTGTGAAGAGTTCAGCCAAATGAACCATGAAGCAATGAGACAGGCAGAAATGAAGCAAGTACAAACCAGGCCCATAGCAGCAATCAGACAGGTTGAGAACTGTCTGTTTCTCTCTTCATGGATGCTGTTATGAAGACCTGTGTTTACCAGTACTGCAGAAGGACTCTCGTAAGTGTTTTTCTCACCAGAAGCACGAAGCAGAATATCAAAGAAATAAATATTCTCTCTGGCCCGTCTACTCCTTTGCTGGCCCCAAGCTCCCTCTCTCTTTAGCTTCCAGCTTAGTTCTCCTAGCTGGATACAGCTCAGGAGCATCTCTGTCTGACTGATAGGTCAGTACGTGCCTATCCTGGCCCCAGTGTGCACAGTGCCTTTGCTGCTGCTTAAAAGGTTGGAACCCACCAGCAGTAATGGCAATACAAACAAGCTTGCTCTGCCCATCATTAAGTCCTTAAGTTTCCCCATATTCCCCAGACCTGGGGTACATGGCAGAATAGCTAAATTTGTCTTGGAGCTGGATCATTTGTGTGGCCACTCTGGAGTTTAAGGAAGGTGCCAGAGTTGTCCTCAGTTGAGGCAAACACTGTGCAGGCTGCAGAGCTCATTCCCTTTGAGGGAATCCGCTCCTGCAATGCACGCAAGTAGAGAGGTAGCAGGGAGATAGGCTTTCAGCTATTCCTAGGGGATACCATGGGAGGATGCAGCAGAGCGGATCATGCTGTTTCTGTGCTATCTGGACATCACAAAGAAATACCGTGTTCATGCAGATCTGTTTCACATCTCAGCTTTGAAACGCCTCGCCACTTTATCTTCTTGAAATGCCAAGGAGCTGCTGCCATTTTCCACCACATGCAAGTTTTCCATTTTCGTTTGGATGGCTTTTCTGGGAGGAGTGAAAGAGATTTAAAGCTGCCACACAGTCAGTGCAGTCAGTGCTGTGGGCCTGGGAACTGCTAATTGCCAGCAGCTGGGGAATCAAAGCTTGACTTGCCTGGATGTGAGAAGCTGCTTTATGGGGACAGTCCCATTCCCCAAAGCCCTGGCAGCAACATGTCCTAGCTTTCGTCTGATGCTGGCTTCAGGGGATCCCTCTGGGCAGGATGTCCCTGAAACACACATAGACATCCACACTATCTGCTTTGCTTTGCCTCAGGCCAATGATGTTGCGTTGCTCAGGACCAGGAGCTGGCTTTGGACAGTGGAACAAAGGCCGAAGGAAAAAGGGTGCCCAAGGGCCATGAATGTAGATCAGCTGGTGGGATGGATACCTAGCAAGTGAGGCTTTGGGTGTGCTTGAACTTGGCCTAATTTTGAAGATATTTGGGCATGCAGGTGATAGGTGACTTTCTCAAACGACTCAGGACCATTCTGCAGCCTGGAGGTCAATGGGTACAACTCTAATCATGCCTGCGTGGTTATATCCTCCTCTTCCTTCACCACATGGGAAAGTCACATCCAAGCTATTGACAGGGAGCAGTCTCAGGCCTGGGCATTGTTCAAGAGCATCTGAGTTAAAACAGTGGAAAGTACAGTGCTGACATCTGAGCAGGAAAAGTGATTGTGGACATGTGCTCGGGTCAGTGTCCTGGTCTTCTTTTACTGACTAGAGCAAACATAATTTGACATTCCAGGTCTGGACATAACCCATGCATCTTTCTATCTATCTACTTCAGCAGGCTTTGTGGGTTTTGTATTCCACAGTGTAAAACATTTGTGTAACACATCTTGAAGGATATGCATCTTGTGGCAGATCTTGGGGATGCTTCTCTCTTCCTCCACCCCAGCTATTTCCACTGACAAATAACAAAGCTGCCAGAGTCACTATAACTCACAGCCAGATATCCAACTGCTGATGCAGGAGTTGTATGAATGATATCTCCCTCTACCAACTTTATTGTACTCCTGGGAGTCTAAGTGCCATATATCCAATTATTTCCTCTCATGGCATGTGTTTTAATTGCTGCCAGCAAGAGCAACTTTATCCTGCGAGTGCATTGAAAGGATGCTCATCTCCAGCATCTTCTTGAACCAGAAAGCAACCTGATTCCCTCTGTGGGCATCTCTTTGCTGCAAGAACAGGGGAGAAAATATCTCTGTCCCCTTTTTAGCTTTGTTGAAATGCTTCCTTGGGAATGTAGCAAAGGAAGAAGTTGCTCACACATTTAACATCTCCCACAGGATAGAAGTTAAAGGAAAGCACAGAGATGGTGCTTGGGTGAAGATTTGGGTCACAGCAGAGCTGGGGAGCCAATTTAAGGCCAAAGAGCATGTATGTCATGTTTTCTCTCATCACAGGTGACGCAGATCTCATGGCACTATTGAGCTTGTTGGTGTTGCTACTACGGTGATCTAAAGCAGTACAGTAACTGTTGTGTCTTGTATTTGCGGATAGTATTGGATAGAGTACCAGGAATTATGGTTTAAAGAAATGGTTTGCAAAAATCTGCTATTTGATGCTCTCTGGGCTGTTCTTAATGCCATATCTTTTCTTTTTTTGTTGTATTTTATGACTTAAAGGAGAAAATACTCCAATAGCAAGAGAAGACAATTCTGTAAAAAGCACAAGAATTCTTACTAGCACATGATTCCTGGCAGTAAATTACAGATTACTGCTTCATCTGTACCTGCTGCCTCTCAGACTCTGTCTGTTTACTTTGGGACAGCAGCATCTGCCTGCAGAGCAGCTCTTGCTCTGGCTCTGGGCTGCCAACATCCCTGTGCAATAAGTTTCTGAAATCTGAGCTGTGTCAGATGCAAAATGTGCAAAAATGGGGATAAATCCAGACCCCTGTGTGTACAAATATTTCAGAAAAACTGAAAGCAGACAGAAAATTCTGCCAGCCTTCACAAGTCTACAATTCTGAGTGTTTTCCTGCCCAAGCTTAGTTTTAATACTCCTCTACCCAAACACACACATACACACGTGTGATTTGGCTATTTCCTCCATTAAGGCAACTCACAAAGTGAACTATCCCCATTTCTTCCAGGCATTTCTGGGAAGCTGCTTTATCATAGTAAAACTGGTTGATTCAGCTACTTTAATAATTGTTTTATTAGTTTGACCTGAACAGCTTGCAGAGCTTGAGCATTCTGCCACGACTCTGAAAAAAGAAACTGCTTATGGGGGGAATGACTCCAGTGTTGCCTCTTTGGGGCCTTCAGGGTCCATTGCAAGTCACTGCAAGAAACCTATCCTCCCATCAGATGCTTTTCCAGCAGCCTTATTTCATGGGTCATGTCATTTTTGAAGGGTCTGTTTGGTCTCCCACCTTCCGGTCTGGCTTTAAAAGCTCACTCAGTTGTGTGACACTGAAGTTCTTTGAATAAAGTAACCCAGAGCAACACCTTGTACCAAATCATCTCCTTCCCCGATGGCTGCTGAACAAAAAAAAAAAAAAGAAAAAAAAAAGAAAAAGAAAGAAAGAAAAAGAAAAAGAAAAGAAAAGAAAGAAAGAAAGTAAAAGTAAAAATCCTATGCTCAGACATCCACTTAAAGCAATCCAGATCTCACCATTGCCACAACAGGAGGGATATCTGCCTGGGTGCAGAGCCCCAAACAACTAGTCCCATTGTAGAATAACTCCTGTGGATGTCTCTGTGTTAGAGACCCTCACTGAAGTACCCTGTCTTATCTCAACAGCTGAACCTGACAAGGTGATTTCCACACACAGAATTTGCCTGAATTCAGAAACTGACCTCAGCAGCAAATCTGGAAAACATTCATGGAGCAGACATGATAGTTCACTGTAGAATTGTATTAATCTCCCGGTGGCGAGTGAGAAAGGTTTTCAGATATCACTTTGAAACAGTACCTCTTGACCTCTGTGGACAGCAGAGAAAAGAGGAGAATGAAATAAAAAGAACATTTTTTTTTCTTTAAAAGCACTCTATTATAAAGAATACAATTCTCATCCTCATGACCAGGGAAGGGACTGTCTTTATTTTTAAGCATGGCTTGGTAGTTGGTAAATGAGTTAACATGGAAAAGCCTACTACATCCCTGGTACCTTTACTGAAGCTGCCTGAAGGGCCAGGGCCTAGACAAAGGAGAAGATGACAGTGATACAAGTCATCATTTTTGCCTACATCACTGACAAGCCTTCAGCCCACCAGAGATACATTAGATAACCAAATAACAGCTGCCCAGTTCTCTCATCCTTGTTAAATGTATCCAAAAGCTCTTTTTATGGCTCCTCCTTCATATACCTCTTACAATGCCAGTGGAGTAATATTTACGTCCTCAGCTCAGAAAGAAGATGGAAGAACTGGAAAAAGACAGAGAATTATTGTGAGGATGATCAGATGTAAGGAAGAGTTTCTTCATCAGCTAACTAGACTAAAACACGTTGGTTTGGAAGACAGATGAACAAGGAGATCCACTACAAGTGGTGAGAGGCAAGGAGAGCGTCAATACAAAATAAATGCTCATGTGGCTCTCAGTATAAAATGAAGAGGCAAAAAATGAAACTTGCACATGGCAGCTTCGCATTGAACTAAAGGGTATTTTTTTCTTATCATACACCAGCAGATAGTATAGATCCTATGGTTTTGCCTGGTTTAAAAATTCACCAGACAATTTCACAGAAGTGATGGGTGAAGTCATGGGAAAAAAAAAGAAATCCACAAAACTCTTTAATTTTGCCGTAGTGAATTTTGCTGCAGTCAAGAGGAATACAACCTGACCTAGCAAAAAGGGTCAAGTTGTGGTGCTGAGCAGGCAGGTGTGTGGGACCTGCCTCTCCTGAGGCAGCTAACTATGGTGAACAATGCATAGATGGCTTAAGTTCCCCACTGCCAGGCTTCATCTTCATGCTGTGCCACCCCCCAAAAAGGATGTTGAAATCATACAGTGGCAATCCATAATTACGGAGTCCCTGTTTATCTCCTAAGAAGATGTGCATAGTGGTATAACAAAGTTAGATTTTAGTATCATTGTTAAAAATAGACCACAGTTACTTCCAGTAGATTGCCTCGCACCATCTAAAGAAAACATGCCCTGTCTCCATGCTTTCTGTTGCCAGTTCCTAACTGGAGATTAATGTGTTCTTGACTATATTAAATAAATATTTTCTACTGCCAGAAAATGTGTCTTAGGAAAGAAAGTGTGTTTAGTGTGGAAAGGAGATGGCAGAGACCAATCTAACTGCAGTCTCCAACTGAAGGGTATTACAAAGAAGACAGATCCAGACGATTCTCAGGCAGGTATAGTGATGGGACAGGAGGTACTAGGCATGAGCTACAACAGAAGAAATTCTGTTTGGACACTTGGAAAAAGTTCTTCCTGTGAGAGCAGTGCAGGATCTTCATCCTTCAAGATATTCAACACAACTGGACGAGGACCTGAAAGCTACCTGAGACGCAGAGATTCCATCTGACATAAACCTTTCTCAGATTCTGGGAATACTGTGCCATCTGGTGTGACCAGCATTGCAAGCCAGGATTGATTATTCTTCTTTAATCAAATACATAGGAGTTTCTGACAAAGGAAGAACATTCKCCATTTGTGATTGAGACACCAACCCAGAGACTTCTTGGGTGGTTTAGCGCTCAGCCTTCAGCTCTGTGACTCATCCAGTACTCCTGCACTGCTGCCTGCCCTGCAGTACTGGAAAGGATTTGAGTAAGGGAGGTGCCGTTCCTGGCACACATGCCGAAGCAGTTTCAGCCGCTTTTCTGATAACCTTCTTGCAGGATTATCTGCAGTAGTGATTCCCACAAATCTCACAGGCATTGTTTTGGTGAAAATCATAGTCAGACTGAAAATAGATACTATTTGGAGGACTACCTTGCCTCTCCTTCCCACTGTTTGAAACAAGATGCTTTAGGCCATTTTTAGACAGTCTTTCAAGATAACTGAACTAATAGCAAGACACAGTGACCACACAATCTGTGGTGCACTGACCTCAAGAGTCATACTTAGGATCCTGCATGTACCAGCCCTTAAGCAGTACTTTCTGGGAAATATTTCAAAGCTCTAAAGAAAACATAAACTGTTTTGTTTCTAATTACTGTTTAAATAAAAGTAGTGTATACCAGTTCTGCCCACTCTCCATGCTCCATTGAGTCCAATGTGCCAGCCATATCCTGCCCTGAGAAACTGCTATCCAGATAGGAAGATAGAAATAGGCAACGACACCACATCTGTTATCCTGCATGGCATAAGGTGGACTCTGCAAAGGAGTTCCTTTTATAGCTAAAGGAGAGAGGCAGGAAATCCATGCAGTTCAGCCCTTCCTAAGACAGAGGGCCCAAATCATCGGTAGCAGTATCCCACGCCCCTCAATTTAATACCAAAGGTGGATTATATGACCAGCTTAGATAAGAAGCCTAAAGTTTTGCATTCAAGTTCAAGAGCCGAGCAAAACTGTTGTCAGGAAAGAGATCTGCCTGGAGTCGCGCAGAAGGTATAGTACATGTGTAAGAGCTCAGACCTACAGCTTCCTGAAGTATTATCTCTCTCTTTCCCTCTCTCCCTTCTGTCTGGAATTTCCAGGAAGGAAGTTTAAATAATATCAAGCCTTAGGAGGCACAACACACATTTGACTGATCTTTTCAGAACTTAAACACACTCTCCACTTGCTTGTTTACTGATCAGAAAGCAAAGTGTGAAAACAATTTTAAAATATCCCTCTTTTTTGTCTCACTTCTTTCTCCAGTTCTGGGCACATCTGAGGTATTTATTACAAAACTCACTATTGCTTGGCAGCTGCATGCTCTGAGATGGGCCAGATCTCCCCATTCAAGAGTAGACAAAAATCTAATGTACATTTGCCTTGTCCAGCTCGCAACCAAGCAGTTCAAATTGTTTGCTTCTTTTATGCATCTGGAAGACTCAGAAATGACAGAAACTGACCCACTATTGTGAGTTAGACTTACAATGGTGGTCAAATGTCATTATCCTGTGAAAGATTTTTTACACATTCTAGCTGGAGCAGAATTGCCTTGAACATAAACAGAACATAGGATTTTTCATCCCATATTAGACTCTCAGCTAGGGTACTGACAGAATAATCAGTAACATTTTTGTGTAAGGCTCCCCTATTTCTGCTAGATAAAGTCCCAAATAAACACCCACGGGCTGTGCAGAAGTTGCAGAGTGAGCATTGTGTGTTCACATATACTGGATTTATTGAGCCCATACAGAATGTTTTATGGGTGCGCCCAGAACACCTAGGACTGGGTGAGCACCTGTAGAATGACTGTGGAAGTCACATGCCAAGGTTGTGAAGCATTCAGTTCTTCTTGGATTCACTGCTTGTACATAGAAAAATAGGTCTACACATGTATCTTGGTCCCTATTTAGGATTTCTGGTTGCATTCTGAGATATCAGTTGCTGGGTTTCACAGTGTTACTCTTTGAACAGACTACTAGACATCCACAAATACTGGAAAAACAGCACAAATTCTGTTTCCTTGCCTGGGCAAWATTTCTGCTTGGGAATAGAGGACTTGCTGAGTAATCCTTGAGTTCTTGAGCAACTCCACAGATCTTTAGTTTTCGAAAATTTAAGAAATGCTAAATTTACTCAGTGCTGAGGTGCCAGTTCACCTAGAGCAGTTCTTCTCTTCTCCCTAAAAGCCAGAACAAGGCTGGATTGCATACTGCTAATCAATAGAGATACTGTATAAAAAAGAGAACAAAATGTATGACCACTGGGGAGCAACCTTATACAGAAGAAGGTTTTAACGTAAGGATTCCGAGCTCTGTAAGATCCTGTAAGTGAATAGAAGGACATCTTCTGTTTAATTAATTTGCTCCTTGCTTTTCATGGGTGTCCATATATTTTTACTAGAACTGTTCTCCAAATCCTTTATCTGTTCTTATATCATCTTGCTAGCAGTTGCCTTCACTGGTGGTGCTACATACTCACCACAGAGCTCACTCACAAGAATAACGATATCACTAACGGTAGAAGGACATTCTAACATGTGCACTTATTACTGACAGAAAGCCAAATTAAATACATGGGGGAAAAAAGGATTTTACTGTTTGCCCTACAGAATGCATAGAAAGCATGCACTTTTCTCAGATCTTTGCCTTAAACGCTTGTATTTTTAACAAAAACACTTTAGGAAGAATGTCTAAGAAATGAGCTTTGATAAACTACAACTGAAACTGACATGGAGAAACATTCCGACTTTAGTGAATAGGCACTGCATAGAGCAGTGTCAGGTCATTTGGGGTATCTCCAACCTTGCATGGCAACTCACCGCTGATAAACTCAGACACACACCTTCCTGGCAGTCATCCTCTTGTTCTAGGCTCCCTCGCGAGGTTGTATCTGCCTGCACTACTCTTATCACTCTGAATTGCGATTTCAGTGTACAGACAAGCCCTTGGACTCCTAAATCTACAGCTGTATAGCTGTGGTTTGAGTTAATTCTGAAGCACGTGGGATTTCATCTCACTCTTGGGTCTCTCAGGGCTGCCTCCTTTTAACTACAGAAAAAGAGAAAAAAAGAATTAGCTAGAAGGTTTCCTGCTCCATTCAAAACTGCACAGTGTGAATTACAGAAGCAGTAATCTCATCAACCTCAGCTTCTGCAGAAGCAAAATTCCCTCCTCTAATCTTGGTGCTCTTTTGTCAGTAGCATGAACATGCAGAAAACTATACTTTGCCATAATTATTTGTATCTATTGTTCTATAAATGACAGATTCATAGGAACATGTTAAAAAAAATAAAGGAAACAACTCAGAGGTCTGTCTATTGTGTAAAAAGCATTCCTGCACTGCACCACTGCAGGGTGGGTGGCCCACTTGGAAGTTATTACGGTTTCAACATAAATCGGCACAAAAGAAGATTAGTGATATGTGTGCAAATACAGCTGCCTAATTGTATCACTGTTGAAACCAGATTAGCCAAGTAGTGTACCTCTACATTGATTCATGTCTAACACACATATTTCACTAACAAGCAGTCAAGTGGGAAATGGTGCTCTAATATTGCATCCACCATCTGTTAGGAATGTAAATAGCATTTTAAAACCAAAATGGACACCTTTCTGTTTTGTGCATAGGGAAACAGAGGCAAAAAACTCTATCAAAAATGAGTAGTTCCTCAGGTCTCCGCTATTTGGGGAGGATTTTGGCTGTTCGTCAAATTGAATTCCCAGGTTGAGCTACCTAAAGGTCAGCACGCAAAGGTGCTGAGCACTTGCACCTATCACTGCATTAGCAGAGACCAACACTTACTACCAAGGCCCTGGTCTGCTTTAGAAACCAATTTAATGGCAATGTACACGCTAAACAATGATACACTGCAGTTGTGAATGTTTATGGACTTTGAAAACTAGGTGTCTTTTGAAAATGTAACAGTAAGTGACTTGCCCAGCTTTATTGAACATATCGCTAATAAGCTGGAAAACAAAACCAAGTTCTTTTGCAGTCCCTTCTGTAAATGGTTTTGCATTAGATGCAAAAATGCTGCAGGCCTGCAGCATTTGTAGTACCAAACTTTTTTTTTTCCTTTTTGAAACGGAACTATTGATTTTCAGATCAAATATGAAACCTACTAATACGTACTAAAGCAAATGGAAGTTCTTGCTGTTCTTCAGCATTGTTAATTTTAAAAACAATGATGCATTAAAGTCAAAGCTGCATAACTGGAAATATTGCCAGGCTTAGACTCCCCTTAAGTCAGAGAAAACATATTTGGGTGTGGATTATGTAACCAAGCCTTATGCCTGATTTCAGAAAAGTTAGCAAGATTCACTCATTATGAATTCAAATTTTTATACTGTTAAAACTAGTTGTCCCATTACATAAGCATTCATGGAAGAGTAATAAGAGCATCCTCTAGTGGTCATTATCATATATATTAATTAAATCTTTTAAAGTAAGTAGTGAAAGTATCTGCTTTCTCATGCAAACAGACTATACTGAAAGTTTATTAAAATACTCATATGAAGGTGCGGTATGTTATTCAAATTATATCAGTCTAGAAGATACAACCACAAGGTTACATTTCAAAGATCTGAAATATATATATCAAAAATATTTTAACATTCTTTATAGTTCAGGGAGGACAAAGTTAATATTCACAATTTTCAAAAATTTTCAAGGAAGTCCTCAGGAAAGATATGAAAAATGGCATATCAGTAAATCTGGTGTTCATACTAGAGACCTTATTAGGAAATATATTAGAGAATGAAATTAATGGACAGCTGGATAAAGATGATATGCTGGGATGAAATCAGCATTGTGGCTTTTGTAATGGGCAGTCTTGCTTTAAATATCTTTTGCAGTCCCCTGAAGCAATCATGGAACATGCAGACTTCCCATTTTAATCATAAATTTTGAAGTGTAAGTATAGAATTTAGTACAAGAAAATACAGAAATTATTATCTGACAGTCATTAGAAATAGAATTAGGAGAAAGCTAGTAGGTTGGAATGCATGGGTATAGTATTGACAGGTTAGGTCAAGTTGGCTTTCTTTAGACTTATCAGGAGTTACAGCATCAGAAACTACCAAAAGCATGAGACAGATGGATTTAGTCTTGCCACAAGCAAAAAAATAGGAAGAACTGCCTGAAAGCCAAGAAGCCAACAAGCTTTCTTTGTCTGCATTTGATTTCCAAACATGCCCTAGGCATGTACCACCATCCATGAATTTGCCATGTCATGTCAGGATCACATTGTTCTTTATTTAATCACCATATTGCAAGATTAATTTAGTAAGTAAAATGATTTTCATCTTAGCCAGCGAAAGCCCACTATGCATCAGGTGGGTCCTCTGGGATTCTCCAGGTAAACGTATGGGTCAACAGAATTGATGTGAGTAACTTGCAATCAGGATTCTACCTAAGTTAAAATGATTTTATGTTGTACACATGGCTTTGAGCAATCAATGTGGGAAAGGTAAGAAGAGGTAAAAAAGCAAGTTGTATAGTATTAAGTCAATTACTGAAATGAGTGAAAGAGAAAAGTGATAAAGTTATCAGGAAACCAAGGGCATAAATTGATGTTATGTTTTACTACAGCAAGATGTTCAAGAAGTACCCATACTCCTATGGGTAATAAGAGTGGGAGATCCAGAAAAGAATGAAATACTTATAAAACATTGCAGTCCTTTTGAATGTAATGTACTATGAGAAATTACAYTGCTTGGGAGGAAATTGAGTGACTAGTGCAACTAACCTGTCCAAGTCTGTGGGTGCTGGAGAAGACTAATACAATTTCAGACTTTGTTAAACTCAAAGGAAAACTGAATGAATCTCAGAGATGTTGCTGGGACTTCTTGGTTTCTATCACTTTATAAGAAAATCTAAGCAAGAGTAGAAACTCACACTACCTCAAACACAACTTAGGACAATGTGCAAACTTCTTAACTTCCTGCAAATCTCTAGAAAAAAAAAGAAACCAAAAAAATGACAAGCAAAAAATGTGATTTGAGATAGATCCAAACTTTGACAGCTCAAATGCTGACACTGATTGAGTGTTACATAAAGGTTTAATACTAAGCACTTTGACACGCCCTGCAAAGACAGAATATTTTCAGATTCATGAAAAAATATCACATTCCTTCCAGCACAGGAATGAACTGATGAATCCAGTAAAAAGGCTGGCATCTGTGCATGTCAGGTCTACAGTAGGGCAGAGCCAGATGCAGACAGAGGTCAGAATGCTCTCAATAAATGGTGAACCATTTCATTGCCTCCAAATTCAAATCGGATGCTGAAAACAAGGAACCATTGACCTCTGATATGATTAAAACTCTGGTTAAAGGAACATAAAGGAAATGCAGTCTTCTGAAAAGTACAGCATGGTTCCACTGGATCCCAAATACGGCCAGGAAGAGAAGCCTTTTCTTACTCAAATTATTTCCCAAATTGTAGACAACATTTGGACATACCACCATTTTCAGAAACACGGTTCTAGCAAATGGCAAAGTTCAATGTATCTAATCACAAAGAAAAACAATTCTGAAAGACAAAAAGAGTAAATCAAACTCAAAAATAAAACTAAAGGAGATGAAAGTTGAGAAAGGAAAAATCAGAGAGGCAGTCAGAAGAGAAGAGTTCTAATTTTTTGCAAGGATCTGGCTTTACCTTGCTGCTACTGTGCAAAGGTTTGATTTGAATAGCTTAGTCTGGAAGATCTAGATGAAGGGGAAGTAATAGAGGAGTGTAGGATATGTCTCAAACCTGAAAAAAAGAGAGTGAAAGAGGGGAGGCACCAGGAAAGCTTTCAGTTTCCCTTCACTCATGAACAGTTTCAATTAAATCAGGGCAATTAAAACCCTTGGAACCCCTTTTTCCTGTTGCAAGAGAAGAGTCAATTAATGTTCCATGTTAAATTGCTATGGTCACCATTACTCTTTCCGGCCAACCAGAACCGACTTTTCTCCTAAGGAGGGGGGAGGAACTAAGGAAAAAAAAATTAACTGAAGGAATCCAGGTAACAAGTGAAGATACTGATCAGGAATTATTTTCTGGTCATGTGCAGAGGTTACATTCAGATTATGTTCAAATGTTGTAGATGTCATAACACCTTAGAAACACGTATCATTTGTCCTGTACTCTTAGGTAGCTTAAGTCACATATTAGCTCCATATTCCATTCAAAATTAGGTTTTTGTGAACACAAAATGTTAGGAAAGCCTCTTGCATGAGTTAGATAATTGGCTAAATTGGAATATTAAGAGGAGAAAAAATCTGTCAATTCACATATCCTTTTTAAGTGACATGTAAATATCCATACACGTTAAAGCACTAGTATGTTTGAAAAAAATGTTGAACAGTGCGACTCTGTGACAGCTGAAATAAGTCTCCAAACCCATTTCCATAATATGCCTTCTACTGATCACTGGTGAGGAAAGAAAAAACCCTAAGAAACCTTAGTTTCAGGGAGCGAAAAAAAAAAAAGGAAAAAAGAAAAAAAAAAGGCTTTCCTACATTTTACTAATCTTTGCATTGAAGATATCACCAAATAGTCAAGGGCTGTTATGCCACAGTTCCAGAGCGTGTGCATTGTTTTGCCACAGTTTCCAATTCTTTATGTGCACGGAAGAGAAAGATGATTTTGCAGGTAGAATGAAACACAATTTCTCTTTCTGGATTATCCAACAACAACAAAAGTGTGTAGTCAGCTTTGTGGTGATCTCTATAACTGTAAAAGCAACTTTTATTTCATCATGCCATGATATTTTTCTGTTCACAGATGTGAAGCCAGTGTTTTCTATTGATATTAAAAGCAAACATATTAAAATCCTATCCAATAAAAGTAATAAAACAGAAAAGTCACATACAATGCTAGTAAATAAGGGAGATCTACATTGTAATTTCACATCCTGTCATCTCTTGCAACAAGAAAATAACAAAAAGCTTGCATTAGCATCTCCTGTCAGAGAAGAATGCCAATTTTTGTCTTTAAACATTTACACTTCAATTCTTGCCTACTTGTTCTTTTCAAACCTGTTGTTCAAGCATTCAGCCCTTTACAAGGGCCAAGACTATATACATCAGTTGGGAGATGATAAACGAAGCATGAAGACATGTCACATTACTATGAAAATCCCCACCTACAGGTGGTGAGCAAATGAGAAAATCTCACAGAGAGACGACAAACTTAATTTACTCTGCATGTCCCATTCTGTCCAACAAGATGATTCACCACCTATCTCTGTGATCCATGAGCTATGGCATAGGTGAATTCATCAAGAAAACATACAAATTCAAGCAGGTGAACTTTTTGGTTTTAACAAGTCAATCCCTTTTGCTTTTTATAGGTCATGTGATTCTTTTGCACCAAGAAGCCAACAATACTTTGCTATTTATTTAAGGTTAAACAAAAAAATGAGCATATCAAACTAAAAGCCTGATGGAAATATACTCCCAAGGGCATGGTATTTTTTGCCCTACTTCCCTAAGGATGTAATTCAACTATCTGTTCTCTCTCATAAAAAACATTTGAAATCACTGGGCAAAAACAATGTCTTATTCATGTGAAGAGGCAGCAGCCAACCTGCTAGTCAGTTTGTGCATTTTGGCTGGTCAATTTTTAACTATGCACTCAGACGTGGCTACAGCTCATGCTCCAATCTGAACTATCAGAGAGGAGCACAGCGGAGAGAGCTGAAAAGAAAGTTTTCTCCAAAGCCACTCCCTTCAAAAGACAAATCCATAGAAAATGACTTTTTTAAATCTCTCTCTTGTGGAACAATTTTTTTTTTCTTAAGGAGCATGAAACACTGGTTTGGTTGTAGATCTGAAACTGTAAAGCCACCAAATGCAGATTGCTAGTCTCTGTGTTTGTGGACACAGAGAAATAAATACATCATAAAGCAAAATACAAATATATAGCACAACAACTGCTCTGCAAGTAATTCTTGTTGTAGATGAACATTGAATTCAACCTGAAAGAGCCACATTACACAGGTGTATTGTTACTAAATGGCTACAAGTATTTAAGTATGAGTTACAGTATGATTGCCAGTGAACAAAGAGGAAGATGTGTACTACCTCAGCTGCAAAGTCCCATCAGTCCAACAGCTTGGTTCCTCTGCTGCCCATAGATGAACACACAGCAAACAGGAAGAAAAAGGCAAACAATATGATACCACCCCTCTAACACTCCCCCAGCCTCCTACTATTTTCAGGTTGGGGGATTTCCTGAGCCCAGAAGGATTTTTATGCACCAGCTCTCACTGCATCCCTCTTCAAAATACGTGGCCAGCCTCCCCTTAACTGCAGATAAACATCTTGTATCCAGTGCGTCCTGTAGAAAGGCATTGCACGTATCCGCTGTCGTGTCACCACAGGAAGAACCATCTTCCCTGCTTTGTTTTGAGCCCAGCTCCCACCAACTCCACGAGACAGTCTGTAGTGGAAAAGTCGACTGCCATCACTCTGTCTGGCTCACTCAGGGTTTGATAGGCCTCAAGCATATCCTTCCCAAGTCATTTTTCTTCTGAGTGACAAAAATTCTCTCAACTGTTCCTATCAGTGGAAGCCAGGCCAGACTGCTGTACATCCTTGTTCCTTTTCTCTGGACCTTTTCCAGTTTTCCTATATCCTTTCTGAGAGGCAGGAAACACAACTGCACACAGTGCTCATGATGTGAGCTCACTACAGATCTGCAGTGACACAATTATGTTCTCCATTCTGCTCTCTATCCCGTTCCTTATAATTTGCTCAGCTTTTTCAACAAGTACTGCACATCAAGCTAGGCTTTACACAGCCCACATGAAGTCTCGTTCCTGCATGGCTACAGCTGGTTCAGAGATCACCATCACTTCTGTAAAGTTAGGACCAGGTTTCTGCACTTGCATCTTGTGATGTTTATCCATCCTGAATTTCATCTAATCTTTACTGGCTACTTACCCACAGTTCTTTACATTTGACCCTCAACCCTGCTAACTTAATATTGTGCTCTGTTTGCCCAGTCAGCTTGAGGCTGATAAAAGCACTCTTAATGTATATTTTAAATCAGTTTCATTTAGTTAGACACTAGCCACATTGCATGGTACAGTTGGAGCCCATAGATAATTTTGAGTACCTGGTCCCTGAATGCACTTTTGCTTATTTGTTTGAATTTTATTTTAATCCTAATTTTGATTTTGTGGCATAATAATGTTCTTCTACCCTTACATACCAATACAGGCTCCCTATCTTATCTTCACCTTAATGCTGTTTTTGTTTGTGAATGACACAGAATTATTTGTTAATTCCTCAAGCATAATTCAAACATCCACTCTTCCCTAAATTTCTGCTCCAACAGAACAACAAGTGAGAAAAGGGGAGAAGAAAATAAGGGATCCAAACACAATGATGCTTACTTTTCAAGCAATTAATTCTACTTCCAAGTGATCTAGTAAATACTTTGCTTCCAACTACTTGTAATGTACTTACTTCCAATGTACTTAACAATAACCATTTTACTTCCTAAATCCAAAGGAGAAAGAAATTATGTTGGAAGGAGATGTAACTTCATATCGTATCATTTCACAAGCCTTTTCCTAGAAGTTCCTGATCTACCATTAATTACATTAAATAGGTCAGGATTACAATTTATATTTTCATCTACTAAATACCTTGTTTTATAGGCCCTTCTCTTTGACTGTGAAGGGTATTTGGACAAGTTAATTGTGGCACTTTTCCAAGTTCACACAAAAGCGATCTTGCCGAAAATGGACAGCTTATTATGACATGGTAATCATAATTAATTTCAAGGGCAGAGTTTCTGGATTGTACAAAGATCTGTGATAAGAGAAATATTTTAATTGATAGGAGGAACTACTCGCCACTCAGGCAAAGGTTCGATCCCTTCAAAAACCACCCCTCTGCGTTGAGGCATGTATGAATTTCCAGAAGCAGGATGTTGTTTTCATACATGTTCACAGCACACTCTGCTGGCTGCTGTTGAAAGCAATACCAAAGAACAGATGACATGCAGAAAACCCTAACGGCGTGTTTCAACCCAGCAGAAATATGGCCTGTGTAGGTAATCGCTGTGGATCGCCAGCATAGGGCGGCGGAAAGGGGGGCTTTCAGCGCAGCAGGGAAGGGTTGGCAGGTATCGGATTAGCTTCGTGGAAGAGAAACGCCTTTGGGGGGAGGAGGAGGACGCGTCTTGGTGTGTGTAAAGTCCGGAGGTGGCGAGCACACGTCGGTACTGGCGTGTCTCTCATTTCCTCTGCTTCAAGGACAGGGCAGGCACCGCGCAGCCGGCAGGCGAGGGTCACTGGCTGCTCAGCGCTAAGCTGGCTTTACGGGAAAGTGGCTTACAGCCATATTTGCATGATAAAGCAATTTTCCCCTATCACACCAGTAACCAGACGTTACTGTTGCGACTTGCGCTCTCCTTCCTTTTTCCTTGTGGGCCACCCACAGCCACGAGAGGTAGAGGCCAAGATTTAGCAGAGAAAACGCTCCCGAATCGGGGGGCAGTTTGCATCAGCGGGGCCCTCGAGGTGCCGGGAAAGCCTTTTTTTTTTTTTCGGGAAAGGAAACAACAGCCCGACACGTCCGGGCAGGCCCTGGGAGGGTGAAGTACGAGAGCAGAGAAACGTGTGGCTGCGCAGCCAGGCCATACTCCCGCTCCGGCTAGGAAAGGCCCCACCGCCCCCCGCAGGAACCGGGAGGCGGGGAAAAGGGCGAGTCAGCAGTGGCGAGGGGGCACCCCGGGACCTCCGCACGGCCACGGAGGGCCCGGGGCGGAAAATGTTTCGGGAGCAGTGGGCAGGGCGCCTCTGAGTGCGCCGCACGCCCGTCCTCGGGCGTGAGGGGCGAGGTACGTTTAACGGACAAAAAGGGGGGGAGGGGGTGGCCGCGCGCTGCAGGGCTGTTGCATTCCTGCCCTCGCAGCCTCATGGCTTACGGCCTGGCTCCGCGCCCAAACCGAGCGGGGAAGGCGGGGGGAGGCGCTGGGAAACGGCGCTCAGAGCTGGGAAACGGCGC
>NW_028185206.1:49523-137841 GCF_003343005.1 Rhea americana | reverse complement strand
ATTTGTCTCCGCAGGCGGCGTGCGGGTGAAGGCCCCCCCCAAGGTCGTGGACACGGGAGGGGGCTTCTTCCTGGAGGAGGAGGACGCGGAGGAGGAGGAGGACGGTGGCGAGGCGGGGGAAGAGTCGGCCGCCGCCAGGATCGTGCACCCCCCCGGTAAAGGCGCGAGGGCGGCGCGGGGGAGCGGCGCGGCGCGGGCGCCGGGAGGCGGCGCCGCGGGCGCGCGGTTGGCGGGGAGCGGGCAGGAAGGCGCGGGGGCGACACTGAGCCCGGGCTGGGCCGAGGGAGCGGCGTGCCCTTTTTTCCCCCCTTTTTCCCTCCCTTTCTTTTTTTCCCCCTTTTTTAACCACTATTATTTTTTTTTGTTTAAATCTAATATGCTTAAGGCATGTTTCTGGGTATGCAGAATTTCAGGCGTGCGTGACTCTTTCAGTAACAAAGCAACTGGCAAATCAGGGGCGATGAAAAACGAAGAACTGTAAGCAAAGGAAGTGGGACACGGTCAGTGCTCTTGAATGTGGCAGTGTCTCCCTTCCCCAGTAAATGCCGCTCTGTTCTTTCTTTGGGGAATTTGAACCCGCAAGGCCATAGTGAGTGTTAAATCAGCGTGGGTTCACCAGCCCTGGGAATTTAGAGGCTGATACCCTTTATGCCAAGGTGGGAGCAGTGCTGCAGTGTCAGCTTTTATCATTGTAATACATATTGACGCCAAGTTGCTGATTTGTTTGGTGGGGGATTTCAGCATATTGTCTCATGATGTTCTTCCTCCCCAAAGCAAATGGAGAAGTAAGAATCTCAAAATAGATGCATTTTCTTCCCTGGGATTGTCTTTGTCTTGCTTTGTTCTGCTCTGAATCAGCTGCAGGGCTGTTGGTGCAGTGTACCTCTTTGTTAGAAATCGCCACCAGATTTCATTAAGAGTATAAGCAACTATCAGCCTTTCTGCTTTTGAGGGGCTACTGTTTAATAATAAATTAAGTAAGTCTGAGATCATTTGCACTGCGAATATTTTTGCTGTGTAATTCATAATGTCATTGTCTTAATAAAATGTCTGCATGTTTGGAAGTAGTGCCATAAAATACAAAGTGTGATGTAAGAGCATGGCTATGTGAAGTACTGAGATTTCCAAGTAAAACTTCAAATTGGGATAAAATATCATCTCTGCTAGATTCAATCTGCTATGCTATGCGCACACAATCAAAAATGTATGATGTTGCATGCCAATAATTAGTTTTATGTTTCAGATACTGTTAATGTTCTATCCTGCTATCTCATTTGCAGCTGGTGAAACTGTAAAAAAGTTAATATTCTACTAGGAGCATACTGTTGTTGTTAAACGAATGTTTTTGATAGCTAAATCGGTGGTTCTCGGTGTCTCATGGAACATAAGCAGATGGAGAACGTACTGGAGGTGATCTACCCAGCRTGGATGTGGTCAGCAGTGATGGCCGGGACCAGGATGAGCCTGGGCTTGGAGCAGTGCTGAGAGGGCTTGGGGAGAGGATTGTAGTGGAGCTCCATCCCCATTCCACTCCTAGCAGCTCTCTGGCCGTCCACCTCCATTTCTGCCAYCTGGGATGGACAAGAGCTTTGCCATCTGCTGCAAGCCTCTGTTGAGCACTTTCTTGGAGAGACAGGTGTGGCTGAAATAGGAAAAAAATGGAGCAGAGCTGAGAGGACTCTGGTGCCAGTGCAGCTTCTGTACTGCTTCCTGCTTCAGCCACTTTCTTTTAACTGCATCCCCTTCTCTGTTTTCTCCCATTTCTGACTGTATGTCTCCTGTATATCAGGAGATGCTTTGGATGGCCAGAAGGGAGGAAGCTGTAGGAGGGGATATGAAGCACTTAATGGGAAATGTAGAGGGTTCTTTTTTCTTTTCTTAAACGATTGCTAAGTTGAAACAAATCTGTGCTTTTGAATGCTGTAATCCAATACTTAATACAGTGAACTCTTCAAGCAAGAGCAGAGATCTACCAACAAAGATGGAATTGCTGGATATAGGTTTTGAATTTGTATTTTATCTTTCTGGAAAACTTTTCTTGGAGGAGTAAACTTAGTCTGTAATGAACATTATAAAAACTGCAATGTAAATTTTAGTAAAACTGCCTGTAATACCAACTCCAAATATTTACTTTAACATGGTAATTCCTTAAAAAAAAAATCTTTCTTTCCATTAGCACCTGTACTAGAGTTTGACTATCTCATCTGTGAAGACTGTGGCAAAGAATTCATGGATTCCTACCTTATGCAGCACTTTGATTGGGCAACGTGTGATAATTGCAGGTATTGCAAATAGGAGAGGAAAGCTATATTTTGTGTAAAGGTTGATAGCTAGAATTTAATTACAAATTTTCTACGAGAAGGCTGTCAGCAAAGGGCTATCTTTCAATAAGGTAATGCTGGAAAAGCAAATGGAAGTTGTCTCATACCTTTATATCTTCCATTATGGAAGTGAAGAATGGAAGCATTGTTTAGTAAGTGTATCTGAGGATAAAAAGCATCAGTAGGTACTTGCATAATATTCTGGAGATAGAGTGCTTTGAGACAAGTTAATTTTTTTTTATCAGCATTTCTATGGAAATTATTTCCTGATTGCAGATTACAAATGTTTGAAAAAATGGCATTGATTTAACCATATAACAAAGAACATCTATTTTTAAAAATAAAGCCAGTTTGGTTGTCACTAACATTACATCTTCTGAGAATATTTGCCGTCATAGTGAATTAACCTGAATAACATCTAGTTAGTACTTGGGTGAGAGCAGGTGGGCCTGGCGGATGGCAGCCAGATGAGTAGACTCCCCACAGGAGGTGACCAGAGGCCTTGAACGCGGTTGAACCACAGGGTGGGCAGGAGTTCAGCCTCGGGGGATGGCAGTCTCTGCGATCTCTATCTTTATCTCAGRGAAAATATTGTAAAAGCCATCAGGATCACCAGGGCATTGAAACAAACTTGGAAGCAGCCAACTGCCTGTAAGCGTAAGAAAGAATGAATGGATGGATGGATGAAAAAAAACACAGCTAGAATTTTGTTGCCATGGTAGGAGGTTCCCAGGTAACTGCATGGAGTGTCAGGTGTGCATATGATTTAAGGAATTCATAGTCTTTAAAGAAAAAGTGCTGCCTCTTGAAGGCAAGAGGGGTGAAAAACAGTGCAAGGAGAAGACTTAGGGGCTTTACAAAGTGGTTTCCGTTCAGACCTGGTAGCTCTTGTAACTGAATATTTAGAGAATGCTGTATGCCTAAGCTTTAATTATTAACTTTGAATTTCAGTGGAGGTATATATACAGCAGTACTTCTTGGATGACAGTTGCCAGTGTTTAGTATTTGACAGATTATTTCAGTTTAAGCAGTTCAGGTGATAGAGGTATACAGAATAACAAATCTAGTTTTTGTTTCATTTAGTGATAACACTGCTGTGGTTATGCAAAGTTTTTCTTGTGTTAGGTCTGATAAAAGTTACAGTATCTTTGTGTTTAAGTTATTTCTTTTACTACTACTCCTTTATTCCTGCACTCTGGGCATTTAGAAACAAGTGCTCTGAGTAGTTAATTTGTTTCTGAGATCTGGAAACTAGGGAGTGTCACTTGGTGATCTGACTTGTCCCGCTTTACATACTCCTTTTCTCTGGACCATGTGACAGCCTATACTTTCATCCTCTGAATCATATCCGAGTTGAATGAATAGGCTAAAATTATTCATAATCTCTCTTAAGTTTCAGTTTTCTTCTCTTATAAGAAAGCAAAGATCAAGAGAAGGAAAGCCCTTTTAGAAACACAAAAGTGATTCTCATAAAGTGTGAGAGTTGAGAGAATTGAGCCTGAGTATTTGCTCAATTGGGAAGATTTTCTGACTTTTACCCTGGAACTGAAGTTGGTTTGAATTCATAAAGTTGCTTGAGAACTGAGAGGATAAAGGCTGCCAATATTTCAGGAATTTTAAGAAAAGTGCTGGGGACTTAAGTGCTAATAATACATGGCTTTCAGGTGCAGCTTTCTCACTACTATTTTACATGTTCCAGAGATGCTGAAGATAAACATAAGCTTATAACAAGGACAGAAGCAAAAGAAGAGTATCTTCTTAAAGACTGTGACTTAGACAAGAGAGAACCAGTGCTCAGATTTATTTTGAAGAAAAACCCTCATAATTCACGGTGGGGTGACATGAAACTTTATTTAAAGCTACAGGTATAGAAACTGTTAGCATTTTAAGACCTCTTTTTACCTTCATGCGACTTTGACTGGTAAACGAAATGTATCATTTTGGTCCTGAGTTCTGAATCACTGGGGCAGAGCGAAGTACATTGTTCTTTTTAGATAATAGACTTCTAGTTGTTACTAGCTGCATACGTTTTCTTAGTAATAAAAAATAGCTGTGGGCAAGTCATGAAAATATCCGTGTTTGAGAGGATTTTGAAGGCTTTTGTGACCCAAAACCTCAATCATTTCACCTGTTCGCACGTGTATGTGGTCATGAAGTCAGTATTCTTTAAGTGCTAAACTGAAGTGTGTGGCTGCTGCTGCGTGTAGCCCTTTTGAGCTGTGGCTTGTGGCCTCATCCCCTGTTCTCACAGGAATTGCAGTGAGATTTCCCAAGACTCTGTCATCTCTCCTTTGCTGCTTTGTAGGAATGTCTCTGTAGTTGAATGTGCACAAAATYAGGGTTTGATTTTAATGAGTAAATTATGTTTAGCTGATGGAAAAAAAAAAGATATTTCACTGTGGAAGGAACATGCATTGTTTGCAAGTTGAGAGCAGAGAGGCAGAGATGGGAGTTAGAAGCAAGATTCTTGATAGGGTTGATTTATTTTGTACGTGTGTAGGAAAAGGTTAAATTTATGAGTTAGCGTAGCTTATTTTATCACTTTAGTAGAGGAAGAAATACATTTATATCCATCCTGTAGGTAATCAAGCGTTCTCTTGAAGTGTGGGGTAATGAAGAATCACTGCAAGAAGCAAAGGAACTCCGTCGTGACAACAGAGAGAAGATGAAACAGAAGAAATTTGATAAGAAAGTTAAAGGTAAACAGTTTAGCTTGAATATTGCAGTATGCAAAACAGTGTCCATCTATGTTCAGATTTGTTTCTGCATCTGATTAACATAGATAGAAAACAAAATTTTCAGTATGGCAAGATGGAGGTTTTCAAGGCCTGACTGGGCAAAGCCTGGAGCAGCCTGGTCTGACCTCATAGCTGACCCAGTTTTGAGCAGAGGCTTGGACCAAAGACCTGAGGTCTCTTCCAGCCTGAATT
Organism: Rhea americana; assembly: GCF_003343005.1. Taxonomy (NCBI): domain Eukaryota; kingdom Metazoa; phylum Chordata; class Aves; order Rheiformes; family Rheidae; genus Rhea; species Rhea americana. The sequence goes on along the minus strand of NW_028185206.1, from coordinate 132,590 downwards.
ATCATACTGTCCTATGGAAATCTTGTAAGCAACAGAAACGAATTATGACACTTGATTACGTTTCTCTATTTTTATTATTACTCCTTATGTATTTTTACTCTTATTATTAGTCCATAATTACACCCAGAATGTGCCATATTTGCCTTTCTTAATGGACTTCAAGAGAAGATGCATTATAATTCTGCGTTATAATTCTATCATATATACAATTAGTTCAGGTGGAGTCACTGTAAAAGAAGGTAGAAAATGGCTTTCCCACCATGGTGTTAAGAGTAGTCCCTGCTGCTCTTTTTACTAGTCATTATTTCTGGGGTTTTTTGGTAACTATTTAAGGGAGTATTTAATGAGTAGAACTCTTGAGAAAGACTTGAAGCACAAACATGCTAGTCACTTTAAAAAGGTGTTGTGTTCGCTTTTCTCCAAGAAATTCCTTGTCATCAGTGTTGCCTATGCCCTAGCATCCATCCCTGAGTTCAGGTTTTTATTGCCAGAGCCAGAAGGCCCCAGCTGGCTGGAACACTGTTGTGCAGAGGAGGCAGATCCTGAGACAGAGCAAATTGCCTCTAACAGCATCAGTGTTCTGTGCTCGAGAACACTCACAGCAGGCCTTAGCTGAGATGCGGGCTGCGTTGGTCACTGCAGAACTTGAGTTAAGTGCAGGTACAGGCCTTAACATGACCAAATATTTCCAGCATGAATGACGTGGCTGAAAATGCTACCACCTTTTGCTCTTGTTTACTTGCCACTTGCTTCGAGGTTCCTGAAAATGCGTCCAACTTATTTGCCAGCCTGTGCCTAGTTGAAAATCTAGTGTGACTTCACTGCTGTTGCTGGGAGAGTAACTGACAGGATTGGGCATAAAGGTTGCTGGGAACTTTCAGTCATTTGGGAGGCATACTCTGCCCTGAAGGAAAAAATTACTGTTCATGATTGTGTAAAAAAAAACTGAGGTAGTCTGCAAAATTTGGGTCTAGTTTTTGCTCCTAATTCCRGTTGATGCTCTAGGTACCTTTTGAATGATATTCTGTAAACAGGCAGTGAGCAGCTCATACTTCAGATGAAATCCTGTGAAGTGTTGTGACAGTGAATTTCCTGTCAATTAAAATAATATGAACAAGGTGAGGTTAAGACTCTTCAAGGAAAATCAGAATGTGTTCTGGGGATAGCACATTCTTCCCCAAACTTACAGAAGATGAGCAGTAAGCGAATTGCCATCTGTAATTGTTGCAGAGGTGATTGGCTTGATTTTTAAAAACTGACACTTCAGAATCTTCAAAAAACCTTTTTATGTTTTTCAGAACTCCGCCGTGCAGTGAGGAGTAGTTTGTGGAAGAAAGAAGCTAGTGTGCATGAACATGAATATGGACCAGAAGAAAACATTGAAGATGATATGTATAAAAAGATATGTACTGTATGTGGCCATGAATTAACTTATGAGAAGATGTAGTATCATGCTTTTAAAAATTTCATTAAGTGTCTTTTTAATGGTATTCTGTATTAAGCTCAAATAAAATCTGATTGTGAACAAGCTGTTGCCAAAGGGTGTGTTCATCACTTTTAAGAAGTTTCATGTAGGAAAAATAAGCTCTGGCTCCTCAAAGTCAATCTTAGGAATGTAGCATAAGCCTTTTCAATTTTTCGAATAAGCTGGTATCTTATGGCCTAAAGAAAGTGGTGTCATTCTGTTCTACATGATGAAGAAATCAAAGGAGGTAAATCACCATGCTGGCAGCGGAGGGGAAGTCTCCTCSTCTTGTCCCAGCTGTGAGTTGTCTGGGCAGTTACTAGTAGTTTGGCAGGCTGGCAGAAGTGAATTATCTGAAGATGCGCCTGCTCCCATGCATGATGCATAGATTCTCCTGCTTTGATTTTGAGACCTTAAATCCAATAAAAGGAAGGCTCCACTAGGGGAAGGAGAAATCTCTCCTGCAGGAAAGCAGCAAGGTTAGGCTAAGGCATATTAATGATGACACCATGTCGCTGCTTGCATACACTTGGATATGCATGTTCTAGACTTCAGAGTGCTTGGAACCAAAATTGAGACTAGCAGAATATTACTGGAAGAAGCACACTGCAAGAGAAGATTTGACAGCCATGGTCGTGGCATCTTCCATGTGGCACAGCAGACAGGCCTTCATTTTGGAACAGAAAGCAAGGTGACCTGTAATAAAATTTACCTTTGCTCATTTACCATTTGGTACGTAAGATGATTTTTCAAACAATGGACAAATACCTACTTTTTTTGATTGCAAATTCAAATTTTGAAATGTTTAAATTTTCCTGCTCTTAGATATGACTGTGGAATGGGTGTAGAAAATGCTAAACTTTTTTCAGCTGTTAACGTGTTTGTTCTGCATTGTACGGATCACAGTGAAGTGCACTGAGACTTACGTGCATTACAGTGGGAGAGAACAGGTCCAGCCGGGGAACCTGCTGATGGTTCTGCCCATGGACCACTGCTCCATCACAGAGTGCTAAAGAGATCCTGCTGCAGAAGCAGTTTGTGGGTGATCTCACGAGCACTCAAGCCTTATGCTGTCCGTCGTTTCTGGACAAAGGACAGGGCTCTGCCTGCCAGCCGAGGGCCCTGCATCATGTAGACTCCTAGAGCCTGGAGAAAAGCCAGACTGGATAAAGGCCTGTGCAACTACAGCAGCGTCAGATCAGCCTAGGCAGAGAGGGCAACCTGTGGGTGTGGGCCCCCCATCTCCTCCCCCCTCGCCCTCACTGCCACACTGCTTACCTAGGGGGTGGCTGCAGGAGCAGCCGTCCTGTGGCAAAAGCTCTTGGCTGCTGCCTGCTGCAGGGATGCAGCAGCACAGCCCATAACGCAGGAGCAGCAGGGAGTGGAAGAGCTGCCACAGCAGCAGAGCTCTTTCCCACCACATGGCAGTGTGCATACTGACACGGCTTGGGCGTGTGGAGSCGGGGAGCAGGTTCAACTGGCTCATGGTGCATGGACAGCTTGGCAGCTAGCCCASCAGCGTACCTGCATCCCAGGGAAGCGCAGCCCGTCTGCATGGCCTTCAACAGCAGAATAACCCTGGCACGACTGCTTTGCTTCGCTGGCCCCAGTAACTAGTTAGGACAAACACTCCCAATAGTAACCTGCTTCATCTTCATTTATTTTTTTGTCTTAATTTTAATTAATTGTGCATTTTTTTCCAGCCACATCACATTTCTACAGCATCTTTACACTATCCAGCACCTCATGCTGCAGCAGTTTCAACTTTGGCCAGTTAATGGCTTGTACCACTACACAAACATCTTTCTCCTACAGATCCAACCAGTTTCCCCATCATATCAGGTGCCATGCTACCTCCAAAGAGGGGATACTTTGTAACAGAGTAAGGATATGTAATCAAAGCCCACACTCCTCATCTTAACTGATTTTTGAAAGAAAATAGCTTAGTTTTAAATCATAGGATTACGTTGTCTGTGCTCAGGTAGTTGCTGCTGTATCCCCAGCCTCAGTATTTGTCAAGTATATTAAAGGCTCAGAAGAAATCAAAGTTCTGTAAGTAAGTTTTGGTGCATTATCAATTTTACAGAAAACACATTCAAGTCAGATTCATACCCAAAGTCAGAATTCCTTGTTGATCCAACCCAGTGAAGAAAAAAAGGCTATGACTCCTATTAAAACTTCTGTACAGCATTAAATGTTACAAAAAAAAAAAAAAAAAAGGCTATCTGAAGACCTCTGTGCATAACCCTGCATAAAGCAAATTTACAAATATATAAATATGTAAAAGGCAGACCCTAAAAGAATGGAAGGATTTGTCAAATCACAGAGGAGAAGCAGAGAAAGCAGAAGTAACAGAATCAAGCCTACAAGGATATACTCAAATGTTACAGGCTGCACAACAAGTTATGTCAACACTAACAGTAGAAAAATTTTTTTTTGCCCTCTATGCTTGATTAAGAGGTCAATTGCTTAATATAGGGATGGAATTTATTACTAGGTATAGTATTTGAAAAATAATTTGTACAGGAACTGAATCAAAGTTCATCATTTTCAGTGTTTGAAAATTTTCAAACATTCATCTACAAAAATGAATAGACCGCAAACAGCTTCTGTGTACCACACAGAAATGTCACCATACAGAGTTGAATGCCTGAGGCAATGTCTTTGCTCTGCCACGCATCCCTGCTTGCCATGATACAGACCATTCCTTTTTGTTTTCTTACAGAAGTGTTATTTGCATAACTCAAACTAAGGCTACTCCATTTTCAGGTTATGTCTCACCCCAGTCCAAGTCTCCAGTAAGGTAACACTTAATTCAGTGCTACAGTGCTTTTCAGAGACAGGGGAGCCACATGCTCTCTTCACATTTTAAAGACTAAAGGACAGGAAATAGTAGCAGATGCAAATACCATGAAGCAGTTATTACTAATCCACATACAAAGGACAATTAGTTTATCCACATCAGTGCCAGAAAAATTTCTGGTATCACTGCAGACCTGTAGGTCCGAACCACTGCAAGCTCAACAGCCCACATAGAGGCTGAAATAAAACAGGCTACGTGTTGCCCTTCCCTCACCCGCAGCACTTGAGGCTGGAGCTGCCAACACCTAGGTATGGTTTGCAGTACCAAAACAGAAGTTTTGCCCCATCTCTACCAATTAGGACTACTGTTAGATAGGTCATTATTTTTTGACCATGCTGCATAAAGGCTCGCATTTTGATTTTAGAAGTTTATGAAGTTCCTTTATGGGTTGTTTACAGTTACTGTAATAAGACACCAGACAATACATTAAAAAAAAACATATTTCAATTGTATTACATCCATGTTCTTTCAAAATGAAAATCTAGTTGGTTTGGCAATAAACAAACCCATATGATCTATGCTACTTTGAAAGCTTTACTCAGTGTTTCACATGCCCAAAGTTAAGACAATTCTCCTGTGCCATACTACAGAGAACTTATCACACTGCTCATAGAAAGGTGCATTTCCCTTTACACTTATAAAACACTATGATCTGTTTCAAATTTCTGTAGTTCCTTTGCTTTAAGGGGCAGGCAGAGGTAACAAATTCTATACAATTTTTTTGCCTATTTTTTATTTTTATATAAACAGTGGGGAAAAACAACAAAAAATACTATCATGAATGCAAGATTCAAACCAAATAAAAGGACAGATTAAAAGAATTCACACATTACTTCATGTCAATCCTCTATCAGTCATAGCTAATAAGGCTTACAATGTTTACAGAGTTGCTGTTGGTTAGAGTACTGCATTGTTCTATACAGGAACACATGAAAGCCAGTTTTAATGAAAAAGTTTCTTCCTTCCCCAGGTCAAGTCTTCCCGTAAAAAAAAAAAAAAATTATATTCATTAAAGTCCTGCAGACAAGTCTCTGCACATGAACAATCTTCAAGCCTGCAGAGCACAGAATTGCTGAAACACAGCCAGTATGTGATGGTCCAGTTCAGCTGTAAACAGGAGATTCTCCAGGGTCACCATGTACTGTTGGATTATCTGGTGATGCTGGTAGATTAAAAGAGGAAAAAAAAGGAGGGGGGTAACGTTTTGGTGTTTTCATTCAACTTAATGCAAAAAACAAGCACAGAAGTCAAGACAGGTAAGTATCACAGGTCAAATGTTCTCAACAAAACTGACAAGCACATCTCACTTCCACAACACATCAGCCACTGACAAGAAAGCGTGACCTGGAGCCAATACCAATTGCAGAAAGGAAGTGTGTGTTGAAATCCTCGTTTGAGAGTGTTGTGCTCCCTGTGGCTGTTCACTCCTTATCCTGAATTGTGTACAGGATGCCACGCAGAGAGGCAATTGCACAGATATCATGAGGAAACTCATGACATTTGCTTTAAAGTAACCAGGGAAAAGCTTACCCCATGGAACCATTACACCACCACTCCCATGCAGTCTTCCGTCCTTCAACATAACTTAAGTTCCCACATCTGTAACTGTCTAGTATTCTGTCACTTTCAGCCAATCACCTGCACTTGTTATCAGGTTTAATATAAAACCAAGAATTCCAAACTAAAGTTTAAAAGCTTTTAATGCATCTTATTAAAAGGAAGACAGGAGGCATCTATTTTAATATCCTTGTTTGCTCAAGACTTTGACTTGTGCTGTAATACACAGTTAAGTTGAGCTCAACTGAATTTATAAACATCTCAGTATCTTTTTGATGGATATTTGTAGCATAGGAAGTAACTGAGGACCAGTCACTCTGAGTCTACAGCAGAGACAAGGACAGGACCCAAGAGCTATGCCTAACCTGCACATTAGTCTTCTGAGAAGTGCTGCCATCCACCACTGTTCTCATGGGGTGCCTGGCTCTCAAGCTACAAAAGCTTTTTCATCTAGCACAGGTACAGAGCCTTCTAAACAGAGAAATGAAAATTACCTGTAGGAAGATTTGCTGCAATCTCTCTATACAACTCTTGTACCAAGGTGTAAATACATCAATTCCACCAGTTTCACATCGCACCAAGTGCTCAGTTAACAACATAATGAAGCGCTGCAGAAGAATAGGAAAAACATTGATTCAGTTTTTGTCAAACAAAAACAGGTTCCTAATCTCAGACAAGATAATGCAAGGGATAGAAACTTTGAACAGTAATGTCAGAATAATTACTGCACTTAGAGGGAGGACACTGAATGTAGTAACCACTTACAGTCAAGTTATCTTCTGCTTGTTCAATAACAATGCTAGCAGAGAACTCCTCTGCACTGTAACTGAACAAATCCTGTTCTAGGGAGACTGGCAGTCCTTTCTGAGGGGTCACTTGAACTGACTCTTTCCCACAATAAACCTATTCACTCTTTACCACATCCTTGTCTGAAGATGATTCCCGAGATACAAATGACATTGTAAGCTTACATATACAGTAAAACCTACAGGTCCGACAAGACCTCATCCATTGTTACCTGAAATATGACAAGAAAAAGATTCTTCTGCTCGCTCTGGGCTGACTCGACTTTCTCCTGCAAGCGCTCTATCTGCTCTTCTAGTGGTCCGTCTTCCCGATCACTACTTCGGTCATCATCATCATCATCATCATCGCTATCTCGCTGTAAGTGAAATAACACATGACTACGTAGCAACCTGGCTAACCTGTGGAGACCTTAATGCTCATTAGTTCCTCTTGTGAGAAGGTCTGTAGGGCAACTGAAGCTGCTCTGTGGCTTGGAAAGTACTATACTTTGAAGGATGTTTATTTTGAGTATGATTCAGGAGGCAAATTGGAAAGGAAAAAGATTTAGGTTAAGCCTCTCAACTTAATTTAACACCTGTATGGGAAAGGCTTGAAAAAGCACAACATCATAGGAAACAGAGCAAGCTCAAAAATTTACAAGAATTTATTTAGGGGAGACACAGCATAAAGTAATAAGCCTGTTGTTCTCATCATTAGCATCATAGCTTTAAAGAGAGAGAACAAACAAAAACACATGAATGTCACAAATGTCTTAAGCTTTGTCCCCTTCTACAGGGCAGATCATTCATTCAATCATAGTTCTAAAATTTTAGGATTCAAAAAAGAACACTATGTTATAGCTCAGATGGACGTGGCATGTTGCCACAAAAGGAAGACAAGAGATTGTATCCCAGTGTGTTAAATGGGACTGTCTATGCTCAAGATCAAAGGAGATGCTCTCAAACTATAAAGGGACACGGTGGCAGCCAACTTTATAGTGAGCAAAATACTCTTTTGTCATTGCCTTTGATTAACTGAACAGTATCAGACCTGCATCTCATAAAGTTGTCCAAAACAGGATTAAATGGGATACAGTACGAAAGGCACAATCTGATGGCTTAAGGTATATTCACTACAGATACTGCTTCAGTTAYTTGGGATTTCTATGCAAAAATACCTACAAGTTAACAGCTAAAGAGTTCAAATATTTGTAAAATGTGTGTGCAACTTGTAAAATATACAGGGCTATATGTTAACTTGGCTACTGCATACAAACCAAACTAGCAATCCAAGATTCTGTGCAGCTCTGAATTAGTGCAATGCTAATAAAAAGGGCTTAGAAAAGCAACTGAGTTTAATTTTATTCTCTGTAGGAACTTATTGTTCCCTGTCTACACAGGTTTCCTAGACTTAAAATGCTAAAGGACCAGTTAGCCCTAAAAGAAAGCACACAAACCTTGAATTCATCCAGTAATACAACAATGCACTCTATGGGTGCATAAAAATTTGATAGTTTACTTCCTTAAAGAGGAACAGTGATGCTACACAGCCCCAGCCTGCAGAACTACTCACTGTTGCATACAAATGTCTTTTTATGGCGTATCATTCATTTAAAATATTCTGAAGAGCTGCAGCAAGATACAGGTACTGCAATTAAAACACTGTTGTATTTGTTCAGAGGTGCCAGAAAAGCTCTTTGCCTCAATGACTGCATCCAGATCATCAATAATCATGGGCATTTATCAACTGCTGATCAATGCAGATTGAGGATGCAAGTAACTATGATGGCTGTTGCCGGGAATAAAGAAAACAAGATGAAGGAGCTGGGCACATTGGCACCTGTTAGGTCTTAAGAGATCTCTCAGGATATTCATAGGAAATAGTGACTTGTACAGGTTCTTTCAAAAACACAAAACCCAAAAAACCCAGAAAACCCACCACCTCTACCTGCTGGCATGCCATGCTGTGCCAAATTCAGACATTAACTTAGGCAAGTGTTTTAAAAATAGCTAAGAGTTTTGTGCAGGTAATCATACTTGCTGACTATACATGAACAAAGGCATTCTCTCCTCTCTGCAAACCACAACATATTTATAAATTGGCTTCATTCTATCAGGGTTAACTACTGCATTCGGCAATGCTTCCTTAGATCCCACCCTCTACTGCTGCCCCAAAAGAGACAACCCACACAACATTTTACTCTCCCACTTGGGACAACACAACACATCAGTGGTTGCTTGACAGTTACTTCACTGTATATCACTTTGTGATATATAATAATCCGTATCATGCAAAAGTATTTAAAAAACGTATGAAGGATGTCAGAATACAACAACATCCGTAAGAACAGTGTCGGCTGTTAACTTTTCAACAAATCACTGTTTCCATGAACTTCTCCACAGAATCTAAAAGAGTGCTATTTAAAAGCACTCACCATAAACTTGCAAGTAAACTGTAATCCTGTCTACTATTATCTAGTAAGGTAACTAGAATGAAAGTTAGTATGCAAAATACATGCTTATATTTTAATAGAAACTTCTGAGAAAAAAAGCTTGAACACAGCAAGAACATCTGAATTCCTTTAAAGATCTGACTGATTTTTTGGACTTTAGCAGCTTTTAGAAAGGTATATGGAGAACATGCATCCAGTTTTTCTTTTTAGTGCTACAAGATGACCACAAGTCTGCAGACATGCTTCCTGAGAAGCACACTTTATTTGGTTCTTTCCCAGAACTCTGTCTGATCGCACAACTAGAGCCTGAAATATTAAAAGTTACAAACAGATTGCTCACTCTTTTGTGCTGCCGTGCCAATCTTGCCTTAGTCTCCTCCAGTTCTTTGTGAATCTTCAGAACATGCTTGTTCATTTTACGAATTGTGGAATGTAAGATTTCCCAAATATAAAACCTAGGAAAAACAAAACTCAGAACAGTAAGTTACACACCGTTCCAAGATGCCCGGACTCTACCATTTAACCTCTTTAAATTCTTTTTATTCAAATCACCATAACAGCATGATTTTTCACTGCAATATATTAAAAATGTGTTTTCTTACAGAAAAATGCATCTGAAGGAATTTACAAAACTTCCCGATTATTGTGTATTTCCTGGAGCGAGCATTCAAAAAAAAAAAAAAAAAAAAAAAAAACACAAAAGCATACTTGCAATGTAAAAAGCTTAATAGCCATTTCTTTTTTTGCACTAAATTTTCAAGCTAGCATTTTATTGCGTACACATTCTGCAACACTGCCAGCATGAAACTGACTTTTTTGACTAAATTTCTCCCACTTCAGTGAGTAGTGTATTGAGAATACTCCCAAGATACATACCCTAACCACAAACCAAGACTTCACTAAGCTAACTAGCAGCTATGCAATACAGACTAATAGTCCTTGGAACTAGAAACAGTTTCCAGTGTTCAAGGCTACCTGCAAAATGGCATGTTAATAAAATTCTCTCATTACCCTAAAAATTCATACCCCAATTGAGACAGCAAAATGCTGAAGTACTATTTTGTAGAAGACACAAAAGATTAATTGTACTCTTCTCTTCCTACTACTTAGCTTTCACAGAAGAAACCACATACTAGCTACTTAAAATAAAATTTACAGACAAAAAAAACCCCTAAGGTTCATACATATTACCTAGTAAAATCATGCGCAAGCTCTGAAGAAAAGATCCAGTTTGCTACTGCAGCACAATCAACGATTTGTGTCCGAATCATCTTGTCAACAAGCACAGCAATCATCTGGATTTTAGGAAAGAAGAGATGGACATTTCCATCAAAATAAGAAAAAGCCTTGCTGCAATATGCAATCTTATAAGTACTTTAGCCTTAGATACAACCAAAGATCATCCAATGCAACTCTCTGTTAGTCATCTGAATGAGCAGAGCAGACATCTAGTTAGTTTAGCTCGAACCTGCTCAAATTTGGGGAGCTGTATTAATTATATAAAGCATGCATTCACATTTTGTTCAACAACCTCCTTTACTTTTCATGAGTGATGGATCACTCTTCACTACTGTATTGATTTCCACCACTCTCAAATTCAAAGATACAGATGAAGTTTGAAATTAGGCATAACTGAAATAAGCCTGTTTGATTATCTGATACCAATATCAGAGAATTGAACCAGAATCAAATCCCTCTTACATATTCACAAAACAAGAGTAACTACTAGCCTACTCCTCTTGCACTGCAAGAGTCTTCAAGTATGACAGTAAGCTCTTTGCAGGATTTCTTCATTTTAGGACATAACCATCACTATGCAGTCAATGGAAGTACTTACTACAGGCCTTGCCATAACCATGGGAGGTTCGCGAGCATCAAGCAGATAACTGCAGAAATCAATTACTGTCTAAAACAGTTCCAAGCTATTCAGAATAAAGGATTTATCTTAGTTACTCATGTGCCCGAATGTCACAATATCAAAGAACTGCAATCTAATGTATTTATCCTCGCAACCACCCATTCTCCAACAAGGATGAGTAACAAAGCTCCTTTAAAAGAAGAAAATTGAAGTAACTGAATGAATCATACAGAAGATGCAGGACTCATCTTTCAAGCCCTAGGATAGCATCCTATACCCTATTTGTCTTCCTGCATGCGAAGAAATTTCTGATTACTCAGTCTGATCTTCTGTGTAACCCAGGCCTAGGATTTTGGGAAAACATTCCATCTCAATGTAAAGGTTTCTCTTTATGAAATCATCACCACAACCTTACTAAATTGGTTCAGGAAGCCACTGACTCCTATTGCTAAATCATTCTCTGCAGTAGGGTTCACTCAGTAGCACTAGATGCCTTGCAAATACTGCTGATACTCTGAATCAGCCTAAGACATGTTCCCATCTATAAGGTAGGCTTTATATCATAGGCACTGAAGTACGTGTAACCGTATGAAAACAGACTCTGGGCAGATGTCCTGCTGTCCACATACCATCTCTTCTGTGTGCCAGAGAGACTGTGAACTCAAGGAAAATAAAGTGCTTGATCAGAACCATAAAGCTGAAAGCTGTACATGCAGGAATTGAAAATTTAAGTTCCACAAGCAAGCTAAACAACAGACCTTTCTAAATTTACTATTTGACATTTTTAATGTAATTTCTGTATGCTCATTAAAATCTAACATGACTGTTCAGTCTGGGTTTGAAACCTCCATCTCATTTTGGTCATAAAGAAGTGAAGAGGAAGAATATATAGATATTATGTTCTAATATGGAATTTTTTTCTGAGCCAGTTAAATGACAAAGCAAAAATTAAGTCAGGCAGTAACATTTTGAAGATCAGTACTTGGGAAGTTTCTTTTTTTCTTCCCTTTTTTTTTTCTTTACATTCTATTTCAGAAATACCTGTAAAAGATGTTACTTTATTTTAGGCACCCAGAAAATCTTTCCTGACTTTAGAGTACTAAATTTTTCCCTTTAGTAACCATAGAGAATGGGCCTAGGTTCAGAAGCAAAGATTGCAAGAATTATCCATTTTTCTCAGAGAGATCACATCTGGAAGAGTAGCTTATGCAGCTTTGAAGTACAGTTCACTTTCAAACACAAGAATGTGCAACACAAACACACCAGTGAGAGATACTAAAAGTAATTAACGTAAGTAAATTCAGTGCAAGTTTCTTATCCATCTCCATTTATAGAAGAATGACAGCTGAGGGAAGCAATAACCACTGTGAAGAAACTGAACAGCTTAAACAACCAAGGCATTTTTCATAGGTCTTTCAGGGTATTATTTCCTCTGGCTCAAGAATTAACTTAACCACTACACTGTCAGACTGATCTGTTCTGAACAGTTAGAAACTGCAGGTCTACCTACTCTGCCCATGCAGAACTCCAATAGTCTTTGCTGTTTATTGCATGGCTTTCACTAACAATTGAGAACAGGCACACACACCCTCAATTCAATGAAATTTCTTCATTTATAAGAATTTAGTCTATTTTTGTGTTACAGTATCTACCTCTTGGAAGATGAAAAGAACTGTTCTAGTATTCCAGTTCTGAACAGGAACAGGTTTTTAGCAGAAATTTCTCTAAGACAAATATAGCTCAAAGCCAAGATTTACAATGACAGCCTTTGCTCTCCTACACTAAACTTTGAGGGGAAAAAAGGCCTCACTGATGAAGAATATATTTTACGCACAGTCTTCATTTTTGGCACTGTTAACAAAAGTAAATACAATCTGAATTCTCCTTCAAATGAGAGCAGAGAACAGTGAATATATTTTTAAAGTACAAAAAGCAAATTGATTTCTTTTTTCTCTTTTTTACTTAGCATGACATTTTGGGAGTTGAAACTCACAAAGGTATATGACATTACAACCTCTTACCTGTGGATGATTTTTCCAAACCTCATATACAACCCTCAGGACATGGAGTTTCCCCTCGTCACTTTCAGCAAGTGTTTTGAAGACTTCATGAAACCTTTTAAGCATAGATTTAAGCAGTCAGTGGAGGGGTTGTGACCAGGTCAAAAAAGCAGCAGATGTGAGGCAAATAGTTTAGACTGGCCAAAAGAAATCTTGGGACAATCTGGCAATTCTGGAAAAACTGCCCCTGAAGAACATAACTGATCTGAGCTAAAAATGCTACAAGAGACCTGACAGCTCCTAAAAGCAACTTAAATCTTAATGGCAAATCTGCTCTCTGAAGTTGGGCTACCCTTCCTCATACTTTTAAAAGCAGGAGACACTTATGCTTGGTGTGCTTATCTATACACAGCTGGAACAAAATTTGCTTTCCTTTGAGCCTTAGACTTTGCTCTTGAAATTGCTTTCTGTAACTTTAGACACTTACCCAATATACCCTTATCGAGGGAAATGCTGCTAGAAGCTCTATTTTAGCAGAGTATGCTGACTGCTATTAAGCGTTCACAACCCAACTTATTGTAATGTAACTAAAAAGCTTAGGTGACTGATCTTGTAGCTGCCACTGTGACAATATCACAGCTCTGAGTATCCTCTGCACCCTGCCTCTTGTACTTCTAACTGCAGGCTATCTACTGCTTGTTATAAACACTGCCTTTTTTTTTTGATGGCTTCATAAATTTCTGTCGGTACTTAAAAATAACTCATTAACACAAGTTATCACCTTCTATATACTAAGACCACTTAAGAGCATCTCCCAGGTACACGGTACTAAAAATAAGCCATTTTGTCTCATTTTGCTAATGAAGTAAATCCCTTAAAAATTAAAATACATCTTTAAGGGATACACTACAAAATATTTTGAGATAGATTTTATTTTCTTTGATAAATAAAGTTTATAGCAAGCTGCTTTAAAGATTTGTCTTTGTTTTTATACTTACTGAATATTTTTTGCGTGCTATTGGTAGTATGAGATACTGCGATGGGAGCTTTCCAGCCATTCCAACGTAAGAAGATAACACCTGTTCCTCACAGTACTCAGCAAATAAGTAATTTTAAAAAGGACTCATGTGCCAAACTGTCCAATTTGCTTTAAAAATTGTTAAGAGGAGGTAATACTTTCTTGCAAATCTAATCCAGATACCAGTTAATATTTTTCAGTACAAGACAGATATTTCTCAAGACTGTGCAGTATCACGTACAAAGAACTCAAATATACTACATTCCTCAGAAAAACCTACAGAGCTATACTTGTGTCAAGACCACGGATAYGCATAGATGTGACCAAAACTGATCCGTATGTCCTTACTTGTGAGACTCTTAAAACATGTAGAACCCTTGCCTGAATGCAGGCAACACGGCTGTGACAAACATTTCTGTTAACTCCATTCACCTACGTAGCCTGGCATTTACACTACTATTCCGTCAGTAAACAGTGACGCTAGTTTTCCCAAAACATACCACCCATTGTGGAGCACCCAAAACACCGATGAAAACTGTGGTTCTTTTATCAAGCATTCTACTGTCAGAACTAAACATTTCCACAAGCCCTCAAATAATGCATACTTACTTGGCCAGGGCACTGAAGGAGTGGCTGAAAGATTTTGCAGCTAGATGAAGCAGAGTTTGAACAAAAACTTCTATTTTCAGAGGGTTGAAGGTAAATCCTTCATCTGCAAGTTATTTAAAGTTGAAACAGTAAATACTTCAAGTAGAACTTTTTAAGGTAAGCTTTAAAAGACAACTTAATGTTTTAACTCGTTTCACAAAAGAAAGTTTCAGCAACCAGATTTTGCAATGCTGAGCTGGGAGTTGGTAAAAATTTTCTAAAAGCTGAAGATCTTGGTACTCCCATTTTGTCATGGGGAAAATATGCAGGAAGAATTCCATGTCAGTGAAGAAGGCAGCAGAAACACAGTCACACTGCAATCGCATAACAGTGCTGATGGAGAACGGCAGGGAATGACAGTGAAGGAAACTGCAGAGTCATGCAGCAGAAAGCCTGATAGACCATGAAGAAAGGAGAGTGGATGAGGAAAGGGGAAAAGGATTTGAGTACAGAGCTTGAGCAGAGGCAAATACGGGTACTAGAGGTGAATGGTGCTAAGTCCCCTGGACACTGCTGTAGGCCTACTGGTGATGACAGGCAGGAATGAGAACACTGGTTGGCATGCGTTCTTAAAAGCAATCAAAAAAAAAAGATGTTACTGGTTCCCAAGTTAAAAACTGGAGCGTTGCTGCTTTCTGCCTGCATAACAGTACTTGCAAATAAAACTTACCATGCAAATTGTTTTAAAAGATCACTTCTCAGACTCCTTCCAGCCCACTAGAAGACACAGGCTTTAGGAATTAAGCTTTGTCTGCAGCTGCAAAGCTATAAAGAACCTGAGTGGAGTCCCATTGTGAGTTTCTATGTACAGGAGACTAAACCCAGAATATTAGCTATCTTATGTGCCATGGGACCGTATTGAGAGAAGGTGAGCTGGAGGGCACAAGCACTTGATCTCAGGGGCAAGGCTGACAGCATGAATTGTGCTCTGTTGTCATAGGCAAGGAGAATGTTAAATTCCTTTGTGCTACCTCTGTTAATAATTACTACATCTCAAGAGTTGTGTTACTTCCACTAAGAAAAATGGGCCTGCTGCTGCACATGACATGTATAAAACAAATCCTGACAATTCTGTACCATTTCCATTTACTGTTAAACTGAAACTAACTGTTAGAAGGAAAAGCATATAGCGGTTCACTTAACCAGCATACCCACAGCAGTAAAGGATAGCTAATTAGATACAAAAGGAGTAACAGCCTTGCAATGCTTAACAGCTGAACTCTTACCATCATCATCATCTTGGTTTGGATTAGGCACATCTTTTAAAATGCTGAAGATTTCATCATTACTGGCCTTATTTTTAATTGCAATTGTTAAACAGAGGGCTACAGTATATCCAGGAAGAGACCCTAAACAAAAGCAAAAAGGACAAGAATGTAGAACACACAGTGAAATTTTTTTTTCTACGAGAAGCAAGTATACTTCCCAGATATGCCTAAAACTAGCTGCTCTCAGTATCACAGTCTACATCGCTATTCTATAAAACTGCTCAATAGGTTTTCTAGTGTTCACATCAAATTCAAAGCCTTTGGTAGAATCTTTAGAGTTGAGGCCAAGAAATCACTTTCTTGTCTAAAGCTCTGCTCCAGTTTCATCTGATTTCCTAAATATACAGTATTTCTTGATGATGACACCTTTATAATTAAGGACTGTCTTTGTTCTCAATAATAAGAATAACAAAGTCTCTTTCTACCTCAACTTTTCTCATGTTCTGCTGCCTCTGTATGCTTCATTAAACCAAGTTTACTGGTAAAACCATTCCACTGTTCTATGAAGTTCAAAGATAAGTCCACATTATGTTTCGCTATGCTGACTTCTGAGCGCAGTATTCTGCCTGAACAGGGAAAATGGATAGTATTTCTAATTTTAGATTTCTGACAAGCAATGCAATGCTGTAGTGCCAATGCCCAACCATCTCAGCAAGACTGATTTCATATACACGGATTTTCTTTTCATTTTAAAGTAATCAAGAACTTCATCAAGAAGCAGGAAAATCCAAACTTAAGCTATATTACTTGCTCTCATTGAATGTATTTACCTCCATCAAAATCAAGCATATTTACTTCACCTGTATTCTTCATGACAACAAATGACATTACACACAATCTTGTGTGTTCCCTTGCTCAGAAGTACAATTTTCTTCAACCTGACCCCTCAGCAACTGTAATACTTACTATTACTTTCATCTCCATATTTGTAAATGCACACTGGATTTGCAGGACTGAGGACAGAAAAGCTTGCAGGAACWATGTCTATTATTCGCTGATGGTAGGAGAGCCTGGAAAAAGTAAGTTTCACATCAGTTATTCCTACTGTGTGGGAATAACTTTAAAGCAATGATTTGAGTTAGTCCTAAAATGGTTTTCTTGTATTTAAGTCTTACAGTACAAAAATCAAGATTTTTATTCAACGCAATGACAGTTTGTGTGGGTAGTAAGAGCTAACTAAACTAAACTTACTAGTAGATATTTTATGTCTGAGTTCATTGATACTGGTGTTTCATCCTCAACGCAATTAAGTTAGCTTGTGAAAAGATTAAGAGGCGAGTTGATAGTACACTTCATGCAGAAGACTAAGATGCTAAGTAGACAATTAGTAAAATCTTGTATAAAAAGCAGGAAAAAAAGYTATCATTTCATTTTCCAGATTACATCACTCTCACGAATGTTTAATTTCACTACTAGAGTGTTCAGTGAAATGGAGGAATGCCACATGCAAAATGCAGTTGTTTTGTACTACAATGTTCTCATGCTTTCTGTATTGCATTCACTGAAAAACAGGTGACTTCCTGCAGGATGTTGATTTATACAGGCTTTTRGAACATTTTGCTTTCTCTCCCCTATACCCTTCCCTACCAACAATCCTTAGTTTTTCTGGAAAGTCAGTAAAAAATGGAGTCATTGCGAAGAATCTGCCAATATCTGGAAGTAACGCTCAAACTTGGCTTTAAATGCAAGTAGGAAGATACTAGAAGTCTTACTTACCTCATGCATTTTTCTAAAACTTCTCTCACAAATTTGGGTTTTGGCTTTTCAAGGTCCTGAGTAAGACAATCAGACCTATCAAGGGACAGAATGCAACACCTTTTAGCAAATGAACATGTTCTTATCTTTTTTGGCTTGGACTGGCAGGTACAACATGTTCACTGTCTATGTTAGACTATTAAACTGTTTAGGACTGTTTTACAGTGTAGGCAGTTTTAAGATAACAGGGCACTTTATTACTATTTCCTTACTGGTCATTAGCAACCACGGAATCTCATCTTTATGTAATGTATTTCTGAGTAGCTCCCCTCTCCTACCCACCAAAATTAAAAAGCACTGTGCTTGTGGTTAGTCTATTTTCCCTTTTTCTGTGCGAACAAACCTTGCGTGTTTCCATTGTCTGTTCCTCCCCCACACTAGTTTTTGAACTTTTGGATGATATCAAATGCATTTCAGTAAAAGAAAATTCTCAAATACAGGTTACACTTACAAGGTTTGTGAAAAGYGTCAGCTTGAGAGAGAGAGAGACCTACCTAAGTGCTCCCACCAAACAGCATTCCACCAAAGAAAGCGTACCTGACTGTAGAGTACTGCCTGGTCAGTCAATATGAATGCATGCTAGGATAATGGACAGGCACATATGCCCACATGGGGACACTAGGAACCCAAGCAAAACCTGCAATGATGAGTCATCAACAGTGCTGGACTCCTCTCCACAGGAGAGCTAGGCACACTGGCTACAGAAAGCAAGTATAGTAGCAGGTTGAAGGAATTGGGTTTAAAAGAACTTAATTCCAGATGAGCTTTCTGTGTGGGAGAGCTACAGGATGGACATAAGCATATAGCATGGTCCCTGGAACGCAAAACTTTGAGGAAGCTGTGGTTAGACATTGAGGGAGTCCAGGGAGCTTCTGCTAGAGGTATGAGTTCAGGATTTGGCATAAGAAAGATCTGCAGGGCCAGATCTGCTGGAACTTAGGGTGCAAAGACTTTGCAGGGTGCCAGTCAGGAAGCAGAAACAGATCATAAGGTCACAAGGATAACTGTTACAATGAAAGTTGTAGCTCAGGACAGAGAGAGCGATATTACCCAATGAATACAGGAACCAAAGGGAGGAAGAGTCAGGGCAATTAAATGTAAGTTGGGGAGCTGCTCTGGGAAATTTAACAACTGACTGAAGACATGACAGATCAACAAGGAAATCATGTTTTTACTTCCCTTGTTTAGGGAACTCTTATACTGGTTTGAGATTCAAAGTCACCCAGGGATGTTACAGTGACTAAAAAAAGACACGAAGACAATCTGCCACAGAACGGTGGAAAGCAGGTTAAGAAAAAGATCTCCACAGAATTAGAGGAAAGCAATTAAATAGGTCCACTCTGCTTCGATGTTTGCTGCGTAAGTTCGTCAGTTTAAAGGTCTTGCAATATCAAATTTGAATTACAAGGAGAGAGACTTACCAGTCTTCCCAGCTCCAACGGAACTGAAAGTTACTCAGGTGGTGAGAAAACCAGTTAATAAACCTTTTTCAAAAGAAGAAAGTTCCATTAAATATCAGAAGTGCAGGAAAGCTTTTCACTGAGATTTTCTTATAAATGTTTTCTACTTGTCAAAGATAAGCCTAAATTCTCCACTCTGAAGCCATCACAGCAATAAACAGTTATCTGTGCTGACAGATACAGAAGACTGAGTTCAGAGAGTCAGAAACTAGCCTCTGTAGACAAACAGGCAGTCTCTCATCTTCTGCTGTATAATACAAATGAATGATATTAAAATAACCAATAAAATGGAAACCCATCATGAATCAGGAGACTTTCATATTTTTGAATGTTAATTATTAGTTCTCCTTCATAATGTACATTTCACTCAAAAGGCAAAAAAATGAAATCACCACCACTTTCCTCCTCTACGTTGCATGTGTGCCGTAAATCCATTTCCAACCCTCTTTTCAGACCAATAGCGAGCAGAGAGTAGGACAAAACAGAAGAGAGTCTAAGTGTGGAAAAATTGTCACAGATCTTAACTGTGGTGTACAAATGACCAGACTGCTAATCCCCGGAAAGAGTTTCTGAGAAGGAGAGGCAAGGCTATGTCCTACACCATCTCTTTAGATGGCTCAAGTCCATAGCCCAAAAAACATTTTGTAAAGAGCCACAGCAATGACTTCAGATGATTCCTTTCACAGATGTACTAGTACACAATGTACATAAAGTACATTTTCCACTGTTTTCAAAACACATATTTACCTGTCTATACATGTTGTATTCATTGTATCCAAACGCATGTAGAGCATTTCTGTGGCTTGTGCAAGCTGAAAGTTTATTTTTTATTAAGGTTAACAGAAAGTTAATAAATAAATTAGATGTTACTCCTTTCAAAATTGAAGAGAAGTTCATCATCTTTTCCTACTGACAGCTCTTTGTGTCTTTTCTAAAATCAGGTAAACCACAGGAAGTCCAAAGGTGAGAGGAGGGCAGGGCAGGAGAGGCATGCAGACCAGTAACTACCACCTCTCTCCTAATGCAAACCATTTTTCTTCCATGCTTACAAGGAGAGTGCTTTTGCTGCTCGGATGGGAAGCTGGAAATCCCATCATATGATAACGGACCAGTATCTACCTCCTTACAGGAGACACTTCCGTAGTCTAACTCTTCTAGCTTCACAAACTGCTGTTGATGCAGCACATTTCACACTGAAAAAAGAATGAGTATTTGCAGGGTCATTACCACAAAAGATCTCTTAAGTTGATCACTTCCTTTGCTTCTGAGGTTTTAATTTCTGCAACTATGCCATGCATTGTCCAGATCTAAACAGGTAGCAGGGACACCCAGAAGAGCTAGTATTTTATCTCTGGCTTAAAAGATGACTTACTGGAAAGGTGAAAGCAAGCATCAGAGCTACTTCCAGGAGGCCAAAAAGTCTGCCCAACTGGCAAACTAAGAAAGATTGTATTTGTGGTTAATGAGCTATGCTTCCTTCACATGAGCGTTACAGGTGAAGTATAATGCAACTGCTGTAAAATACGGTATTGCCAGTAATTACTGCTATCTCATTTTTGGGAGAAACAAAAGAAAAAGACTTTTAAAATGTTCTTCAACAGAACAGAAAGGATACAACTTGTGGTAAAGAGCCAGGCTGAAGTTTGCACAGTTCAATGAGGAGAGTTGTGTACATGACCTCGATATGTGGTGGAGATGGAAGCTGGAACAACTCTGCAAATATTACCTGTAAGAGAACAAGGCAGTAAATCAGACCACATTCAGACCTGGCCTGCATAACCCTCAGCTTCAGAATGGTGAAATCAATCTTAACCAACTACATACCAAAAAAGGCTCATTTTATTCTGTCAAATGCATGTTCTGGGAATAATAGAGAAACTTCCAAAGACAGTGCTAACACTGTACAATAATACAGCCAAACTTAACCGCTCTAATCATTTTATATTAGCTCCATACACATAGCACTAGCATCATGTATCTATTACATCCAACAAATACTCAAAAAAGTAGAAATGTCCATATAGTTATAACATGAGATAATGCAGTGTTACCACATGATCTAGGCAAAGAAGGAAGACAAAACCATCCATTCCTACTAAATAATACACACATTAAACATGTTAAATGAAACAAACATTTAGTATGAAAAATTACTTTCATGGAAATTACATCTGTGCTTAAGATTCTTAGGATAAAGCCACAACCTTCAACTGAAAACAATAGTCAGTATTTCATACAGCAAGTACATTTGTAGCCCTTGGCTGAGTATTACTTAAAAAAAAAAAAAAAAAAAAAAAAGCAAAATCACACACACATCTATCCTGCAGTCAACACTTGTGTTTTTATTTTCAGGTTTGCCTATAATCATAGCACACAAGTCTATCAGGACTACAAAGAAGTGATAAGTGTACCACATTCATATTTGAAGTCCTGTTTAGTTTACATGCCATTCTCAAATAGATTTAAATTATGTGAAAGGCATTAGGAAACTCAGACTCATCACAATCAGTCATTGTTCTCAGTGAAAACTTTACACTTCTAAACAAACACAGAAAAGAGGGAGTGAAGTTTAAACAAGTAAACTGTTGATAATAATCCTCTTATCCGTGTAAGAAATCAGCATCTATTTATAGACTTATAGACAACACATGAAAAGCAGAGCCTAACACGGACTAGAACATACTAAAAGAACGGACTTGAAAGCATAGAGAGACTAGAAGAGGTGAAAAACTTTTCTATTAAAACAGAATTTGAAAATACTGTCGGGACAAATATGGCATGGGGAGGGGGGTCACCTGTTAGGCACAAAACTGTTCCTACTCTCAGGACAGGAAATAGCAACAATTGGATAAAAAGTCACTATCTGAGACCTTGCTTAAGGTCATGTTTCTGAAATTTAATAAAATGCTCATTATCAAATGTTCAGATGAGGGCTTCAAACTGGCATAAAATAATCTGTGAAAATATCCAGGCCATGACAAAGACAGGGCACTGACTACCTTCATGTCTCAACTCTGTCAAGCGTAAATTCTACCAAAAGCAGTCGGAGCACAACACGCCACTCCAACAACCCAATGACACTTTCCGGTCATTTTCTGTTCATAAATACCAGTAATATCCACATATATGTCTATGAGAAGCTACCAAAAGAAAGGGGACACATTTTGGAGTGCTTTGCACAGACTTGGGTAGCATGGAGCATTTTGCACTTGGCCTGACAAAACACTGAGATATAGCCTTGGGGTATTTCAAAAGCAGACAAGTTGGAAAGGTACTGAGCACTTTCAAGTTATATTTATTTTTGCCTTACTGTTGCATTCCAAACCTTAAATAACACTTTCCTCTATTTACTAGCCCAAATTATTTCTATTGTTCGATGCTTTTCTGCCAAGCAAAGGAAATTTCACAGGTGGAACTCTTAGGTAAACAGTTGTTGAAAGCAACACATCACCAACTTGACTGTCAAAACTTGCAAGGAAACAGTAGAAAGCAGACTGAATTAAGTCTGCAAGATCCATACTAAGCCTTAAAAATCACTATAGTTTTATTCAAAATAAACAGTCAAGTGCAAGAAATAAAGTTAATATTCTAAAATAAATCCAAATATATATGAAAAAAAGGAAATTATGACAGTTTTAGGCAAATGATTTGTACACTAAACATTTCTTCCTGTGATTTCATCTACAAGAGCCTTTGTTATTTTCACTTTCTATGAATTTCTAAATAATCAGAGAATTTAAGGCCTAGAAGTAACATACTTAATCACAATACTTGAAAATAATATACAGTGGAGCATAAAGCACCCACCCAAACCAGGGTTTACAGTTACTGAAGATACTTTGATATGAAGACAGAAAAGCATTGTTTATTTTAAGATTTCTCTTCTTAATTCAGAGTACAAAAATAGGACCAAGCCAACCAAAAATAAGTTTTATAGCATTCAATCTATTTGGCATTTTGGTAAAAAGACAAGTTTTCAATACCATCTTTATTAAGGTAAAGCATAGATAAGATTTTTGTAATAAGCTCTGAAACTCCTGCTTAGTTACTTCTTCATAAAGACTTTACATGACAAGTTGTAAGTTTTAAGAGTTGAAATCTCTTAAAACTTTTCAATTTGTGATGGAAATTTGTGATGAAGTTTTACACAGATCTGCATTTTGAAAACACCCTTGAAACAAGCCAGTAAGAAAAAAAAAAAACTACATTCCTCTTCTAATATATATTATGTTTATTAAAAATACTCCAGTACAGAGGATGCCCAAGAAGAAAATACAGCACTATTTTACCAGAAGTGCTTATAAGTGGCTTTGCAACACAATCATTCCAAGTAATTTAAAAGATTCACACATAGCATCACCAGAGCATCTGAGGTTGGAAGGAACCGCTGGAGATTGTCTAGTCCAACCTTCTGCTCAAAAGGTAGAGTGACCTGGAGCAGGTTGCCCAGGGCCACACCAGTCAGATTCTGAGCAGCTCCAAGAATGGAGACTCCACAAACTCCCTAGGTAACCTGTTACACTTAATAAAAGGATAAAATAAGAAAGTAACTAACTAAAAACCTTCAAGTAATTCAAATGTAGCCATCTCTTAAATTGCCTTGTACAATAGAAYAAGTAGCATATTTGAAACTTCAAGAAAAGCTTGAGAAATACTACAACCTGTCATAGTAATGCACTAAGTAATCTCGTTTCTTTGACCAAAGCTCTCAGGCACCACGTTATGGAGAGTAAGGGAGGAGGGGGGGAGGGGAGGGGAGAGGAAGGGAAGAAAAAAAAAAATATAAAAGAAAAAAAACACCCAACTGTACAGAATCTGCTCATTAATGCCTTTGCTTTAATTCAACAAGGAAAGGCTCTCAAGCCAAAGCAAATTTAAAGGCTTTATCATGCTTTAACTGAGACATGTTACTTGGAAAACAAAGAAACCACAAAATAGGTTCCTATAAAATGCATACCTCTACTATATGGTAATTCAAGGGGATCTTGTTATTTCCTGGATAGCTCAACAGCTGTGCAGCACTGCAAAATAATAGGTACCTTTAGTTTAGAACATAACACAGCATTCATGACAAACATTAAGCAGAGTTATAGGAAATGCTTAACTCCATGCAAGAGAAAACCTTACAAAGCACATAAAATCAACTGTCCTTCCAAAGACTGCCCATTCATCCACAGAAATCTTACAACAGGAACAGTACAAGATAATATCAGTATTGCCTAAACCATGGATTGTAAGGACATATTTTATCTGTACTCAGTTACACCACTTGAAAAACATATTGCTAAATAAAATGCAGTTCTGCATAAGTGATCATGGCAAGCTGAATTCTCGCATGTGTCCACCAACACCTAACAAACTAATCTAGTGTATGAAAAGGGGGAAAAAAAAACTCCAAACAACACATGCTTTCAAGTCATTCTCAACTGTTAAACTCATGGGCTACATCAGAAATCCTCAGACTACAAATGCTTCAACTACTATCAGCTCATTATCACCTATTACAATTACAAAGCGAGCAACTACTACTTTCCTGATTTTTGTTCTGGCTCTCTGGCATTCTTTAAACCTTCCTCTAAATCTTATTTTCCTCAGAGGAAAAACAAAAACAAAACAAAACAAAACAAAAAATACCCCTCCACATACACACACACACTTCAGAACCCTGAAGTTCGAGTTTCTGCTGAATCAAAAAGCTGCACCCAAAAACCCGCATCACATACCATGTCCAAAAGCATTGCTTCTGCCCATTTTTTGCATAGTAAACTAGTTTGGTAGCTCTTACTTGGAAGCATGATAGAAGTTGCAGATATCTGCAACAAATCATCTGGGTTATCAGTTACCCACATCAGATATTACTCAGACAGAAACAAAGAAATGYAGCTGGACTACTTTCTAGTACTGCTGAATTCAAACTAATAAAATTTGGTGGACCTGCAATTGCTCTCCAGAGGTAGTTCACTTCTGCAATGTAATCCTGAAGAGAAGAGAATGCAACAACAGGAAGAGCAGAAGTAGGTTTATGAACTCTGGCACAGGACCAGTTACAGACAGAATCAGTTCAAGGCTGATTGTGCCTGAACAAATCAGCTGTTTCAAAATTCCAGGAAGCATAACATATATACTCTCTGCACCGGTGCATGTGAGTGGTCAGCTACCGAGCATTTTTTTTCCACACATCCTGGATTATCCAGGAATTCCCTTCCCAAGGAATCCCTGTTCCCCTGGATGCTACAGAAGCTGCAAAAGCATAAGTGGTGTTGGGCCCAAAAGCGCTAAGTGTCTCCCTACCAAGTCTTTCTCTCTTTCCAGTGGGATTTGATAATGCAGTGAAGGTTCTCTTCTATTACAAATCGTTCAACAGAGTGACTGCCAGGCATGACAGGGCCCTGGTAAAAATAAACAAACAAGTAATTAAAAGTTTTTAAGATTCATGGAAGATTGCTGCTTTTGGTGATACTATGGTTAACAGCCATCCTACATATATTTACAGCTGGAAAAGTTAGTCCAACTTCCACATAAACACACTGATCTCTCAGCCACCCCGTACCATTTAGGACTGAGATCCCAGCTGTGACAGTTCCATGCAAACCTCAGATAGGTATTCAATATCAAAACTAACACTGGATTCATCAAAAAAATGATGGCACAAAATAAGAGAACATCATTGTAAGATTACATAGAGTATCCACCCTACATGCAGCTTTTGTACCTTTTCCACTCTCCTCCTTACCTGTTCCCAAAACAAGAGACTCAAACTGCAAAAGTTTGGAGAAAATATGAGAAGCATGACCTAGCATACAGAAGAGGTTCTGTGCATGGGGCAATTAGGCAGGCTACTACCATGCAGCCTCAAAAAGGCATGGTTGAGCCCAAATATGAAGGCAACTTACAAAGTCAAGAACGGCCTGGCTAGAATACAGAAAATATAGCACAGAGTTTTCTTTGTTACAAAAGTTAGGGGCCATCAAATTAAGCTACAGCGTAACCGCCAAAGGGAGGGAGGAAACTACTTGGGGGAAAATACTCCATATTCATTTTCCTGTTATTACGCACTTCTGTCTATGCATTTGCAGTGCCAATGCTATGCATTCAACCAATGCTGAAGACAGAATATTGGGCCAGACAGACGTTTGACCTAACCCAGTCACTTCTTTCTTCCATACTCCTCTGTTGAAATTCATTGATGCATATTGCAGAACAGTCTTGATACATTCCTATAGGTAGCTAGGCTGAGAAAACACTAAAGTCATAGGTAAAATGGAAAGAAAGATTGCTATCTGGAATGTAGTTATATGAGTACAGTACAAAAAATCCACTAGGAAATCCATTCAACATAGTCATTTTCAATGAAAGCATGCAAAAGCCTCATTTAAGTTTCCCTCACAGATCTGCTTTGTTAGGTAACTTATCACCTAGATCACTTAGTGACCTAAGACTGCTGGATCTTCAAACCACTAGCCCTTCTGGGAGAAGGGACATCATATTTTGGTCAATATTGCTTTGGTACCCTGGCTGCAAAACCAGCTTTCCCCCACAGCAACCACATACCTCAGGATCATCCGTGTAGTCAAACATCCTAAAAATAACCCTTGGCATTGGGTACACTGAATCCTCAGTGTGAGGTGGAGGAGTGAATGGAGGCAGATTGTGTTGCAATGCTTCACAAAGAATGCTGTCAAAAGCCAAGTAGGGCCTCAGAATATGTCGTTCTTGCCAACGATCTTTTTTCAACTTCTGAATCTGAGACCAAAGGCAGTCTAAATACTGAAGGAAAAAGACAAGAAACATCAGATACACTAATCCTTGTAACAAATCTTGCAGTTCCTTGGACTATCAAAAACATGTTTCTTAAATTCTGTATTATATTCAGAAAAAAAAACAAATCAGTTGGCTTAAACTGCTTATTACARATTGTGTGATTTACTGATTCAGTAAACCAAGAAATAATTTAAGAACTCTAAGTACCAGAGTTTCTCCTAATCCCACACAGAATTGTGTTAGTAAGGTTTAACTGCAATCAGAGTTTTAAAACACCAAAATGCAGCCCAGGAATCCAAGCAGACTGTCATCCTTTGAATCTGTCAGCAAGATCACAGAGTGACTGCAGCCATTAATTAAGATACATAATATCAATATTACAGCCAAAGAGACATTCTATAGGATTGACATGCTATTCCCAAAGCAACCGAAACTATCAACTATTTCATATTTGAAACAAATACAGTAATACTGAACATTAAATATCTTTGCCATGGTTTTCAACAAAATTGTCAGTTCCAGCATTAKCCCAGAGATGGCACAGACACCTGTACAACTGGCGGTAGGCTTGCTTTGTTTAGCTGCCTTCTGTGCTCTTGCTAACAGTAGTCCAAGAACTCTGAGGGTGGGAAGGGGCCCACAGACCCCTAGAGTCTGTGGCCTTACTGAATGAAAGTTTAAAGTTGTAATTGGTACAAAAAATGTCTTTACATGCAAGTGGTTTGCATTTATTGAAGTTATTAGACATTACAAGATGTGGACAAAGTCTAGTTAACAAGTTCACCTGAAGAGAGCAGTGATGCTCATGGTACTCTGGGTACTATCTTGAATGCACTCTTCCAATCTCTCTTTTAGTGAACTAAATGAGGAAATCTGGGCATCTGGCAGGCAGAATACACATGTTGATAAATCCAACCATAATTAGAGAGCCTATTTCTCCAAATTATCATAAATGGGACTCTTATTAAGATTAAGAATGGATGCACAGGGATCTGATTTAACCAGAACTGCAAACTAAAAGGATCATGTTCCAGAACTTCCCAGATCAATTTAAATCTTATCATATTTTCCAATTGAATTTGTCCTCTGAATAATTTGAGGGAGGAGACGGGAAAATGAGAGGCAGCATTTGCCTTTTGTGTCACCTCTCCCCTCCGATATTTTTGGTTTAACTGTGAAACAGTATTGCTTGGTAACTGCTGCATAATTTTGTATGTATTTGTTTTAGCATTTTCTAGTGCTGAGAAAGCCAAGCCACCACAAAAAATAAATGCTCATACTATCTTTCTAGCAGAGGGAAAACATTAAGGGGTAAGGAATTACATCCTGCTTCTCACAAAGTTCCTTTTAGCATGAAGCCCTATTGCTGCACTTCCCAAAGGAAATCTCCATTTTGCAACCACTCCTCATTTAGTAATGCTTCCTCAGACCAGCTGTCAGCAAAAAACAAAACACTCTCCTATCCACCCAATACAACCTCTAATTTAGGCCTAAGACTTAGAGAACTCCTTACCTAGAATCCACTGGGAATAATGCCAAACAGGAGACAACGCAACAGTATTAACATTTTTAGAGGCACCTTTTAATTTTACAGTTCTAAAAAGATCACTTTAGCCCCAAAAATGTATTTCAAACTTGTTGAAAGAGTGCAAAGTAAAGTCACTCACTTCTTCTTGCGGATGAGGTTTATCAGCAGTCCAAACTTGTAACATGGGTACATGAATCTTCTGGCGGCGTCTGTTTAATGGGAAAGAACACTCAACATTTACAAGGCTGACCCAGGACAGTAATGTTTTCTTATAGAGTTCTACTACTATTTCATCTCTTCAGTTGAAGTCTATAGTATATAAACAATAGGTGTGTAAATATTTAAAGTACTACTATTACCATATCCAAACAACAGTGTCAGTTTGAATTACCTACACAGAAAGCAGGCTCACTGCACAACACTTTGACAACCAATCAACCACTACTCACAGTAGAGTTATAGCTGCAGGTCCTCCAGCATGACTGAAATAAGATTTTAAATTTATAGTAATGCTAATTGATAATGCAATTATTAAACTTATTAAAATTCCATGCGACTCTCCATCTGTTCTATATTCCAGGGGTCTTTCTCCCCTCTCAAGAATTCTTCATATTTAAGATTTTATAATATTTCTAAATGAACAATAATCGAAGCAATTAATCCACCCTTCTATAGGTACCAAGAAGGTTTCTTATGGGTTACAACTTACTTCAGATAGCTTTCTGTCTGAGACAAGAGGCGATCCATTTCAGCATCCTTTTTCTCATACAATTCTTTTCCAACCCAAGGCAAAGATGACAGAAATGCATACATATACCAGTCACATCGTACCTATAGGAGAAAAATAATGAAATCAAGTACACAAGCAAGCTCTGAAATATTTCAAACAAGCACCTCATTTTAATTTGTTTGAATTAAACACTAGTAAAACCAGTATTTCTGAGGAATCTAAAAAAATAGCTTCAGCTAAAGGAGCAATTAATACTTGCAATTAAGGCCATCCGTCAGGAAAAGTGCCTAAAGGTACATGTCAGGCTGTTTAAAAAACATGAAAGTGCATTTCAAATGAGAGATATTTAGAGCAAAATATATATGGAGATGCATTTATGCGCCATTGAATAAAACACTGTATGAGTGAAACTAGTTAAAGGTCTGTTACTGCTCTTGGCTTGATTGACTTGTTTGACTCCTTGTTAGTAACTGAGATTAGGAAAAAATGCCAGTTTTTGGCATTTTCACTGGCAATTTCAATCTGCCCTTTGCTATACAATCAGGAAAGCCTAGTGCTATCAGACTATTCCTATCATAACAGGACAACTATTCTTGATAAGAATAAGGGATTTTACTTATTTTTGCACTCTTTTACATTAAGCTATGCAGTGTAAATGTCAAAGTTTTGAGTCACACTAAATTTGACATATTCTCCGGAGAAACCACAGTTTAAAGGGAGACTATTTCCAAAGTCTCTTACACTAATGTTCAAATCTTTCAAAGTACTGCTGCCAAGCTGCAGGAAGAATTCCTTGTAAACAGTTTTGCAGCTGAATGAAGTTTTCCTCTGATCTTATCTACCAGCAGAATGATTTACTGGTTGACTCTTCCTAGATAGGCCAGTGAAAGCTCATACACATTACAATGGCCTTAATATGACTTTAATCTTCTTTAAGAAGCTTAAACAGAGAGCTAAATTCAATGCCCACAGCCGATGGCATGCTTGCAGATTGACAAACCATGAAAAATATAGTCCTGCTTAGAACATACTTTATTTAACTTGAAACATGGTAAGCAGACATAAATAAAAGATTATAACTTCTGGAGTCCTTCTGTAGGTTAACTATGTATCACAACTGTACAAAGTTGGCAAAAAACAAAAAAGAACAAAAAACACAAGCTTCACACACTTTCAAAAATAAACAGAATTAGTTCACTTCAGCTACCTCCCTATAGAAGACCATACCTCTTACTGTACACATGTTTTCTAACTCGTTCTAAAGAACCTCCACATTACAATTTCTTTCAATTATTACCTCTACATCTTCCTTATTCTAAGCATAAATAAAGACGCAACGGTGCGATATAATTGATTGAAAACAGCGATAGATGAGGTTACAGATCTTTTGCTTACTTGGGGTACATCTTCCTCCTGTGTCACGCTCACGAAGTTCTCAAACATAGCTACCATTGAAGGTGCAGCTATCACATGACAATTCACAAGATCAGATAGAAAACGAACCTAATCAGAAAAAACAACTTGTTTTATTAATTTATCTTTGCAACTGACTGCACAAGAACAAATAAGCATTACTCCAACTATTAAAACAAACCATCAGTAAAAAGAAAATATCCAGTAATATGAAGGCAGAAATACTGTATGCTATACACATCTTTCAACTCTGAAAAACAAGTACCATAAACACCATCGAAGGCATCACTCTTTATAATATCTTGAGTGTGTTTCACTCCAGTAACACTGAAAGGAAAAAAATTCTAATTAAAAAAGAGTGGGTAAACGCYGGTAATGCATTTAAAGACACACAGACTGGCTCCAACTACAGAAGAAAAGGCCAGGCATCTCTCCGCTCTGCAGATCACTAGAATTACAAAAGCAAGGAGAGGAAAAACAACCCAAACAAACAAAAACCCTACCCTACACTGAAGATGAGTTAATCCATTGCTTCATGAGTCCAGAAGTGCATCAGGACACAATGGGGCTGAATCAGCAGGCCATTTACACAGGGCTTTCACCCACAATGAATTTCTACAATTATTTACTCCTAACTACAAATAGTTTCAAAGATAGTCTGTGGGGGAGGGGAAACCAGTGAAAAGCTGGAATTTTCAGCTTCTAAAAGAKGACAAACTGACCATGCTGGGAATCAAATGGCCTTACTCGCCTGAGGAAAAAATTCTCCACAGCAGGAATACATTCTTGATTTGATAACACTCTAATAAAACAGAAATGGTAATTCAAATACAAAACCTTTGGGGCAAAACAGTGCTACCAAATATCATGAGATCTGGGAAGGTCTTGTTCCCCCCCTTTTCCTCCCTTTTGACTGCTTGGTATCATGTTCTCAGACCTAAACAGGGTAAAAGACAACACAGGTATTTGTTTGTGAAGGCAAATGTTTGGGAAGGAATCTAAGGGAAAGCAATTTGGACTAAGCACATGGGTCAAATAGCAACTGTGATGAAGGAAAGTCCAGCACTCTTACTTTCCCAGTATCCTCTGCACTGAATAGTCTTTGAAAAGTCCTTGCCAGAGCTTAGGAAAGCTTTCCGCTGCCACACTCTTAGTCATCTGTAAATGAGCATGACCAAGGAAACTAAAGCCAAAGGACAATACATTCAGAGTTCTAATGAGGATTTATTAACAGGAAAATCCCATGTTGGAACAGTAGTCTCTTGGCAAAATATGCTGAAATACTGGAACCTTAATTTTCAGGCTTTACAAGAAGGAGAGATGTTGGCAGTGAACTTGTTACCAGACAGGTTGGAAGTTCTAAAGTAGTAAGAGCCAAATAAACGCTTTCAAAAGGAGACTGCACTGAAAACTACCTGCTTGGTCATTGTCCCCCATTAGCAGCATGAAAACATAAACTTGATAACAGCTAAGTACTCAGTAAGAGCCAGACCATTCATTTTCTGCTCCACTCCCCCAAAGAAGCCACAAGAACAACATACACCTCTGAACACAATTAAAATGAATGGTTTTTACCTGTCCATCTTATCTGACTATAGAACAAGTTGGGGGAGGGGGGAAGAGGAAGCATCACTTATTTACTGTGAGTTAATTTGTCATCTCAAAATATGCAGTTGGAAGTTAGTTTTGCAAATGTAGTGTGATTTTTCTCCCCTTAGGAAGGAAGTACGTTTTGCGTAACACAAATTCTCCTAGCACATCTGTGGAGCACTGAATGTTGATGCCAGAAATGACTATAGAACAGAAAGGTTCCAGCTCTTCTAGATGTTAGAAGGAACAGTAAATCAGACTAAAGGGTGAGGGGAAGAGGAGGAAAAGATGTGAGAAATACCACTTACTAAATACACAGCTTCATTATACATATTGACTTTCAGACATTCTTTAAGCTGACGAATCATGGCTTCTACAAACTCTCCACCAAAGTTGTAGTTCCTGGCATTCAGCAACCCAACTAGTGTTGTGTAAACAGTAAGCTTTTCTGGTAACAGACGTGCACTGACATCAAAAAAAAAAAGAAATATAGCATTAGATGTGTTTATTCATCATGTGACATCATTTGACTCACAATAATATAGTACCTTAGAATTTGCTTATTTGAAATTAAAATCATCACATGAGGAAATTACAACTGCTAGCCTGATTTTTGATTTCTATTCAGTTGACAATATTTCAAAGACAATCTTTTTTAGAAACATTATCATTTAAAAAAGCAGGTGCTACCTGCAACTACATTTAAGGCACTTGCTTTTTAATTATTTCTATCTGGTGGGTATTATGGCATAAATTGCGACCTAAACAGTGCAGTTGCCATGCTTCGAGACCCTTGCAGCTTTAGTCACTTAATCAACAAAATTATCTAACTTGGACAACAGCTATTACTGAAAATAAAACATAAAACTTCAGTCTAGAATGACAGATAGGGGAGTTTTCTAATTGTAGTATCTTAAGGACTGCCAAAATGTATAATTTTATAGAAACCTTTGAAAATATCAGACATGTATTTATTATATATATAAATAGTAGAATTTATGCTACATTCAGCAAACTGTTTTGTCATTTTGTTATACAGCAACAGCAAGATTACATGACAGTAACACAAGTTTTACATCATTAAATTTGATTCCAACTTTCTCAAGTCTAAGTAATTGGCTTTATATGCAGTATAGCAAAACATACAGAAAGGTTAGGAGCTACTGTAAACAATTCATTTTCCTCAATTATTTTTGTATGYATGTAAACTAATGCTGTACTTTCTGAGGCATCTTATTACTACAGGAAATGATTTTACCATTTTTCTTAGATTAGCCAACCGCTACAAAACGGATGCAGTTTCTATAAAACTGCAGCAAGTGCTAGTGCTACAATATTCTCCTTTTCCATCACCCCCTTTCTCCATATACTACTGTAGATACAATCCTTTCTTGGGCATATCTTTAGTGAGCCTGACAAATGCATCTCTGTACTTGCGCTTCCCTAGGGAGAGTAAAAAGTAGTTAACCTTGCAAGAGCCTACATCCAGCCTTTCTGCCTTCCCCAGCTAGAGAAGGGGCATACAAAGACAGGAGCATCTTAGTGCCAGAGAAGAGGAATGAGCAATACAAAAAACGGTACAGACAATAGAACTGATTCAGTATTAGCAGCTAGTAATTCTGGTACCTTAAGCATTTAATTCAGAAACAGGGAATTACCCAGTATCATTGTACTCCTCATCGAAATGGAAGAGCAATTCTAAGGTTACTTCCATCTTCTTCATTCCTCGTGCATGTTCCAAGTGAAAGTACAAAGAAGAAGGAATTTCCTTGAATTACACCTTCTACCTAACAAATTTGTTTCCTTATTGCTTTTTTTTTTTTGGAGCAAGATAAATACCAAGCTATAGCAGCATTTGAGAACTAAAAGCTGTTCTTGTCACTTAAACCACCTTAAAAACTTCGTTTTCCATTGAGTAGAAACAAGAAAACACCTCCCAGATTCCCAGACTTTCTGCATACATACACAGTACACAGAATTCTTAGTATCTTGCTTTTGTAGTTTGGTAGATCAGCTTCCAAAACACCAGCTAGGCCCTCCAAGTTGCTCTCCAAGGATGAGGTACTCTAAGAAAGAAATAGAAAGTTTCCTGATTAGTCAGGCAATATCAACCCATTCCTAATTTACAAAGAAATCAAGTAAAAGCATTATTTCATGTTATCTTCTTGTTAAGAGAAATTATTCCAATTCCGTTAGTGCTGCAGAATTTCTCTCATGCAGTAGAAAGAAGGAGTGGAGATCACTAAGAATGGTAGTAGCTGTGAGCTCACCTCCCCAGTAAGGAGCTGTAATGCCTCCTGTGAGGTAAGAGTTAACATGGCCTCAGAAACCTCTTGGTAACAAAATTAAACAATAAAATAATGATACCAAGGGAAGCGAAACACCTTCATAGTTCATTTTGTCTTAGACAATACACGTGCACCATCATTCGCATCCTTACCCTTTTCCWCACGTTTTTATTAGTCTCAACCAAGTCAGGACTTGAGACCTGGTCAACAGCCAGATCTCATTAATTTCTCCCATACCTTAGAAGACTGGAAGCAGCAATAACATTCACAGACATAAGACAGTAAGTCTTCAGTGCTGATACTTTATCGCTGCTTGAGAGAACATATGCATTTAAGAACTCTCCCTTTTTGGCACCTGAATTTATGGAATTTGACAGCTTTCTAATAATCTCAAGGAAAAAAAAAGAAAGCTTTTTCTGGGGAGGGGGTTGTTTTGACTGCTGTTGGATCACTAATGTACAGCACCATACAAGGCTAAGGGGCTAGGGGTGGGGGTGAAGGAGACATTTTGTCTCCCTCCCGCTCCCCCCAGGATCCCACCGCCACCGGGCCGCAMGGCGTCGCGCCGCATACCTTCTCTCCCACCCGGCATATCAGCGACTCGAGCCTCTCTTCGATCTCCGACGGCTCGGACGTCCTCCGCCTCTTGTGGGGCTGCCCTGCTTCAACACACCGAGCGCTCCGTCACCCCTCCGCTACTGCCGGCGGGGAGCGCCCCACCACCACCACCACCACACCGGCCCTCCCAACGCATCTCCCCCCACCACCCATCAYCACCACCACCGGCGGCCGCCCGCGGGCCCCACCGCGAGGGAACAGGCCGCCCAGAGGCGGTAGCCGCCGCCGCCGCGCGCTCACCGTCGCTCTCATCGCTGTGCCGCCGCCGCGACATGGCGGCGCGGGCGGCTGGCGGCGGCTGGAAGGAGCGCGCGCCCCCCGCTGCGGCGGGGAAGGGGAAGGGAAAGAGGAGAGGAGCCGAGAGGAGCCGGGAGCCGCGCCGCGCCGCGCCGACGAGGAGCGCGGCCCTTCTGCCGCCTGCTTCCGGTCCGCCTCGCCTCTCCTTCCGGGCCAGCAGGCGCGGCGGCACCCCGCCCCCCTCCCCCTCCAGGCCGGAGAGGGCCGGGGAGCCGGGCGCCGCTCTGCGCGCCGCTCTATGGCGCGCGGGCGTGGCCTGGAGGAGCTCCGGGGCGGGAAGGCGGGCGAGAGACAGGCGCGAAGTTGCCGCGCCTGCGCAGAGGCCCCGCCCCGCCCCGCCGCGCGCCGGGCGCTGCGTCCGGTGCCTGGCGCGCGGCGTCTCCCGGGCGACGGCGGCCTCCCCCCACCCCGCGCCACTAACGGCCGTCGGCGCCGCCGCCGCTACGATGGTGCCGGGGGAGGCGGCCGGCGCCGAGCCCCAGCCCCAGCCCGCAGCAGGCGCCGCCAGGAAGCAGCGCGCCCTCGCCCGGAGGAAGGTGAGTGCGCGGCGGCGGGGCCGGGGCCGGGGCCGGGGCCGGGGCCGGGCCGGGGTGACGACGGCGCTGTGTTGCAGGCGTTTTCCCTCTTCGTGAGAGCCAAGGAGGTGGCAGTGCTGCGGGCAGGCCTTCCCCGAGCGCGCCGCCGTCCACCGGCACGTCGCCACGCAGCACGCGGGAGAGCTGGCGCTGGCGCTCCAGCAGCAGCAGCAGCAGCCGGCGGCCGGGCCCGGCGGCGGCGGCAGCCCGGCGGGCAGAGGCGGCGGGCCGCAGGGGCGCCCCGAGGTGGCGCGGGGGCTCCCGGACACGAGCCATGTGAGCCAGGATGCGCTGACGAGGTAGGCAGAGCCACTGAAACCGCTTTTGTTATTGCTGTGATAGTCATTAACTTTTAAACTATCTTCAGGCCTCTCGGGCTTCCGAGATACAGAACGAGTCTTACCTGCTGTACCTCTTTCTCAGCAGATATGCATGCCTTCCCCCACAGCGTATTTCAGTTCCTTTCCCAGCTGCTCACACCTGTACAAAGCCCCCCAAAATTCCTGCTGTGCTGATGCAGGGGTAGATACCTCCCACTTTCTTTTTCTTTCTTTMTTTTCTTAGTGGTACATCAGCAGATCCCACTCTCCAACCTGTGTTTTCCCACATTGTTTTCCCACCTCTGCACTGGTGTTCCGTGCTAGCTGATGCCCGTAAGCAGTCCATCAGCCAGGAAAGGCACTAACAGGAAAGAGTAAAATAGCAAAGTACAGTCTGCATGATCCCTTTCCCTGCTCTTTCAAGCAGGCTAAAGGTTTGTTAGGTATGAATGAGTAGGCTCAGGAAAATGTTCCTAACTATGAGAGAGGACTGCTTGTGCTGCTCAGAATGGAGCCACGCGCCATATCATTGAAAATTTTAGCGTTTGTTGTTGTTGTTGTACAAGTAGTTGTAACTACTTGAATTCTTATTGTATAAATTTGTCAATTTAAGCAACCATAAGACACTAGGAGCCCAGAAAACAGTTCCTGTATCCTGCATGCTGAAAGAAATCTGAATGCAACATGCTGTAGACCACTGCAGAGATGCCCTGTGCTGCAGAGAGGAATGCACTTTGTAGCTGGCCCCAAGAACTGGGAATGTGGGATCTGTCTTTAGTCTGTATTGCTATATCTTGGAAATGAAGCAAATCCCAAAGTGTTAATTTCTCTCTCTTCCCCTCACCTTGTTCCTCTCTCCTGCTTCCCCTCCTTCTGTGTATACATATGTTTATATATGTATGTTTCTACAACTACCAGGAGAAAATTGGCTGCTTTTTGAATTGCTGACAGTAATAACGTG
The DNA here is from genome assembly GCF_003343005.1 of Rhea americana. Taxonomy (NCBI): domain Eukaryota; kingdom Metazoa; phylum Chordata; class Aves; order Rheiformes; family Rheidae; genus Rhea; species Rhea americana. The sequence goes on along the minus strand of NW_028185206.1, from coordinate 95,379 downwards.
ATATTTTTGCACTCTTAACTCTAACATTCTTTTCTGATTTCATTTGTCTTGCTATGGGCAGCAAGGAGGGAAAAGTACTTCTATATTACTGTTACTGTGAGGTGAAGGATCCAGAGAAACTCTGTGCTTGGCAAAGGGCTCTGTGCCAACATCTACATCTGACTGGCAAGGTGAGGCTTTAAGCAGTATTTGTTTTCTTTACAGAAAAGTGTCATCTTTGCTTAGTGCAGGATGATGTGTCATGTTCACAGCCAAGTTGAAACCTGTGCTGTCAGAGATGAGAAGAACGGAACAGCTGACAACTTGGATTTAACTTTTGGATAGTGTCACTCATTCCTGCAGAGCTGCTTTGTTCTTTTCATTCGCTGGAGACTAGGCCCAAGTTGATCAGCTGGCTCATCTAGCTGGTGCTGCAGGGCTGTGGATGAGGGAGAGCTGTAGCCTTGTGAAGCTGATTTTCTTGAGCTATCTGTGGGGAGAAAGATTTTTTTTCAAGAGGGTGAGTCAGAGCAGAAAACAACTGTCTTTGACTTGTTTTGCAAAGGAGCCTCTCTTTCTGTACCAATGGTGGGAGACTGGTTTCTGTAACCTAAATTTAACCATGAAGTTACACTGGCATCACCCAGCTGCACTACTGATACTGACAGACATCATTTCTCTGCTTATTTTACTTTCTTTTCCTGACTTTCTCGCTGTTTTTCTTAAGAAATGGCCCAAAAGTGATTAATAAATATTTTTTCCAGTTTTATTATGTTTTTTCTGCTTAACTTCACTGTAATTGTTTTCCATACCTTTCTTCTTCAGTTGTCTCTTTTGTGAACACGTTTCTGTGTCTGCCTTTTGTAAGCTGGTCATATATTGCTACTCTCACTGTGATCTCTTTCTGCTGTTATCAGACCTTAACCCCAGCTTGTTCTCCTGGTTCCAGGTACGAGTTGCTTCAGAGGGAATTAATGGAACAGTTGGTGGAAGCAAAGTGGCTACTAACCTCTACATTGAAGTTATGCTCTCCCAGCCACTGTTCAAAGACATTTTGTGTCGAGATGATTTCAAGGTATGAGAAAACAATTTCTATGTAGACATACAGGATGCTTAATCTTTGAGAAATAAGCTCGTTGCTTCTCCAAAGTAGCCCTCTGCGATGTGAAAGAAATTGCATAAAGCTCTAGCACTTCTCTTCTGCTATCATGGATCTATGGTAGGGATTTCTAAACTTGATTTGTTTAGGTACCTCTGCCAGTGAAAGCAGCAGTGGCAGTTAGCAGCAGCAGCTACAAGCTTTGGCAGCTATGAGTATGGCTACAAAGTCATGCAGGCTGCACACAGGTGAAGGAGGAGCCATGCTCCAGTTCCACCATTTGTTACCAGATTTTTACTCGAACTTGACTGCTGAAATCCAAGCATCACAATTTACGCTCACCTCTACAAAATATTTACATATACTCCTCTTCACTCTGTTGTGAGATCCTGGCCTAGAAGCCTACTGATTTAGGTTCATGTGGGCTTTGGGATCCTTATAGATGCGCTGTCAGTTCCACAAATCAGATGTTTGATTGTATATTTTCTTTAGAAAACATCTGATTTGTGGAAAAACACTCTCTCTGACTCTTTTAAAGAAAATATACAGTCAGAGTCAGAGAGAGAGAGTTTTTCCCTGCTATAGTTAGATTAGACTAGAGTGACCAGAAGGAGAGTCGGATGCTAATGTCTGCCGTCTCTGAGTGCATGTGCTGTCTTCATATGGTGATGGCAGGTGTAGCTGGCACTGCATGGTATTCTGGAGGGCTTTTGTTTCTTCAGGGTACTGCATTTTCTGAGGGAAAAAAATGCTTCTTTATTTAGTATTGTTGTCTTTCAGGCACTTATTTATAGTGGATATTATTTAATTTCCATAAATAACCAAATTAAAGAGAGTTAATGGAACTCACAAAGCTAAAATCCCTCTAGAACTGCGATGCTGGTTCAGTCTTAGCTCTTTAACTGTCTGCTGTGCTTGTCTGAAGGTAATCCAGTCTGTTAGTTATGATGATGTGTAGATGTGAAGATGAAACAGGTGGACTTATCTCAGCCTTGGCAAAATCTCAAACCCTGAGTGATCTCTCTGGGCATCAAAGCTCATGCATTAGTACATGTTATTTTTTTGTTTCACATTTCATCTGTACTGTACATACAAGTAAGTGAGGTTTGAGTTTCCTGTTCCCAAAGGACAGGAGGGCAGAGCAGTGAAAAATGAGTTTTGAACTATGAAATATTCAATGGCCACTATAATTGCTGGAATTTGATTTTAGTGAGAGCTGAACTAGTGCTGCACAGCATCACACTCTCATATTTGTTTATATATTTAGTAGTGCCTAAATTGTGTCCGTGGCTTGGCCCTGCAGAAATTCTTGCTTCCTATCCCCTGCAGTTATGGTGCTTGCCAAAAAGGGATTGCCAAGACCCTCAAAGGGAAAATCCTGTGCATGAGCTTGTTGGGAGTTCAGGATCCACAGCTTTAATATTTTAAGCCTGACTAATCTACCCTGTGTCTGTTTTAAGCCCATGAAGGACTGCAATTCCCTTCACACATGAAATGACCGGAGACATAGCTGTGCTTTATTTCAGGGATCAGAAGGGCTGAAGAGAACTGCAGAGCCCAGATGTGTCAGCAGGATCAGTTTCTGGAAAGGATTATTTATTTAAGTGAATATATGATTAAAAAAACTTTTATTCTGTTGGGGTCAGCATATTCAGTAACATGTCTTTCTTATGATAGGTGCTAATGACATTTTCCGACTAGGTAGTCTCTAGGTCTGTTCGCTATTTGATTAGTGCTGCTAGGACTGGACCTGGTGCCAAAACAGAGCCCATCTCATCTACTCAACAATCACTGGGCCAAAGACACCTGTCTCTTGGGTCATGGTCAGGGCTACTCCGTGACCCTGGATGTAGGAGTTTTGATCTTGGCAGAAGACACATTTCTTTGCCTCGGACAATAGAGTATGCCTGTCATACTCTATTGAAGACTTAGAAATTAGAAGTGCACTAGACTGTGTTTCAGTGGATAGTCATTGGTCCTGATGGCTAGAACATTTCAGTGGATTGTTTTGTGCTTAATTTCCTAGAGCAGTGCAGGAGGAGCTCACTGTTTCCCAGACCTTCGAGTTGGAGTATTTGAAGAAATTGTACCTATGGGCATTGATCCAAAAAAAGTCTCCTATAAAGAAACTGGTAAGTTGATTTGAAAAATAAAACCTTTCATCCACGTGAGAGGTAAGTGAAGATAAAGTACTTTCTGCAAAAACATTTCCTTCTGCACAGTGGCCAGGACACAGGAGAAGTAGATAATGGAAATTAGTCTGGTTTTGCTAGTCAGAGTAACTGTTGCAGAAAATTTACTGGCCCAGATTTTGGTTTCTAAGTGTTTAGCTGCTTCAGAAAGTTCAGAATTAACCATGTGTTTTGTGCCAAACTGTAATAGTTCAAGCAGTATCAACAAGGTAATCACCTTGTTTTGGGGTAGCAGTGTTGTGCTTTAGGGAATATGTTATTGGATGGCTGCTAAAGGTAAGGTGAAATTATCTGTAATGATTAGGAAAGACGTTTCAATGCAAGGATATATTTGTATTTGTTCTAAATACTCTTTAGATGCTTGAGACAGCTCAGAAGTGATACAGAACTCCAATGTTCTGTCATTGTGGTTAGCCTGCATTAAGAACCAAGCTGTGYAGGAAATGCTTCCCTTGGAGCATTCCAGTGTATTCAGTGGATTCTGGAGCCCTAGAAGGCAGGAGCTGTGCTCTGTTTTGAGAAAATGTAGCATCCCACTGGCACTTACAGTTGAGAAGGTACATGGTCCTAAATTAGGCACTACTGACTTAGCCTTGCTTCTGTTGAAATTAACAGCCCTGTTCCTGTTACACTGAAGCAGAACCAGGTTCTGAATGAGCTTCTGTCTGTCTGCCTGACACAAGTTGCACCTTCTACCTGTAACACCTTAGGATGGATTATGCCTGATAGGGAGTAACTAGATACTCAGCTGCTTTGGGTACACTTATATAGCTGGTAAGCAAGAGCACAACAAATAACAGCAGAACAATTTTTAGGCATTTTTCACAGCAAGAACATTGTCAGTGGTAAATTTTTCCCACATTATTTACATTTTCCCCATATTTTTCAGTAGTTTGGCAGTGGAATACTTCTTTTCCATTATTTAACGATTGGAGAGGTTCTTTCCTTTCTTGTCTTTTTCTTTCCTTATATTTTTCAGCATTTTGTGAAGTTGGTTCCCATTATTTTGACCATTTATAGAGTTTTTTTTTTTAATAAGGTAGGAGGCCTGGTGGGGAGAGTGTTATTTGTTTTTCAGTGGGTTCAGAGTCCTCAGTCCTGAGCAATCTAATCATAGTTGATCCTGCATTGAGTAAGAGATTTGACTAGAGACCTCCCAAGGTCCCCACCAGCATGAATTGTTCTGTGGTCTAGTCTTGCACTGAGACTTTTCGGCAGGGGATTCACCTGTGCTGGGACAATGGACAGAAGTTAGAACTGTCAGAATATTTAGGCCAATTCCACTGAAACATGCAATGCATCATTTGTCTGCATGCAGTCCCATTTAATGTCTTGGTTACTTTCCAGGCACAGAGAGATCAATATGAACAGTGCACATGGCAAGGTCTCACAGCTGTATTGTCCAAAGTGTTTTGGCATTACAGTGTAATCTACTTTCTCAAGAAATTGGCAGTCCTGAGCTTGACTCTTACATGAGACATCTGAATTAGTGTGGAACGAAATATAGAGGAAGAGAGGTGACTTCTGTCCTTCAGTAATGGAAGTAGATATGTACCTTTGTCAAGATATGCCCTCCCTCTGCAGTAGGTTTAGTACTCTGAATGCTGGGCTTCTGGTAATTTAGGTCTTAATATCTTTCTGGCAGGGATTTCTCCTGGAGAGAATGATGTCTAGATTATTTCAATGCTGCTGTGAAATATTTGTCACCTATTTTACTTCCAAGATCAATTAATATTTAATGTTGATGTAAGAGTAATCCTGCAGCTCACAGTTCTCACCACAGTATCAGGAAAATGAGGTTAAAGGTTAAATTCTCTCTCTGTGTCTTTCTCTCTGAAGAAATATTTCATTATTTCTTCAGATTGAAGCAAGTCTGACAAAAGATGAAAGAAATTCTGCTCCAGAACAGGTGCAGAAGGTAGTTCTATGGCAGGTGGAGCATTTGGCTAAGATACTCGGGCAAGAGCCTGTGGCTTGAGTGAAATCATAATGTCGAGCATTCCTCCAGTATCGTCAAATTCTTTAGCTCTCTGGTTACTGGGTACTTCAGGGAGTATCAGACCTCACTTCTTTTCCTCAAAAATCAGAAATGGCACTTGCAAGCTGAGTTAAAGTTGCACTGAAACTAGCACAGACTTAGCAGAAATTTTCCTTTTTGATCAACTGAGACAAATTTCATTGGGGAAAAAAGTTTCTGCATAGCTTTCTGTGCATCCACAAAGCAAATGTGATGAAAAACAAGTAAAGAAGGCAGAAGTTTGTTTGTTTGTTTTAGAGGTGTAAGAGTTGCTGGGGGGCATAGTGAAGATCATACAGTCTGCTTTTCTTTCTGTCACCTAGAACAGTGTTGCACTTCCTTTCATTCACCAACAAGAAGCTAAACATGGATAGACTTGCTGGTTGAGGCTGAGATGACAAAATTGTGTGAGCAGACATAGTTGGAAATCTGAGGAGAATCTGAATCAGTGAGATCTTCTGCAGTGTTGCATTTTAGTTCTATTTCTCAAAACTTTTTTCTCCTTTTTTTTTTTTTTTTTTTTTTTTTTTTTTTTTTTTTTTTTTTTTTTTTTTTTTNGGAATCCATCTATCCCCTCAGGAATTTCACAGAGAAGTAGAACAATATTTGTCTCAGGCCAATCAAGGACAAAGTGATACTATCTTACTGGACTGTAGGAACTTCTATGAAAGTAAAATAGTAAGTTGTGTTTGTTTCTTACAGTGTGTTACAGGTCTTGGGGGAAGCACTTTGCATTGTGGGTGTGTGACCTTACTGGGAAGAAGAGTTCGTATTGACTGGAATACGTACAAAGTTTAGTTTGGTAATGCAGATTAGACTGAAGCAATGCAAAACCCTGCCCAGCAACACACAGTAGAGCTTGCCTGGCTGACTGCTTATACAGCTTGAGGCAGGAAAGGGAGCAAGTGGTCCATACAACATCAGCAGTGGATTCTATATAGTCTGAAGTAAAAGTAATGTGAGTTGTAAAGATATATTCTAGTCTTTTTGCCTTCTCCCATATGTCAAAAAGGGGGCATCCTGCTCTAGTTCTGTTCTAGTGAGCACCCTCTGTATATTTGGATGAGGAGAAATGCCATGCCTGAGGAATCCTCTTACGGATTTTAACAGATATTTTGATACATAAATGCTGTTGAGGAACTGCCTAAAGCAGCTGCAGTGAGCTGGATGTTCTGGCCCAAAGGTTTGTTACTTCCTCTGGTTTGAAATGCAGGCCTTGGCATGTAAGTCAGCCTGCATTCAGCTKCATGGCTATCTTTTGTTGTTCCAGGGACATTTCCAGGGCTGTCTGGCTCCAGATATCAGGAAATTCAGCTATTTTCCCAGCTATGTAGATGAAAACCTGGAGCTTTTTAAAAACAAGCGTGTCCTGATGTACTGCACAGGAGGGATCCGCTGTGAAAGAGGTTCTGCTTACCTACGGAGCAAGGTGAGATGTCACTGTGAGGGCACAAGTGTCGAGGAGCTGAGACTGCTTTGAGAGCAGCTGTCTTTTCTATTGCTGGCAAATTCTTGTGGAGCATAAACTGCTCGGTGTGGGGAGATGAATGTCTCTGATACAGGTTTGCCTTGTGCTTCCTGCCAAGGACATAGGTAGTCTAACACAGCTGAGAAATATGAATGAACTACAGTTTCAGCAATGATTGCTGTGTGAAAAGCTACATAATCCATTTGCTGAGAAGAGATATTTGTAAGTTTGCCCTGACCATTGTTGTAGTGTTTTAGGAATGCTTGAGAGCATTTCGCAGTGCTTTTGTACCCTTGCCTACAAGCTCTGTCTAGGTTATGCTCTGTGGTTGTTATGGCACAGCTTGAGCATTTCAGAGCAGTGAAGATCAGCCAGTCGGCACTTTCCCAGTGTCGTGGAATTAAATCCAGCACACTGCATTGTCCTAATTCACTTTCCATCCCACTCTTTCCCTCGGTCCTTCCCTCATAGGGTAAGGGAATAGCACAGCTATATGTTCTCCAGAAATTTAAACCTTCATCCTTTTGCAGTTACACCATTGAGAAATTCTGTTTCTGTCAACAGAAGCTCACTACATAGAACCAGAATAAGCAGTGGTTCACAGAGGTTCAAAGCATTTTCTCTGTGATGCAACAAACCTCTAACCTGCCTATTTCTGAACTGCACGTTTGGGCTCATGTCAGCAAGCCAGCACTGTGAGAGCAGCTATTAATTTCAAGTGGTGCTGGCTGGAGTTGTGGGCACACGTGGTGCTATTTGGTCACTGAAGAGCTGCTTCTTCTCCCTGACCTGTGGTGTTTTCAGCATTTGCTTTGGGCACTGTGGCACAAGCCTGTTGCCACAGTTTCCTTGAGTTTTTTTGCTAATATGCTTTGAACAGGCAGTGTGCAGAGAGGTTTACCAGCTCAAAGGTGGGATTCACAAGTACCTGGAAGAGTTTCCAGATGGATTCTACAGAGGGAAGCTGTTTGTGTTTGATGATCGTTACGCCATTTGTTCCAATGAAGATATCATCTCAGGTAGGACTAAATACGTTTGTCCCAGTAGAAGGCTGGGACTCTGTTGCAGTGGTTGCCATAGAGATGTCTTGGTCAGGGGAGCGAAACTGGCCAATGTAGTTCTTCCTCTTACTCACTTTGGTGTTCTAGTGCTGCCACTTTTTGTAATGGCCACCAGCTGTATGGCTTTAACATCTAGAATGCAAATAAGAGCAAAGGAATCACTAAACAGAATTCCCTAAAGCTAGGACAATAGAAAGATGCATCCTCTGCAGAATGGCTACTATTATGAGCCATCAGCCCCTAGAAGGCATCAAGTGCTACTTTGTTACCCACTTGTTGCCCATAGCGCTGATCAGGCTGTGGTTGGCTAAGTGACCAAAGCATTAAACAATTCTGCTGTCAATGGTGTTTCCTTCAGTAGTCTCACAGAACACTAGAAAAGATTGCCAGGCTTTGGAAAAGTGGTAGCATTAAACTCTACAGCACTTAGCTGTTTTGTGTTTTAAAAGTTTCTGTGGCTTGTAGGATTCTAATGCCCTCTAGCTGAAATTAAGAATATTGCCCTGTCTTGTGGCTAGGTTAGCTCTTCAGCTATTTCAACCGAAATATTTGCCATTGTCTTTTCAGTTGCCAGGTACAAGTAGAAGGAACTTGGCTCCAGCCTTTTTTCAGGAATCAGTGCCTTTTTTTCCCCACTAAATGGGCAACTTCTTAAGCACAACGTCTCATTTTTCTTCTGCATTTACTATATTCACCTTGAAGGTATCTGACTTGGCACAGACACAGAACATACTCTGATATATCACAGCCATCCATAYAGAAGTATTAAAGGGGAAGTGTTGGGGCAGGCACCTTCTTAATGGTGCAGCTGGATTATGAAAAAAACTTTCCATTAAAGGTTAAGTCTTGCCTGATGCTATGCAAGGACTGTACCAGGACTGCAAAGTACACSCTATATACATAAGCCATTGCTTTCAGATGGAAGCAGGTCTCATGGTCTTTCTTTCTCCAACAGGCAGTGTCCTGGGTCCTAGTTAGCCACCAGCCTATCCTTTTTGCTCCCTTGGTAGCAAGAATTTGTAAATCTGTTTGATCTGAACTAGAGGAAGCAGTAGCACTCACTCTGTCCCATGAGGCAGGTTGTCCTTACCTTTTGATGTCAAAACCAAAGTTCATCTAAAAATGAGCCAGGTTCTAGAATACAAGGCTGGAGCAGGAATAAAGTGGATGATGGTTAGCTACTTGTATGAGAGACTGTAGCAAAGGGGAACAAGATGGGGCAATGTGGATCTTAACTTTGCTTCTCTTCCCTTCAGCATGCAGATACTGTGGGACGCTGTGGGACCAGTATAAACTTTGTTCCAGCCAGCACTGTCGGCAGCTTGTTCTGACATGTCCAAGTTGTTGCAAGAACGGGCTTACAGCTTGCTGTCCTGTTTGTCAAGAGAAAGAGCTTAAGGTGACTTCAGATCCTTCAGGAGAGGCACTTAAGGAGGAATGTGAATGTACAAGGAGACGGCCAAGGGTACCTATTGAACATATCTCACAAAGTGCACTGGATACAGGAAGAAATTAAGCTGTTTCTTTAGCTAGTTTCACATCTCACACTTGTGTTAATAGGAGGGACTTGATCCCCCCCCTGTTATTGCAATTTGGTTTGGATATCACAATAATTTGTTAGCTTGGAAAGTCTGCATTTATGTTGAGTATGCCCTGAAAACTATCCATTACTTGAGTGTAAATTACCAGAGTTGGCTGCTCACCATTGCTACAGGATTTTTCTTCCTACATACAGTCTTGCACCGTACTTCTGTCTTGGGGATTTTGCAGAAATTATTTGTTGGGGACACAGTTGTTCACAGTTCAAGAGAAACTGAAGAGACTGAAGAACAATTCCATGCTCTTCCCCCTCTAACGTATGGATGTGCGTGCATGGAGGTGGATCTGTCTGACTTCTTTATTGATGGTGCAGCTTCAATGGCTAGTGCTAGGGTGATGAAGACAGCATATGTTTTAACTTCTGGGTGTGAGAAGATTAGACTTGCTTTATACCAGTGTGAAGCAAGGGGTATTTACCCAGAAGTCATTGACCTGACTCCCAAGTAAAACCAGWTAAAGGCAAGGTGAGGACTCCTGTCTTTGCTCCAGCTAAGGCAGAGTGTGTACACTGCCCACATATACTATCTGCCCAGCCTTACTTCTTGTGTAAAACCTGTGGGACCAACAGCAAAAGTAACCCTCATTGTGATGCTCTGCCTCTGTGGGAATTGTTGATATCCCTCAGCCTGCCTGTATGTGAAATAACCAGGGCCCAGCTCTGCTTGCACTAGAAAAAAAATCAACTTGAAGCATGCTGAAATTGAGACACTCAGAGAAGAGCAAGAGAGACTGCCAAAATACCAGTGTTAGGGCGCTAGAAACGAATGCTGGCATCTGTGCCTAAACACCAGCAACCCCTATAAGGAGACTGCCAGATCATTTATCCAAGCTAAATAATCCGTGATTTGGGGAGCATTTCTGCTTTGTAAACATGGACTGAGTTTTTYAAAAGCTGTGAGATATTCATGAGTTTTCCAGTTTATGTTAACAGGGAAATTGTCTCTGACTTGGAATCCATAGCTTATGAGCTCAAAATGCTGCCTGTGGCTTTGTGTGCCTGATGCTGTAGAATGTACTGAAAGGTTTTATTTTTTTACTGAAAGTGTGGATGATGTTTCAAGGATTTTTTTTTCCAATCATGACACTTACTCTGCTTTTTGGTACTAAGTCATTAGGAAATCAAAATCAGTTACTTTTTAATTTCTATCGGCAACTGCTTTTCAAGACATGAAAACAATTTACTCAGGTTCTCACAGTTGCTTAGTGTCAGTTAGGGCAATGTTATTTTAACATAGGTTGTAACCTTCTCMTGCAGTGCTGCAAATTCAGCATGGTCTCATTGGTGACTAGACTGGCAGCTAAAGACAGGGGCACTGGTTCTATTAAAGCCATTGGAAGGCATTTCTTCTTACTTCCAGTGTTGCCAACATGAGCAGCTGTTCAACCGTGGTCTTTATAATGGTTCCTTTCATGAAGCAAGACTTGAAAACTAATGAATGCCTACTTTGGGAATCTTTCCAAGATGGCATTTAGAAAACTAGAGAAGTAATTAGAAAACTCCCATCAGTAACATCTTCAGCAGAAAAACCTGGCAAGATCCAGACTCTCCTACCACCTTTCCTCCCAAACTCAGCTAGCCAGCTTACCTGAGCGCTTTTGAGAACTGGATTTGTGGCAAACCATGTAAGCTCCACTTGCAGGCCTGGCCTAGAACACTGATAAAAGTGCCCCAACTTGCATTTTGTGCTGCATCTCTTTTCAGGTATTAGGCCAAAAAGCCCACCATATTAGAATTTAATCTATCAGCAAGTCTGGAACACTAATTCATTTGGAAGGCTGTTTTAATATAATTTCTCAGTACAGAATGGCAAGAAGGTAGACTACCTTTTATATGTAAGATTGACATCACTAAGATGATAAATAACTTCTAGTGCTTCCATTATTACTTTTGAAGTATTGCACAAATACTTTTCATTTGTATGTCAGAGGCCCTTAATTCTACAGAAGAAACTGCTGAAACCTAGCTAACCGTCTGTCGCATAGTAGCTTGGTTACAAGGTACAGTTCTACTGAGAGCTCCTAGCATGTGGACAGTCTACCTCAAAGGCAGAAGAAATGAGCCATAGGACCTATTAGAAGGGTTTAAGAATCAATGGATGGAGCCCCAAACAGCCAAGTTTCTTCAGCTGCAGAGATGGGAGGAGAGGAATGAGATGCATCCTTCGACTCTCTGCATATCAGCCTATGATCAGTTTTTGTATACTGCCCTCTGGCTTACTTTTGTCAAATTAATACAAATAAGTGCAAAATGTGAAACACAGTATGCTGAGACCCAGGCACTTTGGCTGTAATACCTTAGAGGAGGCATGTTAGCATTGTATGGCATTGCTGCAGGAGAGGCAGGAGTTAAGCAGGACTGTCTGACTGCTAGAGGCTACAGTCACAAAACAGCCTTTTCCCCTTTTCCTGAAGAGCTGCTTGGATGAAACAGGAATCTGTTTGTTCTTATGCATCAGTGTTTTGTAGCTTGATGCCTTTTACCACAAAGCCTGATGCTTCTCAGTGCAGCCTCATTGCTGCTGCACAGCTCTCATTTCAGTTGCATTCTCTCACTTGCAGCTCTGTGAGGATCAGCTGAGGACCCTGGAGCCATCTCATTAACTGTGAAGTCTCTATACATTTGGACTGCTTAATTAATTCATTTTGATGCTGATACAGCAACAAGGATGAAAAGGTTTGGGTGTTCTGTTTTAAGGGCTATTTTAGTTTCATTCAAGACAAAATACTGTTGTCAGATTTAAGGTAGTTCTCCCTGTCAGGTGGTTGCATCTCCTTGCATGTCTGATTTTATTACTGCCATCAGCATTTCCCAGCATAAGATGCATTTATGTTCTTTTTAAGCCAGTGGGAGAGCTGAGCTAATTCCATGCAAATTTGAGTGTATGGCTTAGCTGAAACTCTGTGGCTTTGGTTTGATATTTTAGTTGACTGTTTAAAGTTCTTGGAGTGAGTATGACAGGAAGGAGCTAGCAGACTGCTGGTTTGATTTTGTTTATTTTTTATTTTATTTTTTTTAATCATGCCCTTCTGTACACCTCATCTTCTGAAACAGAATTTAGGGAGAAAAAGGAAGCTGTAGTGAAGCATTTTATCTGACACTGCTGACACATTTATTAAGATACGAAAAGTAACAGATATATTTCCCACATTGTTGACAATATAATGTCATTGGTCAGAGCTAAATCCTCTGTGGTATTTGTGCACAAGCTCTGTTGAAATCTGTGGGACTTTTGCTGGAATATGCATAAAGGCTGCTGAATAYGCTTAACAGATGTGTGCAGACAGATTTCTAGTAAGTGAGAACGTTTGCTAGGACATACTGTCATCAGAGTAAGAATAAGGCTTTGGTATGACAGCACTTCTGTCAGGGTGACTTCCTATCAAACAGAATTCCATCCAAGTCCACAGCAGGAGTTTTGGATGGGATAGTCCTGGGTCTCATCCACTACATGTCCGGGAGCTTTGTAAGCCTGTGGGGAATTCCTCCTGGGCTAGATTAAGGGTAGTAGACCTTCTAACAGAAAAGTGTCTGAGTGTGCACAGAAGTTCAGAGTCAGGATATTTCAAGTAACACCTTTGCTATGGCACACTGTATAGTGGTGCATTTATGTAGATGTGAGGGATGGTCACAGGAGAAAGTCTCTAGTAGAATAGTGTTTAATTAATTGGCAACGTCATTAGGCAGAACAGCAAAGAGTAAGGATTTAATATATTTGTCTGGCAAGGCTCTAGACATGCTTTTAACATTATGAAATTGAAGGGGGTGGGGGTTGGAACAGAGGACTCTAGTTTGGCCATCTCTGTGGAGTTAGGATTCACATCAGATCCCTAATGGAAGAAGTTTTACTCAGGCACGCATTGGACTGGAGGATATTAAACAATCCATCCTAGAGTGCTCAGTTTTTGAGAATCCATTATTTTGTAATTAGTGGCCTTATGTTCCTTTTAATCTGGGGGGGGGAGGGGAATCAATCTTTTTTTTAAGAAATGGGGATACATTGAAACAGCATCTCCACTAACTGACTCAGCAAAAGTTGGTAAAAATTCCTTACATTAACTATATTTCAGGACAGTAGAAGTGCTCATTAAACTAGTTGCTTCTCTATAGTTACTTGAGATCAATTTGAAAAAAAAATAAAGTTTTTTTTAATACTTCTATAATTTGTGTGGAATAGTAGTATTTTTCACTCATGCATACCACATCCTAACTATATGAAACACCGTGCAGGAAATTTATAGAAAAATTAGGTTAATTAATAGTCACYTTTTCACTGGGATGTACTCTAAAACAAGATTGCTTAAAATTGGCAGGTTGTTACTGGCTTGAATAGTTTCCAGCTCTAAAGAAAACACCAATAGTCCTACTGGATAAAATCTTCAACTACAGCCACTAGTTAATTTAAACTCTTAGTGCATAACACAGAACCGAGTCACCACAAATACTCTGTCAAGGCACTTGTTGCCTTTAGATTTCCACAGTGTTGTGCAGATCACCAGGAATGGCCTTCATAGCCAGGAGCTACACGCCAGTTCTGCACTTCGGAAAAATAGGCCCATTCAACTCTGCAAGTCTTCTCTTCCTCACTGAAAAAGAAGAGAAAGAGGAGTCAGTTATGGCAGTGGGAACATGTGGAAGGCAGGCCTACCCGTTGTGAAAAGGATCTCAGAGACATACATTCTGCCAGGAAGAAAAAGAATAGCATGAGCTTCTGAGTTCCTGCCTTGAGCAGGCTTTTGGTTTGGTTTGTTTTTTTTTTGAGCATTTTAGACTTCAGCATTTTAAAGGAAGTAAGTTGAAATTTCTGTCCCTATGAATTCTGTGGCTAGAAGCTATTTTCAGCCATACCTTCCGTTATTATACAGTCAATTTTATTTCACTCAGTTGTCTTTGTAATCTGTGTGGCTACAGCATCCCTGTTACAAGGCATCTAATACTGACTGATGTGGAGATAGCAGGAGAGAGATGCCACAGGGTTTCCTTTGCCAATTTTTCCCTGTGGTGTCCTCTCAACTAAGAAACAATGGATTTTTTTTTATCTGAACCTCTGATTTCAGCCTCCAGTCTTGACCATGGTTAACGTGGTGAAAGCAGTCTTATAGCTTAATTTGGAGGCTCTGTCTGCTTCAACCATGATTTTTCAAGAAATATTTGCAAGGAAAAAAAAAGAAGCTGGAAAGAGGATGCAGAAATTAGTTCCTGAGAAAAAATATAAAAGCCTTCACAGCCAGTTTGGACAGGGCATCTTAAAGAACAGAAGCTAGAGGACCATGACCAAGTTCTGGTAGGATCAGGTGATAGCAGGGGAGAGCACCRGAGTGGCACAGAAGCAGAGAGCTGTTGCTGACAGGGAGGAAAATAAAGTTTTTCTATACTTATATGTTGTCCAGGTGTAGAGCTGAGAAGCTACTGCCAGACACCATCACACCGATGAATGCGAGCTGTAAACAAGAACCAAATCAGACATAATGCAGATCTTTTAAGAGTCAAAGAGGCAAACTGCACAGCTGCTACATGGAAGGCCATGTTGTGACTCTCCTCTGGTTTGAAGCAGGAACAATTAAAACACTAGCTCTGTGTATCTTTCAGATGATTGCTATRTATGCTGCGGACTCTGCGTTCCTATGAAGCCTGCTGTGCTCTGAAAGGCAGAAAACAGCAAGCCCTTTCTGGAGCGGCTTTCTACTGACCYGAAGTGCAAAAGCAGCCAGAATGAATGGCAATATAGAGTGAACTGTGGTATCAGTATTCGTGGTCACTGAGGAGCTGGCACGTCGCTCTACATGTGGCCATGCTGCCCTAAGAGCATGGTACTGGCTGAAGCCAGCAGTTTGTTTTTTYAAACATATTTATCACCTATCTGATAGCCACTTAAAGCTATTTTGCTGTGGCTTTCAAACCTGAAGCTGAACCATGAAGGACCAGAAGAGACTGGTAAAGTATGCAGGGCCAGTTTACTGTCATTTCTTCATGACTGGTATTTATATGTATGTTAGGTCTTTTATGAGTCAGCCTCTGCCTCTTAATCAGACCTTTTCCGATGTGTCTTACAGACATCATCAGTGCTGGTAGCGGGAAGGCTCCCTGGGGCTCCRAGCGCCACCTCCCGCTCACAGCAGTGCTCTTCCCAGCCACAGTTCAGGGCAGCCCTGGCTTTGTCTGTCTGAGCCTGGAAACCCTTAAGTTATGGAAAGCTCCCCTGAGCCCTGTCCCAGGGCTGCTCCAGCCTCCTGAATAAAGATTTTTTTTTTTCGTATGTGCAAACTGGATGTTTGGTCTGCAATTTGTGGCCATTCCTCCCTGTTTTATTGTCTGCCAGCACTGAGAAGAGTTTGGCTGAGTCACATTTGTATCATCCCATCTGTACAGTTAGGAGCCATTCACTACAGCTAAACTGCTGTTTTAAGTACATTCAAGTATCACGCTGCTGGACTGATTTCCAGTGCTCTAGGTCAGCCTGTAGACAAGCATTAGCGTTAGCTGAAACAGCAATATTCAGACTTGCCCACATTGTGCTTCACAAGCAGTGTTGATGACTATAGTGGGAATATTAATTATTAATTCCCAATTCAAAAATCACATGGTTTCGCACTTCTCTCTAGAAATACTTTGTCTGATTTACTGAAGGGAATCGGCAAAGTCCCATTGCCTTCAAAGTTCAAATCTACTATTTTTCATCTCCTTGTTAAAGTGGAAATGAAACTAGAGCTCAAGACAAACAGCTGGCAGGAATCAGAAGTGCTGTCAATCCACAACCCATCTGCCGTATGCCGTATCATTTGCCATACTAAAGCACATTAATAGATCTCACTTCCTCCATGCAAGACCCAATGTTACAGCCCAAAACAGTGTCTTCCAGCAGTTCTAGCTGCACGCTTTCTCCAAAAATGGAGCACAACCCATTGCCTTGGTGACAGCAGCTGCTACCGGTCCTGCTGTATCAGGAACCTGTGAGTGAAGGCTGCAAGGAATCACCAGACCCTTCAAAGGGTGGTGTCTGATTCAAGCACGTGGACAAGAGCCTTCTCATGAGCATTTCTGACCTGCCAAGCTGCCCACCAAGAGGACCCACAGACAGGCACATGCAAAGGGAGAGACATCCCAGGGCTCATCAGCTCGCAGCCAGCCCAACTCACCTAGGTCATTGTTGTTCATCATGGCATTAGATGCACGCAGCCGGGGACCTTGCTGAGTGAAATGATAACCAAATTTCAGCAGGGAGGTGTTTTTTTCCAGCATGTTCGCGATTTCCATTTCTACTTTGTTGCCCAGAGGCTGGCTCTTTTGAAAACAGAAAAAAGAAAAGCAAATGAGGGCAGATGAGGTTCCCATTCCTGCTTTTTAATTCAATGACTGCCTCTTCAACATAGCCCTTGGAAGACAGCTTGTGCTGCCACTGACTGTCCTGCAGATGGRCCGGAAGCTTTTACTTCTCCCTCGCTGTGCAATACCCAGGAACCTGTGGTACTTTAGTCTTTTAAAGCTCAAATGTTTTACTGTTGTAAATGACTTGTAGTTGCCCACAACTTTGTCCTCCTTGGTTAGAGATACGGCCTGGCTCGCAGACCCTGCCAASATGACCAGGTCAAAGAGTGATTCAGCCATCAGATCTGCCATCTCCCCTCCCTCTCTCTTTTCTTTGGATCTATTGGTTTATTCAGCATTTCTAGTCAATGAAACAAACTACAGGCCTGATCCTGATAAACTGAGTGGCTCTGACACTGTTCCAGAAGTCATCACCCATGAGCTCTGTTGCCGAAATTCTTTATCTTTGAGGAATCTGCAGCTGCCAAGCAGTCTAGAGGACCTGTCATCTTGACCACATAGTACCTGTTCAAGGGCTCATGACAGCTTAGCTGTTTCATTTCTGTTCCTGGACTTCTAGGAAACTTAACCTGCCATGGCTCCAGCCTTATCCACCATGTACCTTCTATTTCCCTGCTTCATAGCAAAATTTTCAGTTTTACTAAATATCTATTATTATCTAAATCTCCTAGTCCAGAGCTCAGAGCAGGGTGTGATATTGGACAAGTGCATCACTGCATTCCCAGGGCAGCACTGGCAACACAGAAAGCTTCTTGCACCACTGCAGTATTTGTTAATTATTGTAGGTAACATCAATATTGGTCCAGGAGCTGCAGCAAGACAAGGGGCTGAGACCTCTCCAAAGAAAACTCAGGTAGTTACCACCCACCTTGATCAGTCACTTGGCTTCCCACATCTCAGGACACCTTTACTTAATCAGAGTTCCTGCTCATGCATGCTTTACCTGGTTGTCGATTCGAAGCTCTATGAGTGATGTGTTGTACTGGACTGCTTCAACAACAGCCAAGATCCCTGATCCAGAAATGAAGTTTGACTCAATGTTCAGGCTCTTCAATGTCTTATTCACCTTCAGCATTTCTGCCAGTGCCTGCCATCAGAGATACACAGGAAGAGCTAGCAGATAGGCAGGGAGGTTCAAAGCATCCCAGAGGGACATGGGCTTGGATGCTGTGTAGTTTCACTGCCACCAAGAGGGACAGCTCTGGGCAAGAAGMAAAGTTTTCCCTCCTGTCTCAGAGGGATTCTCAAACGTGAATGTACTGGAGGCTACAGCAAAATCTCATTAAATAAGTGTTTACACCCACCCCAAAAGGTGCAGTTCATATATGCTTCTGCCCTGCAAGCTTCATTTGTCCCTTTTCTAAAGCCAGCATGATGATAGCTGGGATGACTCACTGGCCTCAGCCCTACCTCCTGCCTGGCCCGTTTCCTCCCCACACTGCTCCTTTCACACAGAGCTGAAAGGCTTCCTATCACAGCAACCAGAGACAGGAACATTGTCTTGAGCAGAAAGGTATTCTCTTTCTGAGAATAATAGGAAAACCTAAGGGTTCCATCCAAGCACCATCACAACTGTATTATCTCTGTTGCTTCCCTCAGTGTGCAAGTCCAGAAATGGGTGGGCACACTCCCAAATCTCTGAGTTTTGCCACCTGATCTAATAATCTTACTTCATAGGCTGCTTCATCTATGTCATGAAGCAGAATAACCAGAACACAGTGCCCAGCCTTGAGGCCAAGGCTGGCGTGCATCCACTCAGCACAGCCCTTAGCTCCGCAACTCTTTCAGTCCTATACATTGCCCTGTTGGCCCTAAGACGGCATCAGCACTGTCTGTGAAGGGCTCTTCCCAAGTTCAGAGTACCTGAAACAATGGCAGGCTGTGCTCACCCTTCTAAGGAGTTCTTTTATTTCTAAGGGGAAACTGGTTTGCATGTGTGTATGGAGGTAGGAAGGGATTGCCTAGGTTGTCAGGTGAAGAGCAGAAGTCTGCTGCGATGATGCTGGTGGGCTATGCCACAATGCAGCCTGGTAGCAGTCTCACATGTTCTGCATGTTAACAGTAGTCCCTGGAGTGTGAGCTATCCCCTAGACTAGCCAGGCTGGCTCTGGGGGAAATCTAACCTTAAAGCAGCAGGGACAGTGAGGTTCACAGTCAAGTTCATATTCTTGCTCTCTTTATTTCAGTATATAGGCTGAGACGGCATGGAGCAGCTGAAGGACTGGTGGGAAGAGCAGGTAGCAAGAGGGTTAAGTAAGCTGCCATGCATTAGTAGGTGCTGAGCTCCTGCAGTTATCCCTCTCAGGAGCATGGGGATAACAGCTCAGCACCTTTCTGCATCCCCATTCATGTTTCAAGGCAGCTCAGAGCAGCCACAAAGACCCTTTATCACCCACAATGTCACACGTTTGCACAAGGGATATGAATATAGGACAGAGCTGAAGAACATGTGCACACTGGACGTGCATACAGAGGCATACGGCTTCATATGAACAAGAGTAAATGGAGTATGATGTATGATGAACAGAAACAGACAAACTCCTTGTTAGACTTTTAAAAAATATATCACAAGGAAGTCTGTTCTTGTCTATCACACTTCTCCTGGGAGATTCTTAAGGACAAATACGACATCTAATAGGATTAAAGGATTGTGTCCTGGAATAAAGAACTGAAATCTCCACTGCAGAAAAAGGAACTGAAGAAAGTGGAGTCTGTCTATTGCTGCAGGCATTTCAGTTTCACAAGCATTAACGAAAGCAAGCAAAGAACTAAAGTGTAGAACATGTCAAATGCAATGATGTAATGCACAAAAGCAATAAGTAAGTCTGAAAACACCTTGCCCAAGAACAATTCATGTGACAACTTCCTTACAACAATTAGCCTATGTGATACAGCACTTACAAAAGCAACCGGATCATTGCTCCTTGTTCCAACTATACTGAACTTCTTTACATAGGTGTTATTCTTCAGTGCTTCAGCACAGGCTTTCAAAGTTGGGATGGGAATATTCTGTGAAAAGAAACACAGAAAATATGTGTTTAGGCCCTCATTTGTCTTCACATTTGTGGTACATGACTGGAACAAATCTTTTATATATAAACAATATTTTAAAATTATTATCAAGATCAACTATCACAATCAAGCCGCAAYCATTACCAAACACACTGAGGTGATTCATTAAGGAAATGATACATAAATGATATATATATATGATATATATATATATAATGATATATAGTTCTCTACCTAAAGTCATCATAGCCTAAGGACTGTGGAAGTGTGTTCATCCTATTTCCTACACTGCTGATAGCTCACTGCCTTGACTGGAAAGTATAAAAGGTCACTGCTGTTCAATTTCATTGTCCAGAAACTCAGCTCCTCACCAACCAAAGTGTTGTGAGGATGTATGTAACTAGGATCCATGAGCTTATGAAGCACTGTTACTGTGCTTTTTAATACTAATGATAGCATTGAGCAACATTCGTTGTTGTGTTCAGGAGTATTTCCATCATGACAASCTGAAATGATCTCCTTGTAGTACAAGCAACAATACTGCTTTATACAATTCCTTTCAGACTAACATTTGCCATCAGCCCAGAAAATAAATTCGTGCTGCTTATTTTGAGTTCCTTACAAAATGATTATTTTTCACTCATCAGAGATTTTAGATACCCAGTTCAAATGCAGACAGTTTTCAGCTGACTAAAACTTTAAGCTGTATCCCCAGCTTGGATTTCTTACCTTGGATCACACAGTCTGGAAACACCTATAATCAAAGCCATCTGCAGATAATACAGAGCTTTCAACGTATCATCTCTTCTACCTCCACTCCTCAGTTTTCTGAAATATGTATGTTCCCCAAAATCATGAGTCTAACACAAAAAGAAGCTCTGCTTTCTGTAAGCCTGATATCGTTAAGTACATTCAGGATCACTGGGCACAGCTGAAAACACTGAAGTAAAAATCTTTTCGCTACAGACAGGTGAAAATGGCCAGGCACATGTGTTTTTACATGTAGTTAACAGTGTTCCTGCTATTTGAATATGTCATGATTTAGAAAACCTCATGAGATAGGGGTCCTTACTGGACCGGAGTTAAAGACGGTAAACAGAAACTGTATTGTTCAGCATATGTATATGTATCCCAGAAGCAACATAAAAAGGTTGTGTCATGCCACAATTTGCTTTCTACAAGAAGGAGTTCTAATGAAGACATGGACACAGACACAAGCAGTAATGCAATTTCTTCATTTTTTCATGACAACATCAAGATTATGAAGCCTTTTTTCTCCCACTAACAACTTAAAACACCTTTAAGCAGCCGGCCTGGAGATGGGTTTCTCAAACTGTCCTTAACACAACTCAGCTCTTGCAGACGTCTCCTGCTACTGACTCCACATCATTACTACACAGCAGGCAACAATGCCTCCTGCCCAAGACAGACGGAAAGCACTGGGGTTTCATACATGGTACCCAGCTACACACAGTGTTATGCCATTACTCTCTCCAACATAACACACYTGGTGTCTGCTATCTATGTTTCAAATATTTGCTCTTGTTAGTAAGGGAAAAGGGAAGGAAGGAGTAAGTACCCTAATATTATTAAGGTTGACTTCCTCAAGGTCAGGGTCATTGTTTTGTATTCGCTTCAGAGTCTCTTCCACATCTGTCGAGTTTGGTTCTTCATCAGGAACTGGTTTGTACTTTGTGGGCTTAATTACACCTGCAAGTGAAAAGCAAAACATGAAAAAAAAAAACAAAATACCTGAAGTACCATCATGCTCTTCAGGTGTGTTTCTCCTCTTCCTGAAGTGGTGTTGGGAAAGAGGAGTATGATCTGACAAATGTTGCAAGTACATGAGATGCAAAGATTGCACAAGCACTTGGCAGCTCGACCTACACTCATGCAAGTCTACAAACATTGCCAAGCAACCGGGGCCAACTTGCACAACACAGCCAGGCGTAGCTGCTAAATGCTCTCAGAGTCCCARATGGGGTGACCACATGCATACAGCTTGTGTGGGACTGTTTTCCAGCTCACACGAGCTCCTGGCTGTTTAGCTTCTCAGCAGAGAAACCTTAGAGGATATTCCAGGGTCTRTGCAGCGGTGATGAGCAATGGCTACAGCACTGTAAAATCTTCCAGGTGCATGCAACAAAACCACCGTCCATCTGAATGGTCTCCCAACACCCCTCTCAGGTTTTGCTTGCAAGGAAAGAGTGAGAGAGAAGAAATGCTTTCATCTCCTTTTTAAAAGTCACTTGTTTTAGTTTTGACATGAAGAAATCATTCTGTTTGGTATCATCCAAGAGATATATTTCCTGTTCAAAGTGCATTAAAACTTTAACGTTTCCAGTAACCTTCTCTGTTAGCCTGGGAGGAGGGAGTGTTTCGGAATGTCTCTTGGGAGAATTGCTTCTGCCCAAGCAGCTCTCCTGCGAACACGCAGCCTCTCCACAGTCACAGGACAGGCATTTCCCAAGCTGAACACCAGGAGACAGTAGACTGCAGAAGAAACGGTTTCCCCCAAATGCACCAATTCGAGACTGCACAGATGTAGCAACTGTGCTGCAGCCAAGGAAAGGATCTTCACTCACACACAAGTTTGGCATGAGTGGCAGGAGTCCAAAGAAAATAAAATCCAACCCGCAGCCTAAAAATAATTCCCACTTTTTCTCTGCTAGCATCTTCAAAACTGGCAGATTGTTAAATACTCTAAATCACTTACTGTTGAGCCCTTCTTTGTTCACTATTGTGCTGCTCCCCAGTGCCTCGTAGTACTGCTGGTTACTCATCAAGGTGTGCATGCCAAGGATGGCTACAGTAAAAGAAAAGGAGAAAACAATATATTGCTTCTCAGCCACCATGAAGTACACGAACCTTTTCATGCTGTATTCCTCCTCCTCCGTAGCTAATACAGAACTGACTCACCACATGAACTTTTTGGCAAAAGGAGCAGTATGGGGAGGGAATTGCCAGGCAGGAGGTAGGGTTGAGGCCAGCGAGAGTCATCCCAGCTATCATCATGCTGGCTTTAGAAAAGGGACAAAATATTTTGAGATATTGCATCTATACTCCAAAGCCAGGAAAAGATACAACTTTGTACATGTCACATCTGCATACATGCCAGTTCTTCCACCGCTGCTCAGGATGGGTGTCAATAGCACATTAYCTTTTCCTGTACAAGCACAGAACAACATACTAGGTGGGAAGAAATCCCCCAGCTCTCATTAATATACAACAAGGCTCAACTCTGTTCCTTTTTATGCAAGAGTAGTTTTATTTATAGGGCATTGTCTTGTGGACAGCAAATAGACCAACAGCTGAGGTTTCTCAATAGCAGACTTGGTCAAGTATCACGTAAAAGTACTGAAATAAAAAAATTCCATCAGTAGGATTTAAGCTAAGGTCCAGTCCTGCAGGAKTCTGCATACCCTAAGCACCCTTTCACACCTAGGAATATGCCACACTTTGCCAAAGTCTCACTTTCGAGATTAGCTGTGAAACACTCCGAACCAAGAGACTCTCAGACAGTACTTCTCAGATAGCAAGTTATTGGGAGACAGTCCCTGAACTTCAGCAGTGCAAAAGTAGAGGTGGCTCTGAACTGATCTTTGTGCTTTTTAATACTTGGAAGTTGACATTTTAAGAACCTAAGGCTGTATTCATTTGTTTAAATACAGAAAGTAACGGTACAAACACAATTCAAAAACAGCAAAAGCACAAAAGCCAAATATTTGACAATTCGTGCATCTCAAGCTCATGACTACAAAATCAAAATGCAAATRTACTTAGCAACAGACCTATGGGGTCTGCTGACATCCTGGCTGGCTGCTAATGAAGAATGAGAAGCCAATGGCTAGAAACATCTGGGCAAAGATTCTGCTTATGCAAATAACCCTGCTTCTCACAGAAAGTTTTTGTTCAGCAATAAAATGAAATTTAAATCTTTTTTTTTAAATAGGTATATAACTTTCTATAGAAAGTTGCATATATAGAGATATTTGCTGCGAATAGACATATATAAACATGTCTTGACCTCAGGAYGGATGCAGTGGTTAGGGAAAATAGAGGGCAAATCTGCCTAAAATTCAAGTATGCAACCACCAAAGCACTTTTCTTATCCACAAGCTGTTCTTGTTACGCGTGGCTGGCACTTAACAGTCACCATTTTCTTAGTGCCAAGAAGCACTGGGAACTGCAGGAGTAGCAAGGCTCTCTCTGGGGCTCTTCATCTTGCAATTCCTCACTTAGTGAATGACATCTCATATGGTCATAGCTCCTCACGCTCCCAGGTCCTGGCTGCCTGAGCCAGGGTGCCTGCAGCAAAGGGCATCAGTGAACACACCACTCACTTCCCTCATGTCTCAAAGTGGATTTCACAGAGCCAAGCAGTCTCCATTTGAAAATTTGAGTGAGTATGGGAACTCAGTGTGTGTCTGTCCAYTTTTTTAACTGCCCTTTTTCTCTGCTATGTGCTCACAGCCCAAATTTTCAGAATTGCAACACTGCTAGGGAAAGTAATTTACAGACTCAGAATTTTGGAGACACACACACACGTGCGCATGCATGCACATACCCAAACCGAGTTTGCTTTGGTAACAAAATTGCTCTACCAATCACACCCGGGGATAGCTGGACTGCAAACAGACAGAGGGAAGGATATGCTATTACGATCATGTGGTTTTTTATGGCCAAAGTTTGTGAGCGGGATCTGTTGCTTTAGGTCTAGTGCTTCTCAAGTGTTGTCCAAGGATACTCAAAGCTAACTCAGAGCATCCCAGTTCAGCCTCCTCCAGTTAACCAAAAGCATTGGAAAAACCAAGAGCCCTTCCAGGACTTGCAGAGAGCCACCACACACAAGGGCAACCCAGTCGGGCTCACCAAAGACAGGATCCCATGTGCCAAGGCAGACAACGAGCCCTGCTTAAATAGGCAGAAGCTGTTTAACTGTCTTAGCAGACTTGGAAAAGCGATGCTGTCACTGTCACTACTGAGATTTCAGCACTGCTTGTATCACATCAGGTCTCTTGCTGTCATTTCCAGGGTATTTTCCCCCAAATTACAGGACAAACTGCCATAAGTAGCATTTCTCTATGAAAATAATTGCTTTGTAGGTATGTAGCTTAGGAAAACATATTTTATAGAGTAGGACTTACAGGACATTATGAGCACAATAAAAAGGCAAAATCAAGATATGCAATGCTTGGTCTGAGCATGTTGGAAGCCTTAATGCAGTAATTCATTGCTATGACAGAATGTGATACTATCAAGCAGAAGGAGTCATGTTAATTAACATTAATATACAGGCTTCCCATCTACAATCTTCTATCAAGAAGGATATTGTCAGGGAGTACAGACACCCAGAAGAGACAGAATTGGAAGAAGAAACTACTAGCACTGAGTTTTTAATCGACTGCCAGACCAGCAGGGGATGCATTTAAGTGTGGTAACGCAACGACGAGATGTTTGTTTTCCTCTGGCCAAGGCATCCTGTCTCAGGCAGAGAGCTAGGGCCATGCCACAAGCTCCAGCAAGACTGTAATATTGTCATTTCTTAACACGGCAGGGCAAGAAGGCCTGCAGGGAGTCGCTTCTGCTCAAGTAAAGCTTCCTGAAAAGCAACAGTGGTACACTGCTTTAATTTAGCTAGAAGCGGAGCTTAAAACCTTCAGAGTAGGGACCATGGCTGTCCCTCCTTCTGTTTGTACAGCACCATGCACAGCAGAGCTCTGGGCTTGGTTAGTCCAGTGAACTAATTTATCTAATAGCTGGCTCTAAGCTGGAGATCTAGTAGCTGCCTACAAAGCCAATGGAGCCAAACACTTGGTAGTACCAGGGTATGTAACAAGAATCAACAGCCACAGATTGCAGCCCTGCAGGTTCAGGTTGGATACTCCTTCCCAGGAGGGTGGTGCAGCCCTGGGACAGGGCACCAGGCAGGCGAGAGGTCTCAGCCCTTGGGGAATTTCCAGATGATGTTGAACAAAGCCAGGGCCAACCTGACCTACTGCTGAGGACAGCCGTGTCATGAGCAGACAGTTGGACTAGAGACCTCCAGAGGGCCCTGCCACCAGCGCTGCCGGGATCCTGTGCATAACTTGGGTATCCTGAGGGAATGTGAGTGTTCAGTCATTGTTAATAACATTCATTGCTGTCGTCACCCTGGCAACTGCCAGCTCCAGGTCTGCATGAAAAGACTGAAGAGAAGCTGTTTCTTCTGGTCACATTGCTTGGATTTAGTGACTTGAAGGACTTCTTGAGTGACTTCTCTAGGCCTGAAGAAGCTTTCACTCAGCTCTCAGTCCAGGTAGCCAGATGAGCACATCATAGCAGTTTCCACACTGCAAGGCCTCCAGCTACCTCAGCTGGCATTTGCTCCCTGCACTCAGAACAGAGACCCGCAATCTGTGTGCCACACTTGAAGGGCTGCGTGCCTCAGTACAGCACACAGCAGCCCCTTGCAGCTGCAGGACACAGAGAACGAACTCTGCATCAAGAGAAAGACCAGGACAAAAGCTTTATACCAGCTTGCTTRGGTACTGGTTGCAGATATTCCACAGGCAAATCAGCTTGCAACCAAGTGCACACAGCTGCAAATAAAGAGTTCAGATCCCTTGGAGGTGGCAGATCTTCCACACAGGCCTGCACAGCAAATACCTTCTTCAGGGAAAGGCTATAGATTTAAAGATGTCCCAGACAGATCTCCCACGCAAGACAGGGACCTTCAGTAACCTATCTGAATAAAGCACCTCCTCCCACCAAGCAAAAGGAAATGAAGACTCTATCCCCTTTCCCAGGAATTTGTTCCAGAGGCCAAACTGTTAATTGTTAAGACTGTGCAGCTGAAGTAGCATTCGCATTTGTCATAGTAAAATTTAAGCTCGTATTCTTCCTGCATCCTGCTGTGCTAGTTTTAAGAGCACTCTCATGTACACAGAATATATGCAGTATTCCATGCYCTGCTGGTCTGCTCATTAATTCATTCCAACTTGCTTCTCAGCCACCATGAAGTACATGAACCTTTTAATGCTGTATTCCTCCTCTTCTGTAGCTAATACTCAGAGAATTGACTCACCACATGAACTGCAGGAAATCAGTATCTTCAAAATGTATTGGGAAAGCTTTTTGACAAACAAAAGCCTTAAACACCCTTTGAGAGGCTGCTCTAAAGTGGCAGCTCCTTTAATAGGTTGCACAAGCTTAATGTTTTGGCTTAAAGATAGCTACGAGAGGCTGCAGCCTGCAAGATTCAATGGCARAGACAAGAGAAGACATCAACAAGGTGTTCCATTCCCTTGATAAATCCTTTATCTTCTTATTCACCCTTGGTTCATGCTCCTGATTAAATCAGATGGTGTTGCTGGAGTGAAAGGATCTTTAAATATGCATTCCCTTCTAACGAACAAATTAATAATGAATAAATCCTGTAAGAACTAAGAGCACTAAGATAAGTACCAAAAAAATCATTCACTCATTCCCCAGTTCAGAGAGCAAAAGAAGCTCAAAGAAGGAAAAGATTAGTAGCTAAGTAACCCAGACCCTGACTCATATGAAACTACATTACCAGCAATGTCACAGAGCTCTGCATCAGAGGCATTAGCAAGGGCTTCCTCCAGTTCTGGCTCCAGAGTCACACTTTCCAAAATGGGATCCATTGGCTTCTGCTTAGGGATCCAAGCTTTTCCTGTAAACAAAGTGAGATCATGTTCAATATTGTTATAGCACCTGTTTCACAGCTGCAGAGCAGGATTTTACTACTGTGCAGGTGCAATTTCCATAAGGTGAAATTCACACAGTGCACAAGACATAGAGCGGGCAAAAGAACCTAGAAAAAAGTCAGGAAAGGTCCTGAATCACTCCAATTTAGCTCAGTCCAGTTCTACTGTGGTGTATGCTGGGAGGGACCTGCCAGACACTTCCAGCTGTAAAGCTGGAGTCATTTACCRGAGTGGATGGCTGTATCTACAAAGCTTAATAGTACCTTTGTAAAGTACAATGACTTTTGAACATACAGGAGTCAGACACACTCAGCCTGACCTGGTAGGACTTCATTTATTTGAAGGCTGCATCACAGAAGTGTAAAAGGGATGCACTCTTGCCAACACCTGGATGAACTAGGAAAGCCAAGAGGGCAGGAAAAGGCACTGTCCTGGATTATCCCTGTCTCTAAGACAATTCCTGCTGCTAAATCCAAATGCACAGGGCCACACAGATGGCCCTTTTCTGAAATGAGGGTGGGAAGGAAGCAATGGAGAATCGGTGCTGAGCAGGGACAGTGGTCAGTTGCCACATGTGCGCATCGGCAGCAGAGACAAAAGGAGGAGCAAGCCAGGCGCAGCTGGTCTGGCTTAACATTGCCGCAGGGGACTCCTGGTTAGGGAGGCGGCATGCAGAGGCATATCTGATGGAGTCCCTAATGCTCTGGCCTGGGGTTTGCCAACAGGCCAAGAAATATGCTTTTTCCCTGTAAGTCAAAGGTGCAAAGCAAAGGGTACAGTTGCTATCTGATAACATGACACCACTTGCTGCTGTCTCAGCTAACAGAAAACTCACTTGTGGCCTTTTCCCAATAAGCACTAACCAAACTCTAAATTCAGCAATGAACAAGGGGCTGTGTGGTGAGTGATGTAGYTCCTGTCCACCTCTGAACACTGCAGGATGAGCTCCCCAGTGCTCCTCCATACCAACAGAGCAGGAAATGCACTGGGCAGACAGTAGGCAAGCCATGTCCCTCTCCACTAGACCTGGCTGAGTCTCAGGATGCATGGGGCAGGGCACAGGGTTAATTGCCAYTGCTCCCAACTCCTGACTGCTGCTCACAATGGTGTCTCCTTGCCTGTCCTTCCTTGAGGGAACATGATAGTCCTCTTTGCTCTCCTGCACGGGGGTCTGGTGTGGCTGCCTMACACTCTGAGCTTAGGGCAATGGCTGGTATGTCACCCACCAAGCCATGCTTTTAGCCACACCACAATGGCTCCTGATCAGCAAAGCTCCGCAGCTCCAGCTGGTGCGACAAGGAGACTCTCCTGCCCTGGGAAGCAGAGCAACCCTTTGCAGAGGGATGACTTCTGCTGTCCAGCTGGCCTTGGGGCAAGCTGACATCCCCTGGCATGCAATGGATAGAGTCTCCTCCATCACTGCCAACCTGGGAGACAGCTTGTTCCTCTAAGAAGATACGACCCCTGGCAGCTGCCCCCAGTRTTGTATATCAGCCACTAACCTCACAAGCCTAGCTTGATCCCTACCCTCTCCTCACATCTGAGAGGCTGGTGCATCTCTGCCAGAAGCTGAGTCCATCAGGACTTCATGACAATGCACATACCTGCGATCGCCCTCGCCACCAAAGAAAAGAAACAGATTCACTGTATTTTAGAGCAACACAACAGGGAGTGGGCTGTTGATGAAATTCAGTGCTGCTGCAGTTGAAAGAAAGGAGGAGGAATCCCAGAGCTTTTCAGAGTGGTCCCCTCCCCTGAAATAGTCCAGGATCACTGCAGAGAGATAGCGAGTGCAGAGCTTTCAGCTTGGAATGCCAGCCAGGACTATTTCTGTCCACTCTCTGAAACTGGAGTCAGCAACACCAWAGGGGAGAAACAAAGATCCCACTGCTCGAGGACGTAGAGAAACAGAAGCAACTAAATTTAGACTGAAGGAAGAAGCAACTGTGCTTTGCACCACCTCAGTATGAAACAGAGGCTGCTACAAACAGCATTTTGTGGAATCGCTCATCTCCATTCTGCGTGCTGCTACCCTGACAAAGGGGGTAGGAATTTGCCTTCTGTGAAACAGCTGTTCTAGCAAAAATAGGCAAAGCGTCATGTGCGCCTGTATGATCATAAACCTTCTGGGTACTATGCAGTGCAATGTTTGGAAAGGACTGGCTTGACTCTGACAATCAGCTCTGACTTGGTGTAGATACTTGGAATCATTTTCTTCCTAGTTGCTTACTGGACTCTTTGTTTAATGAACTGTAAATGAGACCTGCAGGAAGTAAAAGAAACAGGACAAACTAATTCTCCTTTTACTCAATAGCTCTTTTTGACACTTCATTGTCATCAAAATGTCAGAGTTTTAATTTTAAGCTATTTCATGTTTCAATCGCTTTATTACAAGCTTATTTTTCTAAATTTGATAGTGTTTGCAAGTACTGCTTAATATATCATAATGGAGCACGTATGCACACACCAACTCCTACTCTATCCACTACCATCTCCCGTAAGATGTGTAAACTGGTAAACCACCTTCAGAATGGCAAATCTGGAGATTTATTGCATGTTCTGTGAAGTGAAACAACTGTGAGCAAGTAATTTAACATCTCTGACTTGCATTCAATATAAATAGTATCCTCACTGCATAGAGAGTTACAACTGAAACTAGGTATAATGTGTTTTAGACAAACAGATGGAAATATAATTAACCCATAGCAGAAGCTGAAGATCTGAAATTCTTTAAATATCTCCCTCTCCTGCAGAGTACTGTAACCTTTGCTGTATTAGAGAGGTTGGTAAATAAAGCTGAGTTGAGATACGCTGCAAGCTGCTGAGTTACTCTTCCCCACAGCACTCAATTTTTTCATTTACTTCTTCTAAAGAGAACTCATTTTTCTAAAAATACCACTTCAAGATTTACTAAATCAGACAAATTTAAACATGAAGTCTCTCCTTCACAGATGCATACGGATCATTAAGGAGAAGAAGCAGGCAGCTCTGAGAAAAACTGCACTGGGAAACTTGTAATACTCACATGCCCATACTTTCAGTACACCTCTGTCGTTTTGGCATAGGACAACCAGGAGAGAGAACAGTGTACAAGTAGAATTTCTGCTGGAGGAGGATCATGGTAGAGGGGAGGCACATGAATGTAGAAAAAAGCTGGTGAGCATCCCCTGGCACCCACAGACAAGGCCTGCCTGGACCACGTGTCAAAGCAGACAATATTCAGTGTGCTGACGGGAGCAGGGAAGCGCTTTGAATAATGGGACATGTCACAGGAGGATGGRCAGGAAGAAGCCAGAACGAGAGGACAGGGAAGAGGCAGATCAGTCCCTGGTGTACAGGACCCAGTAACAGGAAAGTGGGTCTGCACCAGCAGCAGCCGAACATGGCTCTGCTCTGTAAGAGCAACTGTACATGCAACTGYAAGAAGCTAGAAAGCAAGGGTTGTCTTGCTAGGATTAAGACTAGAAAGGAACTGCTGGAAACATCATCACTGAGGCACAAGGAGTGGAGAGTTATGGAGTTTCTCTGTGGGAGGATGAAGGTCAGGGTGCAGGAAGGAACTGTGCAAGGCAACAGGAGTAGACAGGGAACAGCCTAGCAAGCTCAAAAGAGGATAGGACAGAGGAAGAGTAAGAGAGGACAGAAGACGTTTGTCCCACAGCTTGATGCATGCAATGAGATGCAGAAGGACATGGGCTGCACAGTGGTACAGCCTCACTCCATCACCTGACAACACACTGGGTGGTACCCAAATCAGCATGAACCATGTGCCACACTCTGGCAYGCTCCAATCTATCAGCCAGCCTGGGCTTGGTCTATACAGTAGATACAGCAGGTTCACCACCCCATCAGTGTCAAAAGGGAGCAGTACTTAATAACTTGGGCTCAGATATAACCCATCTGTCATGTACTCAGCTCCAGGCATGCAGAGCAGCCTCCTGCTGCACTCTGCCTTCATCATGACACCCTCAGCATGGTGCAAAACATGATCATACCTCTCTTTTCTCCTGTGAAAGGAACCAGGTCTTCTCTGTCTTTAATATCTTTTGCCTGCTTTTCTAGGTGGGCCATGAGTTCCTCCCTTTTGAACGGGCCAGTTGGTGGCTTTTGTGTCTGGTCCCTCTGTCGCAGCCCTGCTGGCAGCAGTGCATTCTAGATACAAGGGGAGAAACCTAGATTATTTTTACAGATCGTGACCCCCAYCCATTCTACTCTCCCTCTTCCTCATTTTCCTCATTTAACTGTTTTCTTCTAGCACACTGGATATTTTGCTTCTCATTGCATCAAAGTTATCCCAACCCAACCCCACTGACTCCCGTATAGTCTAGACATATTGCATGCCTTCTCACGCCAGCATGGAATTTCATATGCACAGCACGGTTACAAGACCTTCATGCTGCAAAGAGGATGTTTCTCTACAGCAGGAGGTCCAGCCCTTTCTTCAGGGGCTCTCAGCCATCACTTTCTTCTCTTCCTGGCCTCTTCCCACATTCACTCCCATTTCTGCTGCCACTTTGCAACTGTCTCAGTGCTAGAACAAAGTTACTARATTTGACAGAGCTTGTCCTCCCTTTCCAAGTGTCAGTGTGCCTCACCAGATGCAACAGGATATGCACTCTGGGCTTAACAAGAACCAATTCAGAGAAATCTCGTGCTCTCTGACACAGCTGATGAGAAAGTCACAGTGGTCTTTTCTGCCTTTTATGGCTCACCCCAAAACTATAGGTCAGATCTCATAGTGAAGGTCACTTCAGCCTACTGGCTGCAATTCCACTGCAGAATAAAACCCCTGTGAACCTCAGCTCTTTTTCTAAATGTCTCCCTGTTAATCAGTCACACAAGTCACCATGGGAAGTTGCTTTGGGCCTGACACACATGGCACGTAAGCACCTGCTTATATTTAAATATAGAACAGTCTTAATGCAATAAGCAAGACTACTCCCAGATTTGACACTAAGCATGTTCTTCGGAGCTTTGTTGGATAGGAGTCAACATTTATTTTTTAAGACATCCAAAATGACACTGGACCCAGGGCTGATTTTTCCTTGCCTGCCTAATAAAAGGAATTCATAACAATATAAGTCTGCGGAATTAGTGGAAAGACTGGAAAAATAATAAAAAGCAATTAGACTTAGCTAATCTTAGAGGACAGCACAGAAGAACTCTACTAATGCACAATGTACAAGTAGGTAGGCATAAGAAACAGTTCGTTTCCTAAGGCTTTGCACAGTGAGAAGTCACCATGCAATCTTCATATTTTAACACCAGCAGTCAGGCTATATGGGAACGGGAACCAACAGATGATGGCAATTATTTTACTTTTCAATATCTTTCACTGAATGCTGTCTGACCCTGCATCTTTAGAGGCAGCAGTAATCAGCCTATCAGCACATACACTTAATCCTGGGAGATTGCTTGCCACCTCTTAATTATTTCTGTGTTGACACTTGGGATTAAAAAYGCTGATGATGCAACCTACACTGCCCACTGTTTTCTCCAGAGACATTAACTGCATGTTGTAGGAACAATTTCTCACTTGGCAGTGTCCAGCCTCATCATCTAACGTTGCTGCAACCCAATGGCCTGCCAGTTGGCTCTGTACATCCCCTGCTATGGGTACAGCATAACACTGCCTTCAAAAGGTTATTATGGCTTGGCACTTGTGTACTCAGTGTTCGCACACATGTAGCTCTTGTTGATGCTGGAAGGTTCCCTATAAAGCAACTGTCCCATTTGCAAGACTCTGGGATTTGCTTTGCTTCCTAAAYAGAGGAAAAGTGAGGCCATCTGAGCTTTCCTAATGAAAAAAATAGTAAAAAATAAACAAATAAAAAACCCCCCACAAAACACATCCTCCAAAATGGCCTGATCAGGAGCAGGGGTCTAGGTTTTGCAAGTTCCTAGCAAGTGCCCTGTCCTTATTAGGACAGGTCTTCCCAAAATTGTGTCAAGGTAGTATAAGAATCCCAAATACAGGCCAAGCCCCCATTACAAAAGATGCTGTGCAGCAGCAGAGCAACAGATTAAGTTTTTGTTTCAACATCCTGACTGTTTAAGTACTGAGCCAGAAACAAAACATGGGAACAGACAGGTAAGACATAAAAGAGTTCAAGAAAGACCAAGATACAACAGGTCTTACGGTAGAATACTGTGACATATCAGGATAACCTGTTAYAACCTCCCTTGGCCCTTAGACAAGATATTTCAGAACACCTTGCTGTGCACACACACTTGCTTAAGTGTTATGCACTCTCCAAGCTGGTCACTTTACACAAAATTACTTTAGGAGTCCCATTCCAGCAACTGGACCAGACTCAACTACTTTCTGCAAAACCTCTCTACAGCCCTGCACAAGCACTAACCCACAACAGTGCTCAAACCAGCAGAGAGGTAGACTATCCTGTGCTTGGCATCAGCCTCTTCACTTCAATCAGTTAGAAACAGCCCGTGAAACCCAGAGACCAAAGAACAGAAACAACTGATCCAGAAATGCTCATCTTCGCACACATGGTGGGATGAGGGCAGAGGAGTATCACAAAAGCAAAGTCCCATCCCCGAGTCAACACTCTGAATGGCGAAACTGCTTCTCTTCATCTGGGGCCAGTTTCTTCCACCTTGCACCGAGTTTGGGCTCTGCAATAGATCCCACTCAACTATAGGYCGCTGATGCAGCCCATTTGCCCACCTTCTTCCACAATTACTTCAGATTTACCACCTGGAAAATCTCATTTAAAAACAACTTACATCAGGATCCAGCTCTTCCAGTTCATTTTCTAACTTTCTGAGCTCCTCCTCTGTCAGAGCTCCAAGGATTTTGTCTTCATCCAGGTCTCGGTATTTTTCTAGCTCCTTTCTGTAAGACATCTTAGAGGAGTCTTATGAATCTTACTTTTACACTGAAACAGAATCTGGAATGGGAAAAAAAAAACACATCACACTGAATACATGAAACACTGAGACTGCAGTACTGCTGGTAGTACCGAGTTGTAGAAGATTTCTACTGGAAGCAGGGCTGATTTCAGAGCTAGCTGAGATTGCTCAGGGTGCTGCCCCTATTCTACATCTAGGTAACAACCTCGGCTAGTGTCAGCAGCAGGACTTCAATTGTCCCATCACAGACTTACAGACTAGCAGGAAGGAATGAATCTGCTTAGAGATTTCTTTCTTCAACGTTAGATGTTAATGGAATKATCTACATATTAATTTCCTTGAGGAACAGTAAACCACAGATCTGAATGCTTGCAACTACTCTTACAAATCCCCAATAACATCATCCTGTGCATAGCACCCTGAACAGGTGGGAAAACTAGATCATAGCATCACTGAATACATTTGAGCCCTGCATATCTCCAAGAGGCAACAGATCTCAGTGTATAGCTCTTCTCCCTATCAGATCAGTGTCTTAAAGCCACAAAGAGATTGAGAAGTATTATTTACTAATGTTTAAGCAACTGGTTAAACATTCTGTTTAGCTACCTGCCTTCACTAAAGCAACATGTATGTTTGCACTGCTGCAAGTTAAGCACATGACCTAAGTGTTCGTTTGTATCTAAACCAACGCCTCAAGAGAAGAAATGGGAGAAACACACTAAATGATCTATCTGGATAATCCCTGCTGACCCAGGGTTTTGTGCCAAGTCTCATAATGTAAAATGTCATACACAATCATACATACATAACTGAACCTCTGCCAGCTCTGAGCACACTGCAGAAACATGAAAAAGACTCAAACAGAGAAGAGTTTGAGAGGGCTGTGACTGTTCAGCCTGGAGAGGAGAAAGCTCAGGGGGGTTGTATCAGGCTGTATAAATATCTGAGGGAGGGTGTAAAGAAGATGGGGCCAGACTCTTCTAGCAATAGGCCGAGAGGCAATGGGCTCAAACTGCAACGCAGGAAATTCCGTCTGAACRTTAGAAACCACTTTTTCATTGTGATGTGTTCAAACACTGGGATGGGTTGCCCAGACAGGTTGTGAATATCTCTGAGGATGGTGACTCCAAACAAACCGGATGCAGTCCTGGGCAACCTGCTGCAGGTGATGCTGCTTTAAGTAGGGGAGAGGGGGCTTGGACCAAACAAACTCCAGCAATTCCTTCCAACTTCAGTGATTCGGTGATTCAATTAAGCTCAAATTGTTTAAAACATGTCAGTAGCTTAAAAATACACTGGAACCTGAAACAGCACCTACAACATAGGAGTGCATTCAAGTCTGCTTTCTAGCTGAAAGTTTCCCTCTGTTCCACAGCACAGTCTGTACGTCGATATTTTTTGACCAGATTGGTGCACAGAATATTGATCTTTACTTTAAGTCAGCTTTCCTACAGTTTATAAASAGGAGAATAAAGTTCCTCTATTCTCTCAAGTGACACTTCCAGCAAAATAACTGCAATCTATCCATTTTTCAAGAAGCCAAAAATCTTTTCTGTTTCTATAAATGGCCTCTTTTCAGTTCCTCTGGAATGTCAGAAGCCTGTCCTGAGTCACATCTCTCCAGCTTTGCCCATGTTGTCAGGGCAGATCATGCTCTTATGATTGTTCTTCTGTAGCGCAGAATATTCTTCACACAACTTACATTGCAGCTACTATTCCTGATAAAATTATCTTTAGCGTGGTTACAAAAGGGCACATTAACGCATATGTGGCTTGACAGCAAGCCCTTAAATTTAGAGCAGTCATCTGGTCCAACATTTGGTTTCCCACTGATGTGATTACAATTCCTACATCACTTGCATTCCTGCCACTCGCCACTTAGGAAGTGGAGCGCTAGGAAATGATGCCGTGTTTTACCGGAGGACCAGCCCCCTGGGCTCTTACGGGTCAGAACTGACACAGTGAGAACAAGCTCTTTGTTTTACACTATTAAAGTGAATCTGCAAACACTAAGGACAGTGCCAGTAGGTAGCAGAATGAGGAAGCTGAAGTTATGACATTTCATACTTTTGGCATTTGGCTAAGCAAAGTGCTTTAGAGTCCAGAACTTCCGAACTTTACTGATCCAGTGTGGCCGTAAGTGTAGCACATTTTGTGTCAAGTGACTGATGTATTACCACTATGTTTGTGGTACCATGCATTGGCCAGATTAAGTTCAGCAATGTCTAATACCCCAGCCCCAGCAGGACCGTACTTTTGCTTGGCAGAGGGAAGTAGAGCCTTTACCACAATTACATATGAACAAACTCTTGTTATTACAGTGATAATCTCTGATACGAGAGAAAAGCAGTTTGGATCTAGTCTGGAGACATGTTGTGCCACTATGACCTTGCAGTGTTTGAACTATGACAAGGCTGTATTTTGAATTTAGTTTTGAATTTTGTCTATTCTACTGGCTGTAAAAACAGCTGGTACTAAGAACAGGCAAAAGATAACTGACCTCAAACTGCTATACTCCCTGTAATGGCTCGAAATAGCTATATCTGCATGAACATGGCAATCTCTTCGTTACTTGAGGACAACTATTACCTGAGGCRCCCACAGTCTTCTTCTAGCAAACAGGGGTAATCCTGAACTTCTCCACACAAAGCAGAACACCATAATGCACGCTTCGCAGCTCTGACCTTGCAGCTGCCTGCCAGAAGGGCAGAGACTGTCAGCACCAAGAAGCGAAAGGCAGGAGAGACATTTGATGTCAGTGTGCACAGTCAACGTTTCTGGAAAACACTCCAGGTTTCAAAGCATCTTGCAAAGAATTAAAGGCTGGGCTGCATATAGCAAAGGCTTTGAGTGCTGGGAACAGGTGTGGAGCCTGCTGAAACACAGCTTAAATCCCAGCAAGGAGAACTTCATTTGCTTCATATCTCAAGCAGAGCTGCTGAGAGGAAACAGTCCTGCCACACGCTTGCCAGTGCAGCAGAACTGAAACACCARCTTGCATTGCTCCCATCGAGAATGTGTCTGGAGAATTAGCAGTATCCACGGTGGCAAGACATTTTGTACAGTCGCTCACCCAGATGAACACGTTGTGCTGGTTTAGCGCAAGTGCATCTGCCAGCACAACTTCCAGGGCCACGGTGCTCACTGACTCTCCCCTATCTCCACATCCCAGGGCTGTTTTTCCCTATCTTTCTAACAAGTGTCGGAAAAAAAAAAATGTTTGTTTGCTGTAAAAGACGAGAAGGCTTTGCACTACTCAAATGAGAAGGCAGTGAATTTTGCCTGAGCAGATCTGCTGTCATTTACACCAYGTATGACGTAACTCTCCTTCACAAACACTTGCACTACAAAAGAATAAAACAATCCTCCAATACAACTGCAATATTACACTCAAATATTAAGTCTACATACCTGGCCATCCAGGAAAGAGTTAACCCCAAATTTACCATAAAGCTGCCCCATCAAATCTATTCTAAATGACATCTGGAAGATGTAATTTGATCTCTCATTATTTGTTATTAAACCTACCACTCCACTTTTCATTCAGCCAACTAAAGAAACATTGCAACAATATATATCCTTGATATACAGAAGCTGCAAAGGACTGACACTATTACAACTTCAAGGTGAAAAATCTTTAAAAATTAAGATTGACATCAGCTACAAAGATAGTCAGATACTACGTCTCATTGTGAGAGGCCATTGCTCTGTAGACATGTTAACCCAAAGTATTCCCCTTGGTATGTCAGACAAGTTCACAAGTTCCTACACCTGAAAACAAATAGAGAGGCTTGAGGAGAAAAATAGAATCAGATTAAGACTGGGCATACACTGCAGATCAGATAAGACTTTTCCTGCTGTGAATGTATGTGGAATGAAAGGAAAACAAAATTAAAAAGATAGAATTTGTGATTATGAGAAGGATAAAATAGCTTTCTTCTGAAGGGACCAAAAACACTTAAGAATCCAAGACTCAACAGAAAATTGATAAAGCAGATCAACAAAAAAAATGAAGAGTATTTCCTACAAGACATGGAAATACTCTTTTCACTGTGTTCTGCACAGGTGCAAGCCCCTCCTGTGTCTGTACTGGTGCACCAGAAGTCAGTATCAGCTGCAGAGACCTCTGCTCAGAGAGAAACTTCAAAAACTCCAGAAAGGTAAGACCACTGTGTCGGGTCCGTACAACAAAACAGGCATGGGGACGTGGTCATGTTCTTCTGACAGGTGAACTGCTGCACAAAGAGGAAGACCATCTTCTCTTCCACAGGTGGTGGCAGGGTGGCAAAGGGTTTATGCTGGAGAGGCTGCAATATGTGCAGTGCTGGCTAGCTGCAGTAACCTCTGTCAGGAGCAGCACTGACTAAGAGAACTCGTGGGATCACCTCTCAATGGCCTGATAATCCCAGAAAAAAAGAAGGAACAAGAAAGCAGGACTGGACAGAGTGACAGAAACAGCACGCGAAAAAGACAAATTCCAAGGAAACAAAATATCGTAAAGAAAATATGCCATAAAGAGAGATGACACACTGCATAACCCAATGTTACAGTGGTCCTCAGCACTCTAATTCTGAGGAGCCCAGCCTCTGAATATACAAATTCCCATTTACACCCAGCAGCATAACAGAAAGAAATGATGAAAGGCCTTTGTCTTTTTATACATACATAGGGTGAAAGAGCAACCACTTTCAGGGAAGACACAGAACTTTCAAGTGATAAATTCCATCACAAATCTAAGCTGATGTCCAATTCCAGTGTTTCACAGCTGGCTACAGTAAACAGTTGTCACTTTCACAGATTCTGACTACACATCTCCTGCAGCCCCTAAAACTCCGGACTTTGTCTGCAGGGACTGCAGCACAAGGGGGTGTTTGATGCATCTTAAGTCACGCTGAATTGCCAGCAAAAGGTGGACACAAGGAACACTATGCACTCCCCAGTGACAGCCATGGCTGCAGAAATGAACATCTGCCCAAAAGAACCCTCAAAGCCACTGAAAGGCATTTTCAACAATCTGAAATAAGAAAACAGGCCAAGAGTTTGGTTTCTGAGATAAGTACTCAGCCAACAAGTGTCACATGTGGGATTATTGATGATTCTTGGAAAAACAGCCAAGTTTAAAGCAGAATGCTATTCAGGATTAAAGCTGTTTTTGAGCAGCACTAGAGGCAGGAGTTAATCTTGTCAGGGATAGCCTGGCTCTAAAACAATTTCTATTTGGCTCATGCAGAGGTTTGATTTATGAGATTTTTGCATGGCTCAAGTGAAAAACAGAGTCAAAGTTCAGAGCTATTATTTTTACATTATAAAAATAATAATCCTATGTAAACCAATCGTTCTGCAAGTTGTTACAAAAGTTTATTTGTTCCTTTTGACTTTCAGCATAAACACCAGGTGGTTTTTAGAAAATTGGATATACCTCAAGGGAGCAATTACTATAAATTCAAGAGAACTAAGTGTTTTCTGTGCGTGTGTTTAGATTTCAGTGCATCACCTGGGTGCTAATCTGGGACGCATACTGTAGGTATGTGCAGATGAGAAAAACAAATTAGATACAGTTGATTTCCCTAAATGAAGACTGTATATTTATGTGGCCTGTCAGACAAACCTTAAAACCATTAGCTAATTCAAACTTCTTGCAGGACTCAACATACCTCAAATATTAATCTCTCATCAAGCTGCGGATGTATACAAACAGCCAGTCAGCATAACACAGAGCCAACCCAAGCACCTCATTCAGCAGATAGGAAACAAAGGAGAGGGCTGGGGCTACTCTGAGGATGTCTAGGGGAACTGGGTACCAGAAGCACTGAAAGAAGAGGAAGCCATTATAAATGGTAAAGCTGGGAAAATCCCAGTGGGCATATGGGGATAAAGGATATCAATTCACTAAAAATGAGGTTCTAATTCTCATGGGATAGCACGTTAACTCTGCGCTTACATCTCAGCCTACTAGGGTGCTGGCCTGCAGAAGCCTGATCCTACCTCCACTCTGCTGCTTGAATTCCTGGGGCTGAACATGTCAGTATTATCAGCTCCCAGGAGGTGCAAAAAGGCTCCACTAAATTAGGGCCAGACCCAGTAATGACAAAAGGGAAAGATGCTCATCAGCTCCATCTGAGACCACATCTAAAAACATAAGTATAGGTGGCTCGTGCAAAATCCAGCAGCAAAGCCAAAATATGGGCTGATGGCACAGGAGGACCTGGGCCTTCCCAGTGTCATCACATAGCATTATATATCCAGATTCTTTCCTGCTGTGTGCTTTTTCTCATTAGTTACCCAGGTCATGGGAGATGTAAAGGCAGATGCACTGGTACAGGAACACATTCCTCCCAGAGCACAGGTATAAATGCTGCATTCAGAGACAGCAGCTCCTTCTTCAGCAGATGAATCACAGTCCAAAGCTGCCTTCCAAGAGACTTCATGCCCTGCACCTGCATTGCAAACATTTAGAAGTTTTCCCCATTTCAAGTGAATTAGGACTACAATTTGTTCTCGCTAAACATCAAGTCTTTGGCCTGGAGAAACAAAAGGGAAATAAGTAGATAAAGCCAGTCCTTTTATGGGATTGTGTCCTACATGTTTGGTTGCTGGATTTTTTTTTCCAGATTCTTTTTTGAGCTGATCTCATTTTCTTAGTCAGAGAGGAAACCACCTTTTTAATAAGCAAAAACACAGGCCTAGGCTACAGCATCAAGCACTGTTTGCCTGTGCTTCACATGACCACCTTAAGTATACAAGATGCTAAAATACTTAAAGCTACGAAAGACTTCCTACAAACTCTGTATTAGACTTTCAGTATGGGCTGCATTAGAAAGAGCACAACCAGCAGGTCCACAGAAGTGGTTATTTTCATCTTCTTGGCACCACTGAGGTCGCATCTGGATAKTGTATCTTGTTTAGTGCTCACCAGTAAAAGATAGATCTTCACAAGCCAAAGGGATGCCAGCGCAGGATGGGCAGGGGACTGGGACACAATGCGTGAGGAGAAGCTGAGGGAACCAGGCTTCTTCAGCCAGCAGAGGAGAAGGCTGCAGCTGGACCTAACTGCAGTCTCATCCACTGCCTAATAGGAAAGGGGTTATAGGGAAGACAGAACCATACTTTCCTCAGAAGTGCACAGGAAAAAAAAAAAACAAGGGGCAATCGGCAAAGCTGAATCAAGAGAAATTCTGGCTGGAYATCAGGGAAAAAATCTTTGACACAAGACTGGTGCAGCCATGGGATAAGAACCAGACTGGTGGAGGGATCTCCATCTTTGAACATTCAATGCTCAACTGGACAAAGCCTTGGGCAACCTGATCTAGTTTTGTAGCTAGCCCTGCTCAGAAAAGGATATTGGACATTCCCATCTAAACTTTCTGTGGTTTGATCTCAGAATAACACACAGGATTCTGCCTGACTGCCCATGTTTGGCGGTTACTCAGGATGGGAACTGTGTTGCAGGCTGATCCCCTACTTTTTCATGTAAAAATGATTGTTTTCTGCACTCACTTCATTTACCCAACTGAAAAAAAACTCTCCACTGTGAC
This sequence comes from Rhea americana, assembly GCF_003343005.1. Taxonomy (NCBI): domain Eukaryota; kingdom Metazoa; phylum Chordata; class Aves; order Rheiformes; family Rheidae; genus Rhea; species Rhea americana. The sequence continues at coordinate 53,514 of NW_028185206.1, read as the reverse complement.
CGACATTTGAGTTCTGACTCTAGTTCAAGATAAGGGGGTTTAGCTGCCTTTTCCTGAAATAAACTGTTCAAACTACCAAGAGCACASATGAGGTTCAAGGTCACTGGCCTAAGACCCTTGCTTCTGCAGCATGAGAGTGAGTGAAGCCCAGCTTTCAGGAGACCACCACAGTGTCTCGCTGCACAGTACCAAAGCATCATCTTTAACAGTYCATAACAAAACAGAGCACACAGCATATCTGATGTCCCCAGCCCCTGCCCAAGAAGCAGTGCCCAGTAGACACATTTCTCTTAGCCTTTCCACCAGCAGAACTGTACAGTGCAGGCACACTCATGCCCTGGAAGGGAAGAAAGGGCAGAGAACAGACTGGGGCTGGGATGCTCCAGACAGTGAGACTCTCTGTTATGTCATTTGCAGAAGCAGAGATTAGCATATGCCCTTATCGCACCCAGGCAAACCCCCAGCCAGAACGACTGAGCCCCTCTCAGCCTACCCAAATCTATCCCGGAATTTGCTGTCTCCTCAGGAAGCTGGAGGCTTCTCCAAAGAAGGTCTGCACTTCCCTTGGTTTATTAAAATTTTTATAGACATTTGTTGTTAACATGACATACTGAAGTTCATGTTCATTTTAGCAAAATATTAGAGAAGAAATATATGGAATGTGGCATTTTGGATCTGTCAAAGCATACCTTGATTTTGCCAGTGACACAATACTCATACAGCACTTCTCCAAGCAACCTGCTAGCCATGCAAAACATAACACTATTTAAAGTTACCTCTACTTACTTTAAACCCTACAGCAAAGCAGTTGAGTACATCATGGATAACACTTTCTGATGACGCTGCTTCATTCCCGTGGAGATCCTTACTGTGGATCTGACCTTCTCATCCTTGCACTAGAGAGCTCCACAGCAAACAGCCTCTTACCCAAGGTCACACATATATTACAGAAAGTTCCCTGTGCTCGACTGAAACAAACTTTCCCTTCATCCACTGGTGTGCAATGGAGTCTTATGCTGGTAGCACTGTGCTGGATATTCCTCTCTCCTCGGCCAGTATGAGCATGCCAGGAAGTACAGCTCACCCAGACCCTAACCTGGCACTCAGAAACTGCCTGTGCTTTGTAGTCCCTCCCTCTGCAACATTTCTGCAGCCCTGCCAGGCACACTACTCAACATTGGCTGTTATCAAGCAGTCTTTCTTATCAGGGCCATCTAGCAAATAACTAACATGACATAGGCAGCACGTAGAGGAGTCAAGCTCTGCGAAAGCCCAAATACAAACCAGCACAGCTATGTCTCCCCCTTCAAATACTTTTAAGGCATGCACTCTTGTAAGCACATTTATGCTTTCTCCTATTTGGGGTGATGTTTTCTCATGCACTTGGCATATACTTGTTAATTGCCTAATTGCTAATCCATATGGAAAGCACATGGCACACTGAGTCATTACCAATACTACACACTCAGTTCCTGCTTGGTAACTTAGAGTGTTCCACTTGGAAACTTCACAGCCTGCATATTCTCCTCCTTAGAAAAGAAATCCTGAGTCCCTTGCATTAACTTTTGTTAGTCTCTGATGCACTCCTGTTTCTCTGGCATACTCTAGTTGCAGGGAACAGCTGAGCCTGATGGATGCCACATGAACACAGGAGAAAGATCGACAGCTGTCTTGCACTGGTCAGTGCCTCAGACCCTTTGATACACTACAGCGATGCCCTATAAAACAGAGGTCCTTGCCAGACCATCTAGGGCAAGGCACAATGAGCTGGTTAGTAATATATCTGCATCTACATGTCCGTGATCTCACCCTCCTGCTAGTATGGCTCCAACAGGATGAAGTGAAAGTGAAGCTCCATGAAACTGCATCTATGTTGATGTTTAATGAAGAGAGGAATGAAATGAGTACTCTCCCATTTGGTATGAGCTGTGCACTGAATCTGAATGCAACATGTAATGGAAGTGCAATCCTCATACAGTCTGCCAAGRGCTAAAGAAAGAATAATGCCGTCTCCAGCTCTCAGTGTTCCTAAACTGCAACCAGGTGAGCTCTGAGGAAGCAGCTCTGTAGATYTATTGATACACTCTTCCCAGAATAACTGCTACTGGTTGCTGCCAGACAGATTATCCTAGGCTAGACGCACTTTGGTCTGATCCAGGATAGCCTCTCTTATACGCTTATCCCATTCTTCATGAATGACCAGGAAAAACTCCTTCCGCTGGAGAGCAGGGCAACCCTGGGACAGCACACCAGGGAGGTGGTGGTGGTGGGGTCTCTAACTCTCCAGCCCTGGTGAGTTGCTAGACACAGCTGAAAAGCACATGGTAATTCAGCAATACAGAACCATGCAACACAACTGTTATCTCCTGTTCCCCTCCCCCCGCCCCCCAAGAATTTGTTACTTTACAGGATAAASGCATTTTGACTGCAAGTCCCTGCCTTGCATACAGAAGAGGTTTCCTAGCTCATAGTTTGCAAACAGCTGGCGTAAGCAGAGGAACTAAGCAGAAAGCAGATCCTAGTTTCCCTGCCTATAGCCATGTTGGACTTCTGTAACAACTCCACATGCCTGCAAAATAGCAAAGTAGCAAATAATAAGCGAACAGCTACAAATATATTCAGGAGAACATCACTCTGGAGCAGCACATCCAGCAACAGGAACACRCATTCCTTACAAAACAATCAGTCTGTACCTCTTGAAAAGATAAACCAAATTGACCCTAGGGGGAATGAAAGTAAAACCCAGGCAAAGAAAACAAGTAAAGAGACAGACCAGGTTGCCTCCACACTGGTTTGACTTTCCCAAATATATCAGGGAGGAGGAGGTACAGCAAGACATTTCCAACATTATGTAAAAACACATCACTAGGAAGAAAACTGACAGACCAACATAATTGAGAAATGTGTGGAGAAAAGAACAAGATGAGTGCATTTGGAAAAATAAGCACTGTTGCTGGAAGAAAGAAGGGAGAGCTCTAACAGGACAGGTAAAGAGACCTTGTAATGACTAACCATGAGCTTGCAACATGGTATGTGTGTTAGAGTTACCAAGCACATGCAAGTCAGGGTAGTGCATACAGAGGCTGTCAAGAGAAATCAGTGAAGGTTGTTCTACTGCACTGTAAAATGCATTCACCTCTGGTGCCTTAATGTTGTGGCCCAGCTCCTCCTTCCAAGAAAGCAAAAGATGAAGGGCTCACTACAACAACCTGAGGAAGCCCTTGCATCCCGAAAAGTCTGTCCGTTATTTGCTCTAAGAAAAGGTATCACATCTCCACACAACTGTTGTTTCATCAATGAGAAATTTATACTTCATTGCAGTGAGAGCTGGTAGGCCACTTGAGAGGAAGGGAGTTTACGCAGACTTAAAAATAACCTCAGTCACATAGCTGAGCACCTTCCTGGCTCAAGGCCCCATACCCAAGGAAAAATGTAAAACAGCTACACGTAGGAAGTCTGCCCAGGGGTAGGGTAATCAGTCCAGAGGACTAAGAGAGAGAAATTGTGCCCCACAAACCATGCAGGACCATTTCAAAGAAAGGGCACAGGCAGGGTACATCAGGGCGGCATGCGAGTGGGGACAGACGCGGCAGCCAGCCAAGCGAGGGAAAGTTATCAGTGAGACGGAAAGCGTCTTTCAAGCCAGGCAGCGACTGATTTAAGCCGGACAAAGCATGCCTGTGGAAAACACACCATAAGGAATCACACTTTCCTCTGTGAGTTTTGCTTTCCCTGCARAAAATTGGCACAACTTTCTCTCTAGCCATCCCCTTGAGAACGGTGTCCTCCCAGTATTATAAGAATGCAATACCAGAGGGGAAAAAAAGAGAGAAAAGGGGGGAAAAGAGGAGAGCTAGGAGCACACTCTTCACTACCCACCCGCCACACAGCACGGGGCCCCCTCGCTACGACTTGCGCTAATCCACCGCGGTGCCGCTTTCGCGCCTCGGCCGGGCGCAGAGCGGAGCTGCCCGCGCCCCGCCGCGGACAC
>NW_028185206.1:0-48948 GCF_003343005.1 Rhea americana | reverse complement strand
AGCCCCCGGAGGAGCGGGGAGGCTAAACGTTTCCTCCCAAAGGCTTTTATCCGCTTTTAACTGCTTCCTCTTATTCCACGACAACCTCGCTCGGATTGCTAAACGAGGCACCTGGGGCTGAGGTCGGCAGGGACCTCTGGAGAACATCCAGTCCAGCCCCTCTGYTCAGGCAGGGTCTCCCAGAGCACACTGCACAGCATCGCAGCCAGGTGCGTTTTGAGTGTCTCCAGAGAAGATCTGTGTGTCTCACAAACTGTATATGCCCTGGTTCATGTGCATGCAAATATGAGGTTGCACAACAGGAAAACCCCCTTCCTCAGGAGGGCGGTGCAGCCCTGGGACAGGGCATGGGAAAGGTGGGAGTCTCTATCCCTATCGGGGTTTCAGCGCTCAGACTTACACATGGCCACCCTCACCTAGAGCCACGGACAGCCCCACTGTGAGCAGCAGTTGGACCAGAGACCTCCAGGGGTCCTGCCACCAGTGCTGCTGGGGTCTGTTGACTAAAAGCACATGACAGCAGAAGTTCATAGGAGAATTCAGTGGATTCACTTTATAAAGCTTTCTCACAAATGTTTATCTATGCACCTACCAGTCTTATTGACAAGAATACACCAATGTCTTATTTTTCTCCCTAATGACTTGCCAAGTACAAACATACAGTGAGAGCCACCTTGTAGAGCAGCTCCAAGTCTGCTATCTGCCCACCTAGCTGCCTTCCAACCTTGTGGTGCCAAAACAGTTTTTTAACAGCGCTGTTTCTCCTTTCTCCTCTCTCATCAAGCCCCATGTTTTTGTCCTACAGTCTTTTCCTTACACCCCAGTTGCAGGACAAATCTCAGATAGTTCCTCTGTAAAGTATCACCCCAAGCTCTTCCTTACCTCTGCTGTCCAACCTCTGCTGGCAGTCACACGCAGAAAGCAGAGAGGGCCCCAGGTGCAGCAGGGGAAGGAGGTCCATCTGAAGGCTTCTCCAGCCCCATACTTCCAGGGCCTACCTGTAAGTGTCTCCACTCTCCATGGGACAATACATGGCCTTTTTTTCACAGCATATCATACTCCTAAACAGGCTGATACTGAGATGTGCCGGTAGCCCTAGAAATACTGGCCACATTTGTACAAAAGGAAGGCTACAAAGGTGGACTTTGCCAAACATTGGATCCACTGTCTGCATCACAGATATGAACAAATAGATCCAAGTGGCCCATGACACTGGCATCACCTCAGCTGCTGGAAGGAATGAAAAAGGTGTTGAGAGGTTCAGTGGTTCCATAATGCAGTGGTTATCACATCAGCTTTACCCGCAGAAGGTCCTGGGTTCAAGCCCCAGTGGAACCAACACCAGGAAATGTTTGGGAGATTGAGCTAGATGATCTCCAGAGGTCTTTTCCAACCTTACTGATTGTGTGATGACCTTGATATGGGAAGTGAGTGTGAAATAGCAAGACATTAATATAGATAAAACAAATCAGAGCACTGTGTGATAACCATCTCTTTCACCCTCTGATGGGCCCAACTAAGCACCAGAATTTAATCAGTGGAAGAAGCTTGACTGCTACCAGTTCAGACAAACCTAAATGCCTTGCTTACCAATTGTCTTTTTCAAGAGTGTGCAAGCTAAAAGCAGCCACATACAGGGATCTACATGCACAACACCTCCTTAGAAGCTCCTGTTGTCTTTGCATATTTTTATACACACAAGCCACTTATTTTTACTCTCCATTTGGCTACTGTTAGATCTAGCTTCACGGGAACCAAAAGTTGTCCAAGATGGGTGCTAGAAAGCACATGTCATATTTTCATTAAACAAGAAGTTAACCCAGCTTCTCAGCACATTTGTTTTCAGAATAAATATCAGTGATACTTTATTTTTTTAGCAGCTACCAAGACACACCACACCAACAAACACTGCAAGTAACGCATTTCATTCACAAGGTGCTAAATACTGCTAATTCCAAGTACACCTAAGCCTCCTTTCAAAATAGTTCTCAAAGTTCAGCAGGTTCATCACTAGTGAAGCTCTCACTTCATGCAGAACGGTGGAGCAGCCCTCTTTTCTGCTCAGAATAGCCAGTCTGAAAACTAGCAGCAAGAACACAAGAATACAAAAAGAAACTCTCAGACATTATGAAGGTTTAAAAAGAATGTTTTTCATTGCTTGTTTCCCCCAACACTTTTCTTGTCTAATACCATCCATACACGAGAATCTAGGCTCTCAGAGGTCTGCCTGATGAATTGCAATTGTGAGAACAAAGCATGAACATGGTGAAAACACAGAGACAAGAGCTTTGCAACTAACAGGAAACCTCCAATAATTTGGAAAGAATAATTTAGGAGTGGAAACTGGCAGTAGGAAGCAGAACTCATTTGCAAAGAAGGAGCATTTGGGGCTGGCAAAGAGGATTCTCATGATAAAACAGAGTTCCTGGGAATGACCTGGGGGACACAAACAGGGAGACAAAGAGAAAACAGACAGATAATTATTTCTGTTGGAGTTGCCTTTATTCTTTTACTGCCTGCACACCAGCTTCACCCCTGGAGAATTTAATTCTGCTGAGAGCAGCAGTTCACCACAGCTTCTTCCAACCTGGAGGAAAGGGCAGCCTCTGAAAGTTGAAATCTTTTGAACTTATGTGGGAAAGCATATAGCATCATCCCTATCCAATCCTAAAATTAGAGCCTGAACTCAGCTTTTTGTGTAAGAACTGACAATAAGTGCTCTAAGCTTAGTAAACTTAAAAAAAATGTTGGGATGGAATAAAGAGATGGTTTCAAAGTGCTTTTTCCCACAGTTTTTGGAAAATAACAGATCAATTTTGGTTTTTAATTATTACATTTTCATCTGTTTTGCTCAAGTAAGGAATGCTCAATTTCCCATTTAGAAAATTCACAATGGTCTACAAAACATGTCTAACAGCACAGCATTCTCCTTCCTGGGTAGAAATGTAGATCAGATAGGGGTCTCAAGTGTTATACACTCCACCTTCACATCCCAAGGGAGAATCAAGTGAGTCCCAGTAGATGTTTATTCTATCTATTTTTAGAATTTATAGTGAAATTGGAATTTCCAGGCTTTCCCTCTCTTTAGAAAGCTTTTCTAACACCTAACCTATCTTCCCTAGACTTAAAAATCAGATTCTTCACCACTGAAACATTTTACAAGTGTTCCTTCCTTAGCCTCCTTTTACCCAGAGTAATTCCAAAGCCCTCTATTTAAGCTTATAAAACGTTGATTATTCTCCTTGCTTTCATCTGGAATATAATTAATTCATATCTTTCTTGTAGGACAGTGATCAAAATTCCATGCAGGATTCCAGTAGAGGCCTCCCAAACAGCAGTCAGAATGGAAAGATATGTGAAACAGTAATTCCACCACCTGCTAGATTTAGTCACACGCGGTGGAGGCTGGCAAAATGTCATACATTCATGAAAGCAGATAAATCATTTACAACAAACCCTGCAAAGAGACTGCTAAAAATCTGAAGTTAAAAAGCAAGCAACATTCTGGGTGAATTAACAAGCTACTACAGAGAATGCAGGTCTAATGCCTCCTGAGGAACAGGAGATGCAACTTTTGCTAATACTTCCTTGGATCAGGACTTCAGCAAACTTAGAAGTGCTGAACATGGTTCACAGCCAAAACCATCTGCACATTTTTCAAAGCAGGAACACAAAAGGTGTGAACACAAATAACACGAGTTCAACTACCAAACTGATGAGAATCTTATAGCCTGGTAAGTGGGATAAAGGAATAACATTAGGAAAAACTGCAGGTGAAGTCGTGGACAGCCTACGAACTCAACAGATAAATTATTAGATAACAGCAGAGTACCTATAGTCTACAGATAGTAAAGATCCATGTAAAATGGTGGCAATGTACAGAGTGTGTGAAGACACGGACATATCTAAATGTAGTCTGTAGATACAGCGTATGAACTGAAGAGAGTGTTCTCTTAATTAGTGATCCTGGAGCAGTCAGCTCACCAAGAAGAGTATGATGTAAACCAAAGGAACAGACAACAAGCTCAAAAAGCATCTTCAGTCTCTAAACATCTGCTAGGCTCTTTCCCTTGTTACTACAGGTATGGAATCCCAAACTCTGCTTTATCAACTTTCAGGTGCAAGGCAACTAGAGGTCAATAGCAGCAAGCTTCAAAGTGTGCAAACAGCAGGGGTATTTTTCAACCAACCAACCAACTTCCATATGCCATTGCAATTATCAATTAGCACACTATTAAAATTTGCAAGATTGCAGATGGGGTAAGAAAACTCTTACTCTCTTCAAGTGCTCAGAAAAGTACTTGTCTCATCCTAATTTGCTCTTTAGTCCATTCAGATTTGCAGGCTCTGAAGCAGTCCTGCACAGAATGAAACTGTTGTGGATTAGGTCTACCCTAGGGCAGTTTACAAACACATTGATATCTTCACCTGCATTCTTCATCTTCTTTCAATGCAGTTGTAGCTAGGGAAGGAGAAATTGAAACTAATCAAGAAAAAAAGAATAAAATCAAGCTGAAAGCTCTTGTAAGCCTTACAGTGACCTTGCTAGAGCTGCAACTAGAAGCTAGATGAAGGCATCTGTGACTGTACATGCCAGGTTACATGCAACACCACACAAAAYAGTTCTGTCAAATTCGTAACAGAGGCACTGTAATAACAACCCAAAAAGGCAGATGATCCAGTCATCAATATTTCCACCTGGGATGCTGGGCTCAGCAATCTCTGACCTCCTCGCAGTACAATTCCACCTTATGCTTCTAAGTCATATGATCACTTATTGCAAGAATCTGCTTTAGAGAACTGTGACAGTTACAGAAGAAAAGTTTAGCTGTTTAGATGTTGTGGCTTCAAACCATTTTAACTCAGACATTAAAATACAATATTTCCCCTCCAGCCAGAAGGACACCAGTGGCAGAGCTGGCATAACAAACATGTGAGACTACAGAACTGGTCCTGGGGGCAGGAAGGAGCAGTGGGCTGTTGAATTCTCTCAGCTGTAATGTAACTTCTACCCAAACAAGTACATTTAAGAATCTCATCTCAGCGTACTTCAATGTGGATAGAACCATATTAACTAGCAGTTTGCATTAAACTAGCAATCTGGTAGCTTATCACTGCGTGCTCTAGTCAAATAGGCTCTGCTACAAGCTGTGTACAGCTCAAGCAGAGAGACACTCACTGCAGCTCTAAGAGGACTCATTGGTGCTTAGTGCAGGCTTTCTCCAAATTATAGGAAAATTAGATCAAGGGTGAAAATAAGTGTTACAAGCTTAAACAGCTCATTTATTCAGAATTCATGCACGCATTTTCTCCTATCCTAATGTTTGTTATATACCCACCACACATTTCCAAGTTACAGTTGCACTTCTGCAGAGTTTTCCTTTAATTTCTCTGATCTGAACAGTTTACTCCAGAAATATCATTGCCTCTGATACCCTAAGTGAGATTCCTTACCAAACATGCCAGGACTGTGCTCCCAATGATTCTCAGGTTTCACCTTCCCCCATATTTGACTCCTGAAACATAATTTACAAGAAATTCCAGTGAGTATCTCCTCCCATCAGGGTTGCCCCATTTGAAGATGAAGAGTCTCACTGCAGGCTCAGGGGGAAGATATACTTTCCATATAYAGCTATAGTATTTGAAATACTGTATCTTAAGTTTGATCAGAAAATGCCAAACAGTAATGGCTGGATTACCTAATTTCAGGTGAATTGCAACTGCAGTCAGTTTCTCCTAGCACTCTGAATTACAATCCAGGGTTCAGGAGAGTACATTTCAAAGCCTCCACTGGTCCTTCTTCCTTCTTCTCATTTTGAATTCCTGAACACCTCATTTAAAACATTTTGAAGTGCCCAACACAGACAGGCAGGGAAAACAAACAAACAAAAAAAGTGGAAAGTATTTTTAAGCATATTGTGAAGAATCCTAATAGAAATACTAAGACTGGAAAGGCTGGAGAGTTAGTATGAATGTCTGGGTGTGGAGGCACCTGTCACAACAAGAGGTAGGACAAGGGCTACAAGAAGGATAGGTGTGGATGATGTCTATTCTTAGCTGGTCAGCTGTCCAGCACACCCATATACAGCTTCTCAGGGCATCTCAGCTCAGGAAACAAAACCTAAAGGAGGGAACAATTACACCCAGGTCAAAGAAAAGAATCAAGCCAATAAGAGATGAGGATAGGCGGCTACAGAACACTAAGAGCCATGAAACCAGAGGTGGAACAGGAAGGAGACAGTGATCATGATCACTATCAGTTCCTAAAGAGTACAAAAGGCAAGACTTAAAACCAGCAAGGACTGCAAGCCTAAGAAGAACCCAGGAGTAATGAAGAGAATTCAACAGCAAGTGTTTTGCCCTCCATGTCCAAGGGAATACTGAACCAATCACCTGGATGAAAACATTTGGGTGCCTACATGCTGGACTGAACCTTGGACCCAACAGATTGTGTTGCTTGTGAGATATGTGACTGTGAATGACAAGTCCATTTTGCTTCAGTTTTGTTTCAAAATAAAATTGCCCTCTGATCCTCCAAAGGTCTTGTGTGGAGCTTTGTTATGTTATTACAACATTATTTTGCATGCTGGCAACAAAACAGCAGAACAGAAGGCCTTTGAAACAATACAAACAGCAGGTGAACATGGACAGGGTTCCTTAGTGACATGCATGCAGATTCAAAATGGTCTGCAGTACTCACTACACTGGACTAACAGACTGAGTAGTTACTGCGTACATTCAAAAATAGARGACACTTCACTGGTATTGAAGACTTTATCACCTACAATGCAACTTTGACTACCTCTCTCCAAAACATTTGCAGCAGAGTGATTTCTGCTACTAGAAAAGCCACAAAGTCCCACAGCCTTAAACTGCTTTGCTGCCACTATGCAAAGAGATTCTTCTATGTTCCTCAGGTACTTCTGATGTGGGAAGATAAGAGAAGTATTAACGCTATGTGTTAATGCTCCAGTCCAAGCTGACCGATGGGTCACTTGTCCTTTAAAGCTCTTTTGAACCTCAAGAGATTGAAGCATAGAGCTAAGATTGAGGCCCAACTTTCATTATTTGACCTGTCAGAAAGCCAACCTTTCCATTTGCCTTCAACAAGCTGGTAATTCATAGCCTACAGCTTTTGTTGCCTGTAACAGTGATGTGATCCATAAAAGAGTGTGATACTGAGTGAGCTATTAAAGCCTTGGAGAAAAAGTGCTTTTTTCTCCTCCCCTCCTCACTGCCTATTTGAGCCATTTGTCTAACCAGCTTTTCTGAAACTGACTCCCAAACACAGAAGTATCACATGAATACTGTGCATGTATGCATTTACTGTGCACAGTAAATCAAGTTTTGTTGACCAATCTGAGGTGGTCAGTAATGCAATGAAAAGTCTTGTTAACTTCATTGAAAAGGCAACAACCCCCACTCTTCCCCAGGCAGACAGCATGTTGAAAGAGTCTGTTAGCTCAGCTTGTGTATTACTAGAAAAATTATAAAGCTATGTTCAGCAGAAACATTCATTCCACTGGCCTACGCTGTGTAAAGCTTTAAAATTGTGTTTAATGATCCTAAGGGACTATGAAAAGCAAACTTATAGCTGGGCAGCAGACTATTATATATAATGTCTACAGCTCCTCTGAATATTTCTAAGGCCCATAAAATCTAAACAGGGTCAAAAATGCAGTGTTTAGGAGTCTAATAAGCACTCATCTTTGTGCTTATAAGACATTGCTTACTGCTGTTCCCCAGAAGCAGCTGTTTTTGAGTTTCTCAGATGCATACCATGAGTGTGCTACCACAAAAAGGAGGCAAAGAGATGCCATGAGTCTAGCAACCAGGGAGTAGGGAGAATGGTAGAAGAAAGAATTAGTGATAACATTTGTTAGGAACAGCAAATAGACTAGTAAGCCTAACAAAGTAGGAATCTTTCTGGGAAAGTTTAACTCTACAAATRTAGTCTCAGACCTCCCTTCCCCTAAACTAGGTATTTTCACCTATTCAACATTTAGCAAGTTAAGAGCAGGGAAAATGCTCCAATCTGTAATGTACATCTCAGACACTAAATTCAGAAATAATGACAACTGCTTCCTTATTTCATAAATAAGACAGATACAGGTTAAAAACAAGAGATGAGTATTCAATAATGGCTGTGATGTTTTACTTAAACCCCCAAATTGGGAAAAGATCACAAGAAAAAAAGGCAGTGTTCAACTGATAAATAACTTTTTAATATTTTCACCCAAATAGTCTAGTATTACAGTGGTAAACAAAGTGCAAGTTTTCAGAAAGTCAACTTGAAGTCAATAGAACCCAAACTTGTTAAATAAAATGCTTCACAGAATATAAGTAGATTTTTCAAATTTATCACCTTCATATCTTCAAGGCCATGTAAGAACAGTTATATTTCTCTTCAAAAGCTTGTTACTTTTATTGCTAAAGAATCTGAGTTGCTACATTTCAGAAGTTATGATTTATTAACCTTTGAAAACTCCACAAGATCTTGAGACACAAAGTCATGAATCCATATATCAGTATCTGGAAGAGATGTGTCCACTAAGTAAGTCACTATTTTTCGATCCCAAGAATTAGTGCTTTCATTAACTGCCTGTATCAGTGCCACCAAGGGTTTCTTCTCTACACGATTCCGAAACACTACTGATGCCTCCTCCGACCACTGCTGGCTTTTCACTCCTAGGACAAATATAATGCAAAACAGAAGGTCATTTTTTAGACTGGACTGATCTGAATCACCTAGTTATAAAGAACATGGGTAAGTTTAAATACTTGAGAAAATAGATATTTCAAGGAAGCGCTATTGAAAGCGGTTTAGCTTGAGAGAAGATGCAGGCTCACTCATCTCCCATGCAAACAAGGTTAATTACAGAGAATAAGGCCATTTATTTTTTCTTGAAGTCTTAAGATACGGACAAGTTTGCAGAACTGAAAGGCAATGTGCATTTCAGATTGTGGTAGCTACCATGTACAATCAAGCTATGTTATCTAGACAAATCAGAATGCTGAAATTATTTTTATAGAGAGACTTGTTTTAGATTAAGTTTTCTTCATCTCAAAACAATACCAGCTACTAAAATATCTTCCAAATCTACAACTCCTAAGCTACATCTGCAGAGAGCAGAACTGAAGAGAAATGCCTTCCAGCTCCTGTTATTCTTTGACATCAGAATTTCACAAGGCAGGTCTGATCAGAGATGTGACACTAGAATCCAAACAGATTTTTGAATGTGGCTGTCATCCACCAAGAAGCAAGCAACTGCTGGAGACTTGGTCTTCCTAGACCACAGCTAGTGTGCAGCATCTAGAGACAAGGGGCTCAAATATTGTAGATGTATATCCAAGCAGCAAGTTACAGATAAAAGGAGGAGAGTGATGGCACTTGACTTTCACTACTAGCAGCAGCTTGTTACTGACAGGACAAGACAATACGGACAGCTCTTGAAGGTACAGAAGGAATGAGAAGTCAGCAGTTGAAAAAGGGTAATCAAAACTAGGAAAGGCTACAGTGGGGAAGCAAAAGAGATTGTACAAGAAAATATACTAGAGTGAGAGTAAACAGACATGAAAAAAGGAGCAAAAGTGRAAGAACAGCAAGCAAATAGTTTCTGGTTGTCTTGGCTTTATTGGACCGCTTTGGCAATATGATGCAGCTTAGAGGCCAGCTTAACTAGCTACTCTGGACTCTCTGGAGCATGAAAACTGGATGACTAACTGAGCCATCAGTTGGCTTACTCAGCTGGATCCTGTACTACCCAGTAGAGAGACACAGCTAGACATCAGCTTCATTTCAGCATTGCCCTCCTAGGACCTCAAATTAGTGGGAACACAGTCAACTTCACTAATTTAAAGCAAACCCTGAGCRGGCAGGTTTAGCTCAGTTGGTTAGAGTATGGTGCTACTAATGCCAAGGTTGTGGGTTCAGTCCTTGTATGGGCTATGCTGAAGGTTGGACTAGATGACCTCCAGAGGTCCCTTCCAACCTTACCATTCTATGATTCTAAGTCATGCAGAGGCTATTCAGGAAAGCAGATCCACAGAAAGCAACCTACAATCAGAGTACCAACTTTATAGCCTGTCATCTCACACAAGCACATTTTGTAACTGAAGTCTAGATTAGTATTTACGAAAAAACGAGATGAGAAGTAGCATTTAAATAAGAACAACTACTTTTAAAAGCAATGCAGAAACGACAGAAAAATTTTGAAAAGAAAAAGAGACAGCAAGCAGAGGCCAGCTTTTAGTTTTTGTTGTTGTTGTTTTTTAATCTATGCACACTCTCTATTCCCAATTTTCTCAGTCCACATATTTTGCTTAAATTTGGTGAAAGCCTCCCTGCTCTGCCTCATCTACCTAGACTGCTGCTTCCGGCAACTCCAGAAGATTCCAAGTGTGAACAAGTTACAATATTGGTAAAATACACAAGAAAAAATTCTACAGAAGTCAGCGTCCAGTCCCTATGGTGTTCATGCAGATTAAGATAATCAGAATGCATGTTCTTCTCAGCAGATATATCATAACTTTCATAGTTTATACTGGATACTATGTTTAAGGCTCTGAAAGCCATTCAGTTTTGATTTTCCTGTCTTTGCAAATTAAATATCACAAATAAAATGATAAATACTAGTGACACTGAAAATCAGTTACTGTGAAAGTTCAAGCAGTCTTCAGGTTTATATATAGTAATTAAAAGTATTCTAGCTAGGGCTAACATCAAAATAGGACTAACAAAATATAACCACCATCACCTATACAGAGAACAGTAAAGCTACTTTGTTGGCGTAAGTATGCATGCATTGTGTAGGTTTCTTTAAGTGAGTACATGCTTATTTTAGTGAAAAACAATTATGCCACCAGCCTTCGTCTCTGCCAACATCACTACTCATCTGGTAGCCCTACTGCTGTATGACTTTCATTAACAAAATTGTAAATCATTACTACTTACCAGCAAGCTGAGCTATTATAGCTTGGAAAGGTAGTTTCCTGAAAGCGTCCATGAGTGGTTGTACTTTCTTCATGCTGACAAGCTCATGTTTACCATAGTCCAGCTCATAAACTGACAATAAACCATTTGTAAGAATTCCTTTTATTATCACCCTGTACCACCTAAAAAGGAGGAGAATAAGAGTAGAGGATTTGAATTAGTATTCACACACAGCCAAGGCACCAGAATAAGCTACCTGCAGCACAGTAATAGTAATATCATCATCCTTACAGCCCTGTCTCAAGCTTCTCAGATCTGCTGCAATCTGAATAGATTCTTCCAACTGTGATCTGGAAGCATGAAGAGACTGCAACCTTATCTACTCCCTTAATCTCTTGGATATCATCAGACATCTGCCACCTTGTCAACAGTACAGACAAAGCATTTCCCGAAGAAATTGTATCAAGGCTGAACTTTATGGGAAATGTGTAATTCTGTCACTAACTTCAACAGAGCTAGGGATGATGATTTACTAAGATTTAAGTATTGCTGTAGGTAAAAGACTGCCTTTGAAAAATTTGTTTTCAATAAATATCTACTTACTTGTTTTCAACTTTAGCTGCATACAGCTTGTTTTTTTCAATGCTCACAGGCCTCTCCTCTGCCATGCTGTAGTACAGCATCATTTCTTCCATAAGGACTTCTAGATTATGTAGCTCTTGCCAAGGCTGGACAACAAAGTGACCTGGATGGCAGGCAACTGAGATGTAGACATCCATGGGCTCACCAAGCTTTGATAATAGTAGAGGTGGAGGCATATCAATGGTAGGCACTGCACTACTGCATTCTAAAGCAGGCTTGACTGAATCAGTGAAACTCTTCTCAGAGCCTAGACTAGTTAACTCCAGAGTTGACACAGTTTCAGTTTTTACTTTTGTGGAGCTAGTTCCACTGGGTGTAACACTCAGGAAGACATCTTTCTGATGTTTCCACAAGTCTGCATTTATGATCTGGCGATTGATGCTACGATCCACATCTGGGAAATTCTCTGGAGTAAACAAGTAAATATGTGCAGTTTCCTTTGTGCCATCCAGTTTAGYCACCTTCAGAAAGAAAACGTCGTTTAACTTCCAACTTGAATATTAAATGCAGATCTGGTTTTGTACAAAAGATTAAGGCCTCTAACAGAAATAAAGCAACAGTTCATCACACTATGTGCACAAAAGTGTTTGAGATTATCCCACGTGTGTTAACAGTTGCTGGACGGTAAGCAATATACCAGCTCTAAAGAGCAGTTACAGCTATTCCACTAGTGAGGACCAAATTCAAAAGCTTGAATTGAGTTCTGTTCCACCTAACAGGTTCAGTCATACTATCGCCTTTGGATGAGGTGTATGATTCTAGTTTTCATGACAACATTAGCTAGTGTTCATATAGTTTGAACAATTAAATAATACTATTAAAGATTAACACCTAATCCTTCAGAATTCTCTTCCTTATTATAGGAGATGAAGCCTGTTAATGATGAGGAAAAAGAAAGATATTTCCAGCTTTGTATTATCCATAATTTTCAAGCATTGGTATAAAAGTATTTTCTCATCTATTTTTTTTTATTTATGCTAGCTATGATAGAATTGTTGATTAAAAAGGCATCAATTTTAGTTTCACAAAATATATTATCTAATGTTTGTTTACAGRTACTGGTGCATTTCCCTAGACTTTCTACACTAATCCGCACAAGACATTACTACTTCTAGCCAGTAGATAAGAGACAAGAACAAATTTTTTCCTCAGTTAAAGTGGATATCTGTCTTCTATTATTTAAGCAAGTGAAGGTCAGTACCAAATTGAAACTGAGTTGGAGGAGGATGTTCAAAAAAGCCAGTTGTAACACTCATGTCTCAGATTATAGGAACAATATTTTAAGTACATGGTCTTTTTTGCAAAAGCAAGCAAAAAGACAAGGAAAGCTACCAAACATATCAAAGTGTACCCCTAAGAGCTCTGACAGTATCTGTAAGTAGACTTTTAAGAGGAAGTCAGCTTTGTTTAGACACAATCTATGAAAAAAATTGTTTAGAAAAGTGTTTTCAGTTAACTGAATTAGATGTGACACATTGCAAGTGGAAATAATTTTGGTTCCAAGAGAATAGAAACTTTAAGTATACCATTATATATGCTAAGTCATACTAGACTAGAAAAGAAAAACACAAACAAAAATAAAGGTACTTTCCAAGATGAGAAAGAGAAAGTTATCCTCACTTAAGAGGCATAAAAAGAATTCGGGAATTTCCCAACATTTACATCCTTTTACCTGGGAAACATGAACAACTGATCTTTTTCCTCATTTTGTGGTAAAAGAATTCTTGCTTCTGTTTGGGTTGGCACAGGAAAATGTGAATGGAAGTTAGTTCCCAAATTCTTGAGAAGACAAAGCACCTTCTGACAATCTTAAGTAAATATGCTTTTGTCAAATGTCCCAAGAAAAGGGCTTCACATCGTTGGTTACAAACTTTTTAATGAGAAATATATATAATAGTATATATTTATATTTCGTATGTTATTTACAAAAAAAAAAAAGTATTGTTGAATGCTTAAGCCTCCAGAGCTTTTTCCATAGGTCGGTAGATTTCAAGTGACAGAATCATTTTGACTGTTTACCTTCATGCTAAAATCAGGACAATTCAATACAGTATCTCTTAGCCACAGTACAGCATCTGGAGTCCACATGCCAGTGTTGAGAGGCAGATCTGCTAGGCAACATTTCATAGCCTAAGAAAAGAATTAAGTATAGAGGGTAAAATTTAACAATGTGGGACTCTAAAGTCATTGTACTACTCAACTTCCTATTTACACAAACTTTATTAATGCAGCTAGATTTGATAATGTATTACAAACAGAGACAGGGAACATGCATAACTACTATYATTACTCGCACACCACCACTACAACAGCCTCTCAATACACAAGACTAAATTATGAATTACTTCAGGCAGAGATACACAGTGAAATCACTCCAATATTGAATGTTATTGAACAAAAATAATTGTTACTTAAATCTAGAAGGAGCAGCACTACAAACACTGTTAAGAAATCTAGTATAGATTAGCTTTAACATGTCTTTATACCTGAGGAGGTATTGCAATTATTTCTCTCAAGAATTGTGATGGGATCTCTCTAAGCTCTGATACTTTTACAGATGCAACTGTTCCAGTATCCATGAACTGCACATCAAGTGCCCTACTACTGTGAACAATTGTTATCTGAAATAAGAAAGGAAGAGTGTCATTTTAAGGATAAAAATTAAGGTAAGAAAAAAAGGGAAGCATATTGGTAAACCAGTATTTTGCAAATTTGTACAAACGCTTTGTTTCAGAAGATCATTCTACATTTTAGGACAAACTTTAGTTAAGTTAACCAATACAACAGACATGCACTATAACAAGCTTTAGAGAAAACAAGGATCCAGATTTAGCTAAACAAAAAGAGAGAGTTCTAGGCACAGAAACTGTTGCTATTCTTTGAATRCTACTTACCTCTACACGTGTCCATTTTCCTTTATAAGGAAATAAGCAGATTTTGCCACAGAAAGGTAATGATACATTATATTCAGATGTCTGCAAATACAAAAACAGAAGTTATAATGCATAGAGCCATTACTATCTGGCACAGAACTAATCATTACAAAAGCTACACATGGAACAATTCTGAGAAGCAATAGCTCAGTTTCAAACTCAAAGTTTCTTTCCAGCTTCAGAAGCATCTTGTATCACACACTGTTTAAGTTTCCCCAACCAGTAAAGCTTTACTTCCTAGTAACAGTTCTTACAGGTGAACTGAAAGGATGTAAATTACCAGGACAGAACAAAAATAAAAAACCACACACCCTTCCATTGCTTTTGGATGTTTAGAATATAAACTTCACTGACTATTATTATTGATATTCTGAAAAGGAAGAGCAGTGCAGAGTTGTGGTAGACAACTGGTGAAGTTCCCCTCTTATATTAAAGAATACATCATTCAAAGTATCTAATGACTTAAATTTACTACTGCCTCAAATGAAGGTGGTATGCGAAATGAAGGTGGTATGTGAATCATGATGACCCTAAGATCTTCACGACCCTAAATACATAACAAGGCACAAGAGAACCCAAGGTCACCTTAGTTAGTTGAAATTTACAAGCTAAAAACCCCTGAAGATACGCTTCAAAGTTAATAGTGCTTCATTCATGTCCCTCCTTCCCCTCATCAATATTGAAAATTCTGAACATCAAGTTCTATCTTTGATACCAATAATCACCTCATGTAAACTATGCTCACAAAATATGGACCTTTTAAATATCTGGCTGGCTGGCTGTTTTGATGTGGCTAAACCATTCAGAGCTTTGTTCTCTTTTCTTCAGTGTTCAGCCTGCTTGAAACTGAATCTCAAGAACTGAAATATGCTCAAGATAACAAGATAACATGTCTCAACAAGTCTAAAGCTCAAACTGTACACCCAAAAATATTTTGAAAAATGCTGAAATGCTGAAACATTTTGAAGTGTGAAGAATTGTGCATTTCCCAAGCAGTGGATATTACAGTGCCAAAGTTTTCAAGGATTTGCACTTCATGTTTTGATTCTCTAATGTTTGAGCTGGATATTGTACAACTTAGGTTCTCTTAGAATATTCCTCTTCGCATAAATTCTCTTATGTTTAATTAGGTTTGCTGTATATGCCTGTATACAGACATCTTGGTTCAGAGCCTACATAAGGCAACTTAATTCTTTTGAGAATACTGCCTATATATCAGTCTGGTTGRAATTAGTCAGTATGTTCAAAAATTACAGGGTAGAGAGACCAGGTGTGCAGCACACCAGATTAAGACCATACAACCCACAAGCAAGCCAGACTAAAAAGAAGAGCTCTTGGTTACACTGCTCTTTGACACTTTGCACACACTGTGCCATGGGCCAGTTGGTTTATGCACCTTAATTCCATCGTATGAGTCAGTTCTCCAGAGAACAGTATATGGTAGTACCTATGCACAGATTTTATCAGTCTGAAGCAGTGCTTCCTCTGAAGCTTCCACTTGAAGTTACTGTTAAGAGTCATTCTGTTATTGTTCAATATTTTCTTGAAACTACTCAAGAAAAATTTTAAGTAGTTACTGATAGTGACAGTATTAGAGAAAACATCTAAACAAAAGAGAACTAAAATAAACTTTCACTCTGAAGGCTGTCTCTCAAAGTCTATGTGCAGAACTTGGAGCCATTCTGAAGACAGTCTGTAGCTACCCCAGAAACTTGACCTTGTGTGAGAAAAAGGATAAACTGAAAAAAACAACACATTACTCCACCACTACCCTCCTCATCACAGACCTACCTTGTAATGGAAGTAGTCTTCTAGCTTCTGTAAGATTTCAGAGAGCCTGGACAAGCCTTTAGACGGTACCTGGCAATACAGGCTTCCATCAGAAGAAACGCTGGTTACTCTGACATTTGTATATATTGCATCTACCTGCACCAGACAAGAAAGGGAAAAGCACACACACAAACTCAGCAAATTTTTGCACATTGTTTTTTATGCATCCCAGACCTCTGTGGCCAATAATTTTTAATAAATTGAGAAACAGGAAGATACCTGTAGGTGCAGTTCAAGGGACTTGTCATACAACACCTTCCGACAGGTAGCATTGATGTTGATATCATCTTCTCCAGATGTGTCATAGAGAACAAGAAGAGGAATATCACTCTTTTCCAATATTTCCACAGCAAATATCTTGCTGCAAGTTTGCGATTCCACAGTTTTTACTAAAACAGGATCATCACAGAAGAATTCCAGCCCTGTAAAACAAGTGATACTTCTCCTATATCACTTTGAAGGAAAATACAACCAGGTTTGTGTTTGCAACAGTAGCCTTTCCCAGAGTCAGAATGTAGTTGGAAATTCATATTGCACCCCTACTTGTACTCTGCTTAATCTCTCCCCCTTTAACACAGAAAGTCATCTCTTAAAAAAAGAACCCCAAAACCAAAACAAACAAACAAAAAAACTCCAAAAAACCCACCCACCTTTTGCATAAAGAATCAGACAATTCTGACATTAAGACAAATGTGTAAAGGAAAAAGAGTGCAAAGGTAAATAAATAAATAAAGCTTGTTCTTGGTAATTCAATACCTTTGAAATACAATTTGTAAAGTTATAAATGGCCAGTTATTGGAAGGTAAATTTTCTGCAGTCTAGGAAATCTGCAAGTACTGAGAGGAGAAGGATCACTTTAAATTGATTAGAATAGATCATATCCAGGAGTATCACCATACCTAGCCAACAGACATGCCTTATTTCTGGAACAAGGAGTTGTGCCAGTACGTTGTTTCACACATTATCAGCTATTTCTTTTAAATTTCTTTAGGAACACATACATTAAAAGGCAAAAATATCCAAGCTCATTCTATGTAAGATAAGCACAGAAACAATTTAAGTTCCATTAGATAGGCACTGTCATATTTTGATA
The DNA here is from genome assembly GCF_003343005.1 of Rhea americana. Taxonomy (NCBI): domain Eukaryota; kingdom Metazoa; phylum Chordata; class Aves; order Rheiformes; family Rheidae; genus Rhea; species Rhea americana. The sequence continues at coordinate 31,517 of NW_028185206.1, read as the reverse complement.
AAGTTTTGTTAAAAAACAAACAAACAAAAAAAAAAAGAAAAAAAAAACTCATCTTCTTCCTTACCTCTTTTGCTCTCCTTTTCCTTCCTTCCACATCTACCTGCATCTGCTTAGACTAAACTGCCTTGGACAGAATCTATTATAAACAAGGATCCCAACACCCAGGTTGAGATGCTTCAATCCATAAGTCACCTAATGGCAAGCTATATAGTCAGTGGCTTTCTCTTACCTGCCAGTTTACATTTTGCAGCCTGAAATGGAAGTGAGTAGAACTGTTTGCCTAGCTTGTACACATCRTTCTTTTCAATAACCTCACTGAAGCCATAATCAACATAGCACACCTGATAATGGAAAAGGAAATAAAAACAAGTTCTTTAATATCTTTTTTAAGAATATATCCTTGAGTCTAGGGAAAATATATTCAGTTATAACATTCTCTGTGCATCCACTGAATAGGCATGCCACTTCTCAGTAAATTAGTATTATATATTGCTATTAGGCTTATGCTTGTTTCACTGCTTTGATGTTCAGAATTTTCAAGGAAAGCCGCCTTCAAGATCCCTAAAATTATCCTCTCCAACCATTCCACAAAAAGTCAGTTCTTCACAGAAAGAGTGCTAGAAAGACTCAGCACACATTACCTGAAGCTGCATGAAAAAAAAAAGTAATAAACTGACAATTCTGAATTTTAGTTTTGAAATGTTGAAAACCTAAGTACCATTTCAGTGCCACTCTACAGTTTGCCTTTGGTTTTTATAGCTTTAAAATGGATTGTTTCGATGTATGCTTCTAATAACTTTGCTACAAATACCACATGTATTAAAGGAAATTAGTAGGGATACTGCTGATTGGTAACAGGTAATCAAGACTAAGGCAAGAGAAACAAGACTTTGACAGGGCCTTTTATAGCAGTTTTCTAAACTTTAACATGCAAAGTATCTGCATACCAAACTTGCAAAAGGGAGGTCTGAGGATGATTGCAAATGCTGCAGTGCAGCCTTCTTTCTGCTGCTATTCAGGCTTGAGAGACGTCAGAGGCATATTTGCTATCACTATCCTTTCCATTTCTCTGAAATCAACATAATGTTTTACAAAGTTGAGTTTTGACACTTTCCTCTATCCGTCAAATTTCAGCTGAAGGGTATCACACTAAATTTCTCAGTAATTAATTCTAATACAGGTACTATTTAAACATTAATGAAATGGATCAACATTAGAAGTATGTTAAGCATAAAAAGTCACCTAACCAGGGAAAGAAAAAAAATAAAAACATAGGTTTTGATTAAGTAAAGGAATAACTTAAAAAGTTTGAAATTGTTCTTATAATTCAATTACATGTTCTAGCTTTGCAGTAAATGAACAAGAGCAGCCTGTCTGGCTCAGGAAAGGTTTAAAGGAGTTAAATAATGTCCATTAAAAGTGTTTAACAAGCACACCAGGTAACTCCTAGAACACCCAATCTACTTTGGTGAGCAAAGTTGTTGAAACACTAGTATATCTTCCCACTGTCTTGCTGTTTAATGAATGTGATAAATGCTCTGGGGCAAGATTTCAGGCTAGATACAGGTCATAGGTCTTTAGCCTGTTCACACTTCTCTTTTCACTTTCCCTTCCCATGCTAAATAGCACTACTATACCTATTCTTCCTAAGATTATCAAAGGTACATTTACCAGCACAGAAGTGCTACAGTGCCAAGTCCCATATAAACCAAACCACAACCCCCAAAATAAAGTATTTTCATGGATAGATATGGGACTAAAAGACCATTTAATTTAGACAATTATGTAACTTCAAAAGAGTTCTTAGTTTCTCATGTAACTGAAAAAAGAACTATTTCCAGACAGGGAAGGAGAGAACACTATTGTAGCACATTTCAGAATTGACTGTTTATCCAAAAAAAAAAAAAAAAAACAAAAAAAACAAAAAAAAAAAACAAAAAAAAGCAAACAGAACTGTTTCAAGCACAAGAACAAACAGCTGCTTGCCTTTATTCTGTTGTCTTCCACAGAAGTTATCTGAGCACGCAACCAGGCTTCTTCCTCAACATGTACAGCAACAAGTTGCCCAACACTTACAGACTGAACCAGTGACACTGMAGGATTCTGACTGTAATATTCTTTCATCTCATCTTCCATCCGTTCCTGGGCAGAAGAATAATCTTTACCTACATACCTACAGTATTTCAGGAAAAACAAACACAAATGAAACAAAACAGAAGAGTCAGGGTATGATTACAGAAGGCTCAATAAAAACATAAGAACATTCATATGAATATTCAAATACGAATAAATTTATAAATAAATATAGTTTCCAAGCACAGCAGCAYTGAAACTCTTTTTTGATTGAGGGCTATAGAGAAATAGCAATTCATATAAAAATTAGTATTCTCCAGAGCTAAATATGGTCCAACTATATAAAGTCTAACTGGCTCAACYAGATTTCTAGCAAAAGCTGTTACTTGTTTATTATAGTAATGCAGAGGAACTTGATCAGAACAGTAGAGCAGCATCAGAGACTAGGTACAATACAAAACTAGTATGTAATTTCTGAAGATCCTCTGCTGTTAGGAGCACCAGCTTATTCAATTAGGTTTTCACTAAAGTTGATCAAAGCACAAGGCATTTAAAATAGCTTTAGAGGTCAGCTGTCAAACCATATCCTGTTTACTCTCTTCTTAGCTTCAAAATGATTTTGGTATTAGACTGCTGACCTTGCTCATACTAAAGCGGTCTGCCACCTAAGTCTTCAGTGTAAACTATGTAAACTTAGTGATAGATCCAAACAGGACATTCTAAACATTTTAGGAACAAGTTAGATTAGAAAAGACAGAAGAAAAACTTACTTCTGAAGTTGTGTTAGCAGCTACTTTTAACTACATTAAAATTGTTTGTAAATGATTAATACTTATTTCTATCACAATATTTGGTATATCATGCTATAAAAAGATAAGTTTATTATGAAAATTGGATATACATCCAGAACTAGCGCCGTTATTGTACTATGACATACTGTGCTTTGTTAAAAAAATTAATTTGCCTTTGATCATTTCCCAGACTCTCTTCATGAAAATGAGGGTCTTCTACTAACACATCATTTAATTACACATTGTTTTCAAGCCTAACCACCCTTTCATTTCTATGCAAACACTCACATGCTTCATAAGGAACTAGCAGTGGACACAGGTAGATGCGTATGTACTATTCAAAAGTTTATTTCTTAGCATTTGTTTCTTAAAGATACTTAACAGAAAATAGAAGTATCTTGAATTTTTCAGAACTTCTTGCCTCACTATTTTCAGGGAATAGGTAAAAACTGCATTAAAAAAGTTTTTTGGCTGATCAAAGGTGATTGAGGTTGCTTTCCAACTTTCTTTTTGTTAAAAGAATCTGAAAAATAATTTTCTGGAAGTGTGTGTTAATCTACATGCAGGTGATCAGACTCTGCAAGTCATGTCCTATGCATTCAGCATCATTCTCGGTTGGAACTAATTTGCATGTCCAGCTTGCTGCTTCATTGTGAAAGAACAGATTAGTTATGTTCCTATAGTTAAARAAAACTAATATTTTGTCTATTCAAAGGGATAAAAGTGGGAAAAAAGTACCAGACCTCGAGCTGGGAAACTCAAAGTATTTGAGGATAAAAGTGGTAATTATTTCTTGCAAGAATTCTGTATCATCTCTGCCTTCATGCTACTGTAAGTATATACAGAATATCCAAGAACATTTCAATCATTTCACTTTCATTCTGCCTACAACAGAATTCTTAAAGAACAGTCCAAAGTCTCAAATTTGAAATAGCTCAAAACCTTTGAATTTTGTCTTAATTAGTAACCCAATACAAAGACTTTAGCTAAGCAACACTCAGTCATACGCCAAGAAAGTAAAGAGGTATTACTCAAGTAAGGCACAAAGAGGAATCTCAATTTTGTTGATGCTGCCAAAACCAGCTTCTACACAGTCCTTAAACAAAAGGAGTGAAAGTGACTGCTAGGACATGCAAAGGAAGAATGAGTCCATGCATTGTTTCCTTCTTGTATGTTCACACAAACATCTTTCCCTGGCTAAAAAAAAAAAAAAAAAAAAAAAAAAAAAAAAAAAACAACTATTTCCCTCAAGACTTGTTTGACCTTGAAGATGAGAAACTTTGCCCAAGAAAGCAGACAGATCTAAGCATTCATTCCAGTATCTGGTGCCAAGACAACATTAATCAACACCATATACGTACACAGAACAACAGAAAATTTATTRCTTAATGTTGTCTGAGAACCATGGTCCAAAATTTTGGAACTGCCGCTTTAGAGCGGCCTCAACTCAATGTCATATGGGAGGCAGTTCCAATTCATATGGATGCAGCATGCTACATTATTTCTTACAGACACTCTTTATCAAATCAGACAAAGGAGTTTTCCACAGCCAGAGCACAGTTGCTATCATCAGCAATCCACTATCCACCTCATTCTGGAGTGAGGCAGAAATACTGTTTACTAGCCAAGCTGAATTCTCTCCCCTCAGTGGGCCAATGGTGGAGGCAACAGGAAGCCACATTCTGTAAGCGGGACTAGAAGTCAGACAGCAGCTCTTGTGCCACAGACCTGTTCAGGGAGCTGAAAATTCTTTTTAAGTGCTTACTGTATCTTTTCATTATGTTGACTGGAGTCCTGATCTCTGCCTGTTGTAGTCTGTGGCCAGATTGGGGAAAATGTGTTGGGTGAAACGACATCTCCTTTTCAGGATAAGGGTAAAAATCTAAGAACTGAAGCTTCTTTTCCATGGTTGATTAAAAACTGTTAAGCAAAATGCAAAAATTGCATTAATCTTGCTGCTGCTAGGAAAAAAAAAAGATGTAAAAATTACAGCAAACATTTGGAAGGATGATGAAATCATTTAGAATAGCTATCTTTAGTTTTCTTCAACAACTGAGATAAGCACCGCTTCATTTCAGAAAAGACAGAATGTCCTGGGCACATCCTTCGCAGTTTTGCTTCTATTTCACATCTGACAAGAGTTCATCATTTACATATTAAGCCTTTTGGGATGACCTGCAGTATGCATGAGTCATCTAAACGGCATGATTTGACTATGTATCAAAAAAATATATACATATATTTACAGGCTAAAAACTCAGAGAATATTTGAAAGAAAATGATCACAAATGTTTCACAGGAGGTATTTGTTACATAAGTCACAAAAGCAGCTTAACATCTTCAACACATGTCAATGGGTGGATACTCAGTCATACCAGCAGCAGCTGAAGATCAAGTAAGGGATTACGTGAGAAGACCTGAACTATAGAACTCCACGGAACCAGACAGRATGTGCACAAGGGTGCTAAGAGAGCTGGCTGATGTCCTTGCAAGGCTGCTATCATCTTTGAAAGGTCATGAAGATGAGGGAAGACTCCAATGAGCAGACAACACCAGGTATTGCTCTCATCTTTAGGAAAAACAAAAAGATGAATTTGGGGAACTACAGACAGATCAGCCTCACTTTGGTCCCGGGTCAGGGGGGAAGAACAAGTTCTCTCAGAACACATTTCTGGGCATATGAAGGTGGTGATGGGGAATAGCCAGTAAAACATTGACTTGCCAAGCGTAAATCATGCCCAACGAACCTCATTGCCTTCTGTGATGAGTACACTTCTGTAAGAAGGGAGAGTGGTGGATGTCATTTATCTCAACTTTAGCCAGTCTTCTGACACTATCTCCCATAATATTCTGTATCCAAGCTCAGATATTACAGTCATGATGTGTGGACCACTAGATAGGTAAAATAAACTGGTCAGATGATCAGCTCAGAGCACAGTGATTAATGGGATATACTTTACCTGGAGGCTGATGACCAGTGAAATACCATACAGGTCTATCCTGGGACCTCTACTGTTTAATTTCCTCACCAGTGACCTGGAAGTGGCATTGGACTGCTTGCTCCGAGTTTGCACATGACACCAAGTTGAGGGTGAGGGTGGGGGGTTGAGTTGATAAACCTGAGGGCAGGTCTCTCATCCAGGGAGGACCGGACAGGCTGGAGGTTCCTGTCAGCCCATTTCGCATGATATTCAACAAGGATAAGTGTCATGTCCTGCACCTGGGAAGAAAGAAACCCTGGCAATGATAGAGGTGGGAATGGAKTATCTTGCGAACAGAAGGAAGGCACCAAGAAAGGCCAGAAAAGGCTCCAAGCAAAACTGACCACCAGGTCAACATGGATTAAGTCAAACAAAGCATGCTCTGAACCCATCCAAATCRGACAATATTGCCAAAAGAGGCACAACTCAGTTTTGGGGTGTTAACCCTATATTGGAGCCCATCCATATGAGAAGAAAATCAAGTTTCAGCAAGAACAGTTMTCCACAAATAATTCCTGAAAACCTCCTTAAAATAACAGATGAGAAAATTGAAGTGTCTTACGTATACAGCAAGTTATGAATGCTGTCAGAATTAAAAGGTGTATGGTGAAAAGGAAAGTGTTTTGTACAGTTGTCTCACTTGCATAGCAAGATGGAAGTAGAGTTGGATAGTTTGTTCTGCTTTTCTTTATATAAAACATGCAATAAGCATTTTGCCCAATTGTTTCAGYATTCCTAGGTTCAGATTATTTGTTACATTCACTGTTTTTGCTGGCACTAATTCATCTTTCACCATTGTCCTTCCTTTCTCAGACTAAACTTAAACACAACTTTCACAGGAGTACCCAAAGAAAAGCTCTTTTCTTTAATTCTTCCTCCTACTTTKGTTTTAAAGTCAAGCTCACTCACAAATTCTGGCAGTCTTGTCTTCATTAAAATGACTGACTTTTCCACTCAGTAGAAGTACAGATGTTAAAGATGGTTAAAGGCTCTTGCCTTAATACAAGTTTTGTGATATGACTAGTACATAAAACAAGATTATAAACATGCTCCCTGCTGTTTCATTTGTGGCCAAGGAAATGTACAATATACAACACTTTGTCTGAGAAAAAAATACAATATAAAATGGTGCTAGCACATAAAACAAAGATGATGATGTTCTCATATGAGAATTTCCTTTATAGTCTCCAAGCATGGATTTTTCTCTAAGAATTACTAGCCATTACAGTTCTGTGAGTTCAGAGAACTAAGCTGATCAGCTGAAACTTAAAGTTCCAGATTAAGTGTTCCAATATACTGCTGTTGCTAGAGGGGRAAAAAAAAAAAGTATTTAAATTTCAACTTTACAGTTTGTGTTTAATATTACTCGCCAGTAATAAGGAACCAGGTTTGTGTTTCACAGTTAGAAGAGCTAAGTAAACTACACACATACTTCTTTAGATGCTAATGAAGACCTTTGAGAATCAGTAAACTAATGTAAACTGAAACTGCAGAAACTGAGAAGAAAAAAACCTTGATAATACAGTATACTACCAGTGACATAAGTCAAGTGACATAAAACTGTTTAAGATTTAGGTCAATTTGCAATCATTTAGAATAAAGTATTCTTCAAAAAGTCATAGCTTTTAAAGAACTGTTGGGATTTCTATGTTATATATACCAACAATGAAATATACTAAGCTTATGTTATTGCGTGACACATTACCATAACATAYACATAACGCAGTAACTACAATCCACTTTTTAGAGTATCGCCTAAAGCTGGGCAGATTAACAACTATCAAAACTAAGAAGCACTTGTAGCTCACTGCTGGATGAAAGCTCATCTACTCCTACCCCCAAAAATTGCAATGTGATCTGAACACATTCAAATCACACCTAGCTGGTAGTAAGTCAGTTTCAGAAGATAAAAAAAAAAATTGATTTATATAATGGCAAAGCAATATGTGAAAAATGCCAAGATCTACATAAGGATTACTTAACATGGCCTTCCAACAGTTCAAGCCTGCTTTGGTTCTCAGACAAGATAATGATAAAACTGATCAGCTCACTCAGCCAATCTCAGCAAACTTCTATTCAAATGCACAGACAAAAGGATTCTTAACTTTCATTAACAGCATTAGCAAATAACAAACCTGCAGTTTCCTGTTCACCTGTTGTCTTATGGCAAAGCTATACAATAAAAATATGCAGATTTATAAATAAAGCTAAAAAAGAAAGTGATTCTGAAGTCAGAACTTGCCTAATTATGACCTCATTAGTGTTGTTCAGTTCTACTACCAAAACAGACAGGGATCCTTCTGCAGGAACGACTAGAGGAGGGACGGTCATGCTCTCTGGATACTGTTCTTTGGATTCTTCATACTGCTGTTCAGCTGAGGCCTTCACATCATGAATGTGGACTTTCTCAGTGACATTCAGATTCTCATCAATGTGTCTTTGGGGTTTAGCATACAGGATGGCCTTTTTTGGGTTATCAGATATGTGGTCCACTGTGCATACCTCCGAAAGCAACTCTAAATTATTTAGAACACCCTCTGGAAATTTTAGCTGGTAAGTGTCTTGATACAGCTTGGGAAGTGCGTTAGCCCAAAGACCACTGGAATACTTCAGCAAGATGTTGGCAACTTTCTGCTTGAAGTCACTGCTAAGTGAAGCAGATGTGGTTTCCATGCGTGGCTTTAACAAAGGGTCTGCTTTTGAAGAAGTAACGTTTTGAGATGCTCTTCCTTGCTCTGTATCACTCTTCACTAATGGTGGTATCCTCTTAGCAGGATAAAGGAGTCCATCCATATGATCACCTGTGCATACTTTTTCCACCTCAGAAAATAAAAAGTAGAATCAAGAATCAGTTATGTCCCATTCTAAATCATTTTGATAAATCTTATATGCATTTTATACAAACTTTGAGGCAGTTTGAGGCAGTTACTGCAGAGAAGTCATTTCTTTTGATGTCTCTTCCTCCTCCATTTATTTGGGATCCTGAACAGATATGACTAAATCAGTACAGACCAAATAAAAAACTTACGTATTACAATTAAGGCTTGCTTCCAAATGAATAAATATCTTTCTTCTCCTAGCAGAAACAGGAGATAATTTTACACTTCTTGAATATAAGATCTCTTCCACTAGCCCATAACAAACAAAAGAGTCCATCTCAATTCACTGAGGGAAAAAGGATTTGATAGTACTCTCAGGAGTGAGAGGTCACCTGCCAGGCATTACTGTAAACAATACCTGCTGTCACATACAGGGAACACTTATTCAGACAAGCTCTGAAACTAAGGGAAAAAAATCTGGATCATTTTAAGTCTGATTAGGCCATTTTAAACCACACACTCATAACTTCCCTATAGATCTAGATGCTTCAGAAGTCCATATGCCTCTCCCCTTCCCCACATCCAACAATAAGCATCTTAGACAGTCTGATGTCATGGCCATGAAAGCAGTATTTGTGAGAACTGTAAGAACAAACTTTCAATAAAATTCCACAATGTTAAAGCTACAGAATTTCAATCAAGATCAGATCAAGAACACAAATGTCTATGTAGATCTCAGACAACCAAAGTATCGCTGCTTTTACCACAATCCCCAAGCAAGAACAACTCCTGCAAATAAATAAAACTTAAGGTTTATAGAGCTCAACTTCTATATTCCCTCCTCAGAAAGACACACATAGTTTCCCAGACCAACATCATACCCAGGCTCTATCCAGAGGCAGATCAGTGAAGAACAAATCAAATGGATATATGAATTGAATGGATTGATAAATGGACAGATACCCCTGCTGCTTTGGGGTAGCTCTCACTTTTGGGACAGTGAGGTTTGTACCTAGCATAATACAAACCTTACTATGATTGTTCTTTGCAGTTCTGTCTTAACAAATACAGTGAAAGAATAAAACAAAGCAAATTTWAAATGTCTTCTACAAGAAGAAAGTTACAGGTCAGTATTATCTTGATAATGAGTGACAAGATCATTTACTTGTAATGTATTCAAAAACAGAAGAAATGGCCACTATCATGTGAAGAACCATGTATTTTCCTCTTAATGCACCTTTTCACATTCAGCCCAAGTTACTACATGCCCACCTGAGTAGTGAGTCAGCAAAATCCCCTTAAGGTCCACTACATGGTTGCATTTTCACATACTTACTATGCATTACACCATCCAGATTGGTGCAAAAGTAAACTATCAAACAGTTCTTGACTATAGATCTCAGTCATCCTTTACACATGCTAGCATATATGCTGTCCAAATTTGGTACAAAATTATCTATTTATTTGTTAAGTTAAACACATTGCATTTCTCACGCATTCATGATGGCAAGTCTGAGTTTATCAGTCAAGAGCTGGGTGGTAAACTTTTCTGCAAGAAAATCAACAACTCCAAGCAAAAGAAAGCAGATGAACRTACACAACAACCTCAAGCTCAGGAATTCATAGTCATGAGCTCACAGGCTTTAAAAAATTGCCTCTCTCCAAATTGTCTCTCCAAACCAAGACGACATAGAAGACTGCTCTTGTGAGTAGGCAGGAGGGGAAAGAGGAGTTAGTGTCTTCTTACAGAAGACACCTGAAGGAAAATTCATAAGCTGCTCAGCTAGTTAGCTTGACATTTGAGATCACAAAGTGTGTCCTGACATACAACCTAGAAGGACAAAGGAAGTCTTCAATGATTTATGACAGGGAGAACCTACACATGGTTTGTAATTTCCCAGTCCTGGAAAAGTTTAGGTTTATAGAATTCTCTAGTTCAACCTCTTGCTCAAAGCAGGGGTGACACTAAAGGTAAATCACGTTGTTCATGGCTTTCCTCAATAAAATTCTGAAAATCTCCAAGGATGGAGATTCCACCACTGCCCAGAGAAACCTATTACTGTGTTGCAACACTCCTACAGTGAAGAATTTCCTACAATGTACACTCAGAATTTTCCTCATTGCAATCTGTGATAGCTGGCTCTTGCCATTTCGATCTGCATCTCTGAAAAGAGTCTGGTTTCAGAAGACTGTAATTAGATAAACCCCAGTCCTGCAGAAGACAAACCTTGCCTGCTGTAGAACATAGAGAGATAACAACAGATGTCCCTTGATCCAGGAACCATTGTATTTTAAACTGAAATAGCATCTTATGAGAGAGGAAAAAAGTCAGGAGACCAGAAGCAGTACTTCAAAAATTGAATAGGATGGCTACAGGCTACAATAGCTAAGACATCTGGCTGGAAGGTAGGCTACTACTTCCACTGAAAAATTAAAGTCTAATTTCCAGAAGGTGCTAATTTGGAAAAAAAAAAAAAAAAAAAAAAAAAAAAAAGAGGAAGAGGAATGAGTAGAGGTAAGGACAGATTGGGTAAAAATCTTAGGTCTACATCTCCTACTTTTATTCTTTATTACAATGAAACAGTTACTGTAAAGACACTCATCCCAAAACAATTTTAGACCAACTCCAGCGCCTGAAGATCCAATACAGTAAGTACAGCGATCTTACCTTAGCAGAGGGAATCTTCTGGGATTGCCCTGTACTGCAACTTATCTACTGCCTCTTGTCCTACTTGTGTGCATCTCCAGGAAGAGGCTGGCTCTGAATTCTCTGTGTCCTTCCAGGAGAGAGGGGATGATAGCCCGAAGAGCTCACCTTTGCCTTCTCCCCCATAGGCTGAACCAAGGCATTTCTTGCCACCTTTCCTAATACACCTAATTCTCTAGCTCCCTTTTCCATCCAGGTGTCTTCTGCAGAATTTACATTGTTCAGTTAACATCTGCTTTGTTCTGTTCTGGGGAGCTCCAAACCAGACACAGGACTCCAGATGCAGCAGGGTCAGAGGCAGAAGGAATCCTCTCCTCCACCAGCTATTCACATCCTTGCTAAGACAGTCCAGACTGAGGCTGCAAGCCCTCCTCTACACCCCCCCCCCCCCGCCCAAGCTGACTCCAGTCTGATTTGCTGCCCACCAAGATTCCCAAGGGCCTTTAGTGAGAGCTGCTCTCTATCCAGTCAGTCCCATCTTGCACCACTACCAGGCTCCTTCCAGTCAGCTGCAGGACTTGGCAGTAGCCTCTGCTGAACTTGTTAATCCCAGTCTTTTGAGGTCCTTCTGAACAGCAGCCTTCCCTTCCAGCACATCATTCTTCCCAGTATGGTATCATCCCCAGATCTGCCCAAGGTACACTCCATCCCTGCATTCAGTTTATTAAGAAAGATGTTAAACAGACTGGACTCAGCATCAAGTCCTGAAGCATGCCTCAAGTAACCAACCGCCCACTGGACGTCATACTGCTGATGACAACCCTTGGAGCCCAGTAGTTGGGCCAGTTTTCCATCATATCTTTTAGTCCACTATCAAATCCATGTTACCACCACTCAGGTAGAAACAAGATTATGAGAAAATGTGTCAAAGGCCTTTATAAAGAAGTCAAACGAAAAGCTATGCATTGTTCTCCTCTTATCCAGAGCCCATCCTCTGAGAGAAGGCAATCTGACTGATCAGACATTAGCTGTGCTTAGCAAATACTTGTCAATCTTTCTCAACATCCTTGTCCTTCACATGCTTCCGGAGAAGGAGTTGCTCCTGGAATTTTCCCAGGGCTGGAAGTGACAAGGCTGGAGTTCAACAGCCTTTTCCTTCTGATTTTGGAAAATGTATGGAATTTCCTTTTTTTTTTTCTTTTTCTTTTTTCTTTCTCTCTCCCCCCGCCCCTCGCCTCAAGAACTAGATTCTCTAACTGTTGGCGCTCCAAAGATCATAAATAAGATCATAAATCAAATCACAACCYGAGATATGCCACAATTTTGCAACATGCTAGAGAATGGCTTTGCAGTGACATCAGCCATCTCCCTCAGTGCCCACACCCAACTGGCTTCAGCTGTTCCCAGCTTGATCTTCCTTAACTGTGGGTGATGCTTTACTCCCAGAGATTATGCTCCTAGTTTCAGGTATCAAGAAGGTCTGAGGGCAAATCTCACCAGCAGAAAGCAAGGCTGACAAGGCACCATGTTCCATGACCTGTTCCTTGTTCTTTGTTGCTACTTAGAAGACTCTGCAAAAGACACTGTGGCAGTAATTCATGGAAGCTGTCACAGACCTTTTTCACAACAGGATATTTAACAATACAAAATGACTTCTTCCTTCACCAGAAACAGCTGTAACATCTGGTAGGAGATATTTTACTGTGCCCCTCGAACTACAGCCAAAGAAAGGATTTTTTTTTTCAAATGTATTTAATACTTGCAAGGGATAACATCCTTGTACACTGAAAAATGCAGTCAAGAGGCCAGAGTATAGCAAGTAGCCCAGAGGCTATCAGGACACACTCCTTGGCAGGTAATGACATCCTAGACACAGAAAGTGAATCAAGGATATCCAAAACAGCTGTGCACAAGATTGAGATATTAGTTTAAAAGACAAGCCAAAGAAACTATTATTCTTTTAGCTCCATAAAATATTTGGCATTACTATGACGACAATCYGCATGAATAGGCTATGCTGGGATGTATGGCAGATTGTCCTGAAAAAGCCAGTATCTTCTCTCTTGGTCAGCTCTTTCTAAATTGGTGCTGCAATAGGGATGAATGAGTTTTAGCTGACAGGACTTCTAAACCTCACACCCTAGAGACTGGCAGCAGACTGAAGAGAGAAGATCCTTAGATACCTTTAAGCTTCTTAACTCCAATAATAGCTCTGAGGTTTTATAGGCATCAAACCTCTCTTCTGAAGAGACTGTGGATGCTGATACAGCCAACTACTGTCAGGCAGGAAAACACTGGTATTTCAGTAAGTTATTTCAGCTTGCTTCAGTAAGTAGACTCAGGTGGATGTCCTTAGGCTTCCCTTGGATTCCTTGCATTGAAGCTAACAGTCAAGATGCAATAGGCTCTTCCAGTCACTGTTATAGCCAAGAGATCTTCTAGGTTGCCTAACAGTACAGAAGCTTTTTGAAGACAGGAGTGACATTAGCTTTCTTCTTAGGGAGAGAAAATGGTCTCATGTACTGTTCCTGAAAGGCTGACGATCTCCATTGCATAAGGCAGTAGACCTTGTAAAAAACTTTTCCCTTCACTCATCCCATCCAGCCCAACAAAGATATAAAGGAACCTTGTCTTCCTATCCTCAAAAATATTGCTATTATTTGACAAAATTTTAAGCTGTTGGCACTTCAAAGAACATAAATCAAATCACAACCTGAAGTATGCTACCAAGCTCCCGAAGTATTCTTAGGCTGCTGCTCACCTATGTTGTCTTTCAGTCTCCAAGACACACATGGTTGAGAGCAAAACCAGTTTTTTCTCTACCTATCATCCTATTCCAAATTACAAGCAAGAAATTACTCATTTTCACCACCTAGCACTTCAGATGGTTTACAGAATCGCAACGTGCAGTGCCCTATGAATTTAACAGAAATTGAAGTGAGAGTCAATAACCCATTGACAATTACATAACTGCTCTATAAAGCTTTTAACCAACTCCAATATAATTTGACTGTTTCCTGGTTGAAGTTTCCAGCTCAAACTTTACAGTAGCTAATTAAAAGCTTATACACGCTTTACAGAAGTAAAATCTGTCTTCCTTAGCCTTAATATTTTTCTATTCTGCCAGATCAATACCATCCCTATTTATGGTAGCCAACTCTGGATAAGTTTGTGCTTCATACTGTAATTCTAGGAAAAGCAAGCAGCAAACACCTGACACTCCCTGCATAAACAGTATTTCCTTCTTCACAGAAAGGGTAGAAACTTCTTACTCATTAGAAACTGTGGAGCTGCAAAAGCTTCCCTTATAAGGTCGTGAAAGCCTTTTATATCATTCAGATATAGAGTATGTTCACAAACTGAATCATGGGAAGTTCCGCCTGACCATGAGGCAGAATTTCTTCCCCATGAGAGTGATGGAGCACTGGAACAGGTTGCCCAGAGAGGTTGTGGAGTCGTCTTCTCCGGAGATATTCAAGGCCTGCCTGGATGCTACCCTGTCTAACATGCTCTACGTGACCCTGCTTGAGCAGTGGGGTTGGACTAGATGATCTCCAGAGGTCCCTTTCAACCTTACTGATTCTGTGGTAGCCTTGGGATCTGCTGCAGCTTTTTCAGGTCCTAGTCCAATATCCACTCAACTGCTTTGCATGGGAAGCATTAATATCAAACATCTTGCTCTAAATGCCATATGAGGATACTTCAACCAAACCACATGTCAACTGGGAAATGTTTATGCAGTGTCCAAAGAACTGCTTCAGTTTTGAATTTCAGTTATCTGCATCTAAGAATTACCTTCTAGAATCTCAGGCCTGTTATGACACATTTCAGATGCTGCAATGACTCTGAAGTCTATTTCTAGTACTCATTGCTTTCATATTTATTTTAACTGTAGCATTAAAACACATGTCATACTTGGCATACTTCTTTATTTCCTTCTGTAGTGAGACCAAAGAATCGTTACTGCTAAGATATCCTTGTTTAGGTTCAGCTAGTGCTCAGGCCTGGTCAACAGGGTGGTAAGATCTGCAAAATTCAAGTGTCTTAAGGTTACCTCCTTCTGCTCCTGCTTCTCCCATTCTGTTCACTAACTCGCACATCACAAGGAGGATAATTACTCTCCATAGTCCCTCATGTTTTGGGGGCTCTGGCTTCTACAAACACACAACTGCAAGAAGTCAAACTGTAGAATTCAGTAAGTCAACTGAGCCAATTTAACAACTCCCTACTGCTGTGAGCTGCCTTTACTCCTCACTTTGTTGTGCTAGCCCTGAGGACCAGCAGACACCTTTGTCAGCTAATTCACCCACAAGTGCTTTTGTCTGGATTAATTTTCATCTCATCAACCCAATGAAGTCTTCTGAAGGGAGTCAGAGAAGTGCGAGAATTCACATACAAAGTAGCAAGAGTATGTGGTCAGACACAGGAACAGGGATAGTGATGCCAAACAGACTGACTTCATTCGGTAGCTCAGTATCTTGTCTAATTGCTCAGTGAAACTGAGCTTTAGGAACATCGGGTCACAGCCTCTCAGACCACTGTGCAAAGTTATTTTGGACCATATGTCCTTAAATAGCTCATTCTCCATCCCTATTTCCACATGCCTTATGAAACTTGGTCTATTCAGAGAGACAGATACAAACTGTATTTTACCCTTCTGGCATATATACAGTACATCTGGGGGACTTCTAGACAGAACACTTTTGTTCCCTGAACTCCATCTGCAATGACTAGAGGTTCTATGTCTAGCACTAAAGACCCATTAAAAGGCCACCTGAAGTGCCAAGCCAAGGATGGACTTCTTCAGTGAAGATAAAGAAAACCCCCTATTATAATGCTAGAACTCATCTGCAGGAGACGGTGGGTCGGGCTACTGTAAATTTCTGTAAACTGTCAGTCATTCATATTACCAGCCATTATAACCCACCCCATCTTCTGCTCCAAATGTAATGTAAGCCTTAGCTTGTAAACACACACTGTGTATTATATGTAATTAAAACTAATTTTTTAATTCTCCCAAATCTATTTCTTTGAAAATGACGGGTTTTTTGCATCACATTGTTGAATTATGATATGGAAATTCCTTCCTGGAAAATAAAAACCTAACAGAACTGAAGTAGCTCAAAGAATATAAACGGTTACTATGGTAAYCCTCCTCTCTTCTGAGCTGACTTGTGCAATTAATTCTGTACAGCTCAATAAACATTCAGCTGCCAGACCAAGTAGAGCACAGTATCAGGTTAATTCAAGGAGAAGATATAGCGTAGGAACAGAGATTTAGAAGTAGTTCTCTTCCCTTTACTGTCACTATTTAGTCCTTGGAAATCTTCTCATCATTTGAAGTCTATAAAAGTTGTGAACATTCCTTGACAGCAAAGCTAAAGGCTAAGACAGCAGGATCGGATCATAAAGAAAAGCCAACTCTCCTTCCCTTCTCCCCAGAATTCTTCCAGTTCTGCCCCTTCTCCCCAGAATTCTTCCAGTTCTGCCCCTGCAAGAAGTCATACAGCCTTTAGGACCTGTCCAGCACCACTCTAGATATCTGAAAGACAAAAAGAACAGTAAGTTCTCCCTCTTGGGGCAAAGCCTCCAGCTTAAAATAAGTAGTGACTCAAACACTCCCCAGTCTAAAAAGCATGCGCATGAACATCAGCCAGCTACTCACCACAGTCAGTCAGTCCACTAAAGAATATGCTCAGATATTGCACATTCTTTAGCCAAAGGCTTATTAAAAAAGAAGGAAGACAACTGATTGAAGAAGCATAGCTACCAGAGTTTAAACTGGCATCTGATATTAACAGATTAATGATTACACTGGTAGATAGCCAGGGCTAGTAGCATATTATGAGAAAAAGGAAATCTTTGCTTTAGAAATATTGAAAAGTACATCTTTTCCAGTACAAATAGAATTTCCAAATTCATAATGCTGAAGTTACTTTTCCACAAGCTCCTAAAGATCCAAGACAGAAAAACTAAGGCAGTCATTGCTACAGGAAAAGTGGAGACAAGAGGAGAAGGCATCTTCTTGCTGCTACTATCTGCTCTATCTTGTCTTCCAACTGCAAGAAAGAATTTGGGGAGACAGGTTAGGAAAGACCACAAAGATCAGCTTCACCTGACAAACATTTCAGGAGACTGACATCTTATCTTCTCAGTTTGATGTTCGAACATCAAAAAGCCACTATCAGAAAGCACCAATACTGTTCTCAATATAATCAGATGTGAAATAATTATGCCTACGTAGGCTTGAACCAGCATACGAGAACAGCTGTACTGATCAAAACAAAAAATTTCCTTGTCTGACATTGTTTGACAGTATGAACAGCAGATGCCTTGGAAAAAGCATAAGAAACAGGATAAGTGAAGTGATACATCTTCCTCCCATTTCAGACACTTCACAACTCAGGGGATATCAGTCAGAAAACATTTCTTTGGAATTAAATAATTCATAACTGATGGTCCCTGGTCTCAGACAGCATGTTAAATTGCTTTTGAATTCATGAAGATGATCATTCTCCCTATTTATCTTGTCCAGGTCACTTATTTTATAGCCCGTATCTTCATCATTTCCCATCTAAATCATCTAATTTAACTGTTCCATACCCTTCTTATCCTTCTGAATCACTTCTTTTACTCTGCTATACTTCTCAGTGAGTTTTTGTTTCCACGTTTGCTGGATGAGGAGCACAATTGTATTTGATGTATGCTTACAAAACAGATTTCTCCAGTGGCACAGTGTTTGCTATTCCGTTCTCTATTCCTTTTCTAGCATTTCCTATTGTTTGCTTTTTCTCCTACTGTGCCAACATTTCCGTAACACTATCATAACCTCAAGACCTCACTTCCCAAGTTTAACAGTCTGCACAGAGTCCACCATTTTTTATATAATGTTTGAATCCTTCCTATCCACTGCTGAAGTAAGCCTCAGCTGTGATTTTATGGGTCAGCCACCCGCTACTTGGCATTTATGCAATTGTTCAGGAGCTCTGCTCTTCACTGTCCTGAACAATCTTGTACCATCAGCAAACTCAGCTTGTATTTGGGTCCCTCCCCAGGTCACTTATGATTGTATTGATCAGCATGTGTCCCTTMTGGAGCCCCACCATGACTTCCTGCCTTTCTGAAGACTGAGTTTTCAGCCCTTGCTGTGGTCCCATGTTATTATATTGTCCTGTGCCATTCCAAAACTTTTATTCAGTTATATAATCATACTAGGACCTTTCCTATTACCCTAGAACTGTCCAATTTCTCTAAAAGCTTTTGGAGAGAACTCTGGAAGTTAGGTAGAAATTCTGATAAGAGATGTAGGAATTTAATTTTCTCCTGAATCTCCGTAACATTGGCAGCTCCAAAAGTTCATGAAGTTAGTGAGAGCTAAGCAAATCTAAGAAAAAGCCCTAAAAGCAGACATTCACTAAGACTTTTTACAACTAGACTGCAAAAGGAACCATGCCATGCTATCAGTATTAAAAAAATACATTTATAATTAACTTTTAGTTATTTGCGACTTCCAAAAACAATTAACCTTTTTGTTTACAACCTTGTAACCCCTCCTGTCTAAACACTTCCATAATGTATTCTCTCAGTGGTTCAGCTACCTGCATCCCAAAGATCCATGGCTAAGCCACAGCACAGCTATGTAACTCTGACTCAGAACTCTAAAAGAAATTGAAGTTGTGAGAAAAGCTGTGAGAAAGATTAAAAAAAAAAAAAGGTTGGACTGCTGAAGTGGAGATCAATTAACATCTCAGAGATGTGGGACAAAAAAAAAAAATCCATCAAAACAGGAAGGTGTAAGATTCTAAAAGGAGGAAAAAAGTGGATTTTTTTTTTTTTTTTTTTTTAAAAAAAAAAAAAAATAGATCATTAGTCTTGCTGTAGATAGAAGAGGACAGCTTGGGAGCACTGAGGACCTGACCCATGGAACTGCTGAAGCAGGTCTTTCTGCTTTTGACTGAGCCTGCCTGATCAAAGACCTCAGATGCTGTAAAAAGGTGGTGAGCGTATATATTCCTAGTACAATTGCTAATTAAAGCTTGACTATTATATATGAATGCTAGCTATTAAATAGTTACATCATGCTTTGTATTTAGCTGTACAAAATGTGATGCTGCAAGGAAGATAAATATGCTCAAAGAAATTAACTTAGTGGCAGTAACAGACTGGTGGAGAATGCAGGCAGCCTCAACCCTTTGCAGTAGTTCTTTTGGCCTAAAAGATGGAAACTGAAAATAAGAATCAACCTGTAATTTATGGTATTTTATGGGGTACTTCAGCTATCTAGCTATAAAATTTGTTACTGGTTGTTGTAACCTGAACACAGACAAGATCATTTCCTAGAAGGAAAAAAGGAAATTCCTTCCTTCCAGAGGAAAGTTTAGCCATGTGGTTTATTCAAAATTGATTTTGTCCACAGTAGAGGCCTAAAGTGATTAGTTCGGTGACACTGAAGRAATGTTACAGGATTTATTGTTTCCTGGTTTGTAACTAAACTGCTATTTAACAGCATGCATTCAATTAGAGTATGTGCTGCCTCTTTAAGAAGGTGCTGAGAGAAACCCTAGGCAATTTCCTGTTCTTTTGAGGCCAGGAGACCCTCTCTATTTACATACCAAAGGAGGCTCAAGTAGTTTAGGAACTAGTGAGTTAGAAATTACTCTTTACTAATATTAAAGTCTGTCCCAGGGCATTTTATGGGACCTGCAGAGCTGTTTACTTGCAGATCACAAGAACAAAACTGATGAGAATAGCATTTATACATACAAACACATACATACATATACAGCCATATCTAAACATGTGTATATACATACACATGTATATATACATACACCCTATATATCGTGCATACATATGTGTGTATATATATGCGCATGATATATGGTAGCCTTCATATAGGAAGGCCCAAATCCTAGTTCAATTTCCTCTATGTCAAGTAATAATTATGGTTTAGACAAAACTCGAAAAATAACAAGCAAATGGACAGTGATTCCTAATGAAGAGCAACATTGTTTGAAACATTACCTAAGAAAGAGATAAGACTAAAATTTGCTGCACAAATTAAATAACTCAGAACAGTTTGCTCTCTGGATAACATCGGAGCTTGTCTTCAACTTTGTAACAAACTTCCACTGTACACATAAGTTACTGATGCATGCAGTAAGATGGGACAAATGCATTTTATGCGTACATTAGAACACCATACACAAATGCTATCCCTGAAGAATAAGTATTTAATATCAGTGAATCACTTTGCATTTAAAGATTTTATATGATAAAATACATAAAAAGTCAACACAGGCTGGCAGAGAACTCACTACTTCGGCACCCTTTTGCTGTCTTGATTAGACAAATATTCATGAAGTTGAAAGTGTTCATTAATATGACTAGTCTGTTAGGCAAGTAAAGCCTTAGTGTAAAGCAACATTATATCCTGAGTGAACCATGGCAGCAGAAAAAAGACTGGATTGAASATAAAGAGCATTGTGACTGAAGACCCTTAACCCAGCTGCGACAGCAACTCACAAGATACAGTTGCAAATGGACCCCCCAGCCTGACACTAGACCCTAACATGAAGGACAAGGATGCCACTGATTGTCAAAAAGACAACAGCTCTCAAGAGGGGGGGCAGAAAGAGGTAAGTTGCAACCCCTTTCTCCCCAGCATTATCACATTCAGCATTCATCCGCTAATGCCTAATTTACACAGCAGAGCGGCRTAACCTTGATTTAAGATCTGAGAAAGAGTTGTGAAAAAAATCTCAGAAATGTACAATGACAGATAAACCTAAGACTGCAAGACCTGGATTGTTGGTAGCTCAGGGATTCAAGAGGAAAACACCCACCAACAAGGAAAAGCATAAAACCAAGGGAAAAGAAAAACACGGCATAGAGGGGAAGGATCATCAGTAACTGGTTGGATTGTCAGTGCTGGAGTCAGTCAAGGGTGGTAGCTTAGCAATACTGAGCATTCACTCCAGGAGACCACAGAAGCCCATTCTTCTCCTCCAAAGCAATGCCACCCTAGCCAAAAGGGCTCTTTGGGTGTTGTTTAAAAGGCATTGTTTCAATTTGTCACTGCTACATACCCTGAAAGAAAATGTAGGACTATCTAAAACAACATATGGCAAAAACACTCAGGAATCTGAATAGTACTGACATCTTCCACAAAAAGGACATTCAATACTTACTGTGCACACATGAGGCCAATATTCAAGCTGACGGAGCACCGTTGTGCTAAGATCCTCCTGGTACATCTGCTGGTAAATCTGCGGCATTTTTGACAGCCAGATACCATTGCTGTACCTGCTCAGAATCTCCTTAATGCGACTTTGAACTTCACTGACATGAGAAGCAGAAGAGTCAGAGGGAACACTGTGTGCCTCCAGAACAGATGCATTCAAGTTATCTGTTTAAACAGAAACACAGCCTTGAAGGAAACAGTCTTCTTAACAGCAGGGAGAAAGATAGTTGAAGACACATATGCCAAAAGTGAAACATCAGAACTGCCAGTATAACACCAACTCTAAAATACTGCTCTTGTGCACAGCAGAACCTTTTCATTCACTTTCTGTCAGACAGAGACACGGAAACCTCATACATTCAGTAAGCTATCAATCTTCAAACTGAATTTTCACCACTAGTTATTTTCATTAGGAGTTGCTAATGTGTCTTCAGAAAATATCCTGGCAGATAATGCAGATACACCAAAACCCTCAGCAATGCTGCCTCAAGCACATGAAGAGATGAGAAAAGAGAAGAGATGAGATGAGTCCTCTGTTGCTGTGAGGCTACACTGAAGCAACATCCTAAGAGGCACACAGGATAGTTTGAGTACAAGCACAACAGAAAATATGAGAATATTTTCCTCAATTCAGAGAGAAGTTTAAAATACACTAAGGATTTGGTCT
Source organism: Rhea americana (assembly GCF_003343005.1). Lineage (NCBI taxonomy): Eukaryota > Metazoa > Chordata > Aves > Rheiformes > Rheidae > Rhea > Rhea americana. The sequence goes on along the minus strand of NW_028185206.1, from coordinate 9,296 downwards.
CCTTGCTCTGTGTTACTGCATGCCAAAGAACCTCTCCAGCAAAGCAAGGAAGGAAACAATAACTGCTCATGTTAGTTGCACATAGTGTACGTAGGAGAACAGGAGCAGATGAGCTTAGTGGTATGAGCCTGCCACATGCCTAATGGCTGCTTCAGCTCTACTCCTTTCCCCTTGCAGAGAAGTATATTTGCTACCAAACCTGTAGCTTCACAGCTTAGCCTGGCTCAAAAGAAGCTAGCATCATTTGATAAGTGTGTCAAATGCTTAACTGCTTGGAAGCCAACAGGCACAAGGTCTTCCGGAGAAGTAGGTTTGTGTGCTTGTATTCATGTGAAAAGCCAGGATTTCATCATCTTCAGTCAGATCCATACTCCTTCTCCCTACAAAATGGGCTTTAACACTTACTGCAAAAGGACTTCTCTGAAAGATTAATAGAGGCAGACAAGCAACTACAAGTCTCCYGATGAACCATGACATCAGAGTGAAGAAGTTCATTCAGAGAATTTGGTTCTCACTCAAAACCATCTTCATTCAAACTGAGTTGAGTGCGGGTCTACTTAGTAGAACACTTAATACAACACCAACAGTACGGACAAAAATACCTCTTTACAAGCAAATTTACCATTTAGATCCACAGAAGAGCTTCTGGATAGGTGGACCTGCAGCTCCTTCTGAAACCGTGGTGGAATTGTCAGTCTCTTCTCAGGCCTGAGAGAAGAAAGAGAACTGCTTCAACTCAGCTCCTAGGCTGTAAATACCATTCTACTTGCTTAGAAGACCTCTMTGTAGAATAAAATACATTCCAAATACTTCTAGCTGGCCCTCTGTGCAAGACCAAAATTGACAATGCCTACCTTGGAAGACAGCCCAGTTAACATAGCAAGATAGATCAACAAGTGGTTTCTTGTTCAGCTTGCTAGCCAGATTATTAGGACAAGATTCTGTTAAAAGGCAGCAGCAAAAGGGAAAGCATCTATACTCAGATCACAAAACCATAGAAACAGTAAGGTTGGAAGAGACCTCTGGAGATCATCTAGTCCAACCCTCCTGCTCAATCAGGGTCACCTAGAGCACATTAGACAGGTTGCATCACACAACCATCAGTCCATGTTTGACATGGACAACCTAACAATTCTGTCTTTCATCTCATTGGCATCTCAGTCTTCTCAGTGAGTACGCTTGCGCTCACCTTCTTGGTAGCCATGTCTAAGTCTATCAAAAGCGTTAAGCTTCAGAAAACCTAAAGCCAGGCAGGAATTCAAAGCCTTTTTGCAAACACTGTTGCTACACTGTTTAACAAGCTCCTCTCAGAAGCACTTTCCAACAGAAAGGACATAAGCGTCACACTTGCGCGTGTTTTTCTATGTTCTCTCCAAAAGCAGTACCTTATACTGGCACAATGAACTTCTGACAGCAGAGACATTACAGCAGTGCACGGCACACCACTTACACTGCATGCAACACAGACATCAACAGCTGGGGAAAGGAGCTCAAAGGCCAGAAGTAAGCACTTCCCAAAGACATACACCCAAAAAAGAACTGCACTGCTGCGGTTAAGGTGGCAAATGCGCCAAACAGCTTTCCATGGAAATACAGCTTGTCACAGTCAATGCCACACAGCTCCTGGAAGGGCACAGAAGACCACTGCACATGCACTGAGCACACTGTTGGTAGTCCTGCAAAATGTCAGTGAGGAGGCCAGCCACCTCTGTCTCTAGACATCTGTAGAGGAAACTGCAAACTTCAATCACAGAAAAATAACGGAGAATTTTTCCAGCTTTACTTGGGCTCTTGTATGTGGTGAACTCTTGATCATTACTAAACACTTCAGTGTTTTGCACATGCTGATGTTAAGACAGCAGTCAAGTATTGCAGTGAGATTAGTATCAACTGCAGTAGGAAGCCAGAGCTGGCACACCATTAATATAGCCCTGMATTTCTTCTCACTGACACAGCACAAACACAAATATGAAAATGGCCTCCCACATTCAGATCACTTCTAAGCAGCATCTTCTAGATTTACCAGGATCCTTTCTCCCCTACTTTTTTTCTATCCCACTAAGGTGGCATGACTGCTCCTAGATCAGCTATAAGGTGTTACTTGAACCAAAAATAATACTTCTGCCCTAGAAAAGGGCCCAAGCATTGCTAGTCCAGGACAGCATCTTCTAGATTTACCAGGATCCTTTCTCCCCTACTTTTTTTCTATCCCACTAAGGTGGCATGACTGCTCCTAGATCAGCTATAAGGTGTTACTTGAACCAAAAATAATACTTCTGCCCTAGAAAAGGGCCCAAGCATTGCTAGTCCAGGACAGCATCTTCCCCAAGCCAGAGAGGATGCCCTAGCAGTGCTCAGCAGTGGACTAACTACAAGCACATCTGGGAAACACATGTGGTTTGAGACTCAACAGCACTAAGGCAAAGGTTACCCATGCCAAGCCCAGACTCCAAGAACACTATCACCATTGCTACATAGCGAGCAAAACAATTCCATGCACTCAGCCACTTCAGTAACACACTATCACGCTACTGCTGCCTCTCAGTAGGGAGCAGCAGCATTTTAGTTCTGAGCACCACACACTAACATCACTACAAGCCACACTTCAGGTGATGTTGGTGATGCAATTGCAAGGAAAGCCTGTGGCAACAGAAGCAAGGTTCAGCAATCCGCAAAAAGGTTTGAAGGAAAGTTTAGAATCAGTCTTCTCTTCTTAACCTGAGAAGGATTCTCCCTGAGGATCCAGGAGAAAGGCAGCTGTTACCCTCTCTAATCATGCTTTTGGGAATGTGTCAGAAAGGAGCCCTGGAATAGAGGACTGATACTGCCCTTGTGTTGAGACACATGAAAGCAAGTTTAATCTGGGATTTTCTCAGTATTCAGAGATATTATGGGGTATCTTCCTGAACGTCCTCCTGTGCTTTGGAAGCTTCCCACAGAACAGAGCAGATGCTATGGTCAGCTTCAACTCCTTCAATGGGACAAGGATCCTATGACATGCTGCTTGTTGTTATGGACACGGAGAACACCTTATCTCTCTGAAGATGGATTGACATGGAGTTAGACTGCAGCAGAGCCAAAGTTCTCTCCAGCATACAGACATGGAAAATTTCATCTCTGGAAGGCCTTGTGTTCCCCAGCTGATGGAGAATACTCCCACCAGAAGACCTCCCAGCTGCATTAGTAACCACTGACCACAAGAGAAGACATCTGCAGGATAGCATTTCAAAAATGCCTGACCAGCCACACAGCAGCCCTGTAAAAGCTGTATCTATATAGCTGTAGCTGAAGAGCTAGTTGCACTGTTCTCCCACAGTCCACTGTTTCAGAGAGGAGGGAAGGCAGGCCTCTTCCTGCCCATCACTGTACCTTGGCAAGGCACATACCATCCAGCTCAGCACTATTCAAGGCCTGGAAGACTAATCCCAGTAGCAGAGGCTGCAAATGCTGCCTGCTGGTCCAAACAAGGGGGTTACTGAGCAGCTCAGCCTGTTCTGCTGTCACTTTCCACCTTTGAGGATATCTGATGCTTGTTTTATGAGCAAGGTCTTTCCTGCCTTCTATGGCCCTTGCAGTTCCACAGCAACACCCTCAGAACAAGGCAGTGTGGGAACACACTGACAACCTCATGGCAGGCAACTACCTATACAGGCAGCCTCTCAGACCCTGCAATGACATCTGCATGGAAGCCCTTGAGGGCAGCAGCTTTGGTCAGTCTGGCATCAAGTACCCTCAGCATTTCCCCCTCATTCTTTCAGTGTCATAGAGCATGTAGCAGGAAAAAAAAGTCCCCTTCCACCCAAGCCCAAGCACCTGTAAGACCCAGAAATCTCACAGCAAGTACCACAGACCTTGGAAGGCCACTGGAGAAGTCGCACAAAGAATCTGGCAGCTGCCACAAGGACAATGGCATATGCAACCTTGCTGCAGAGCCTGGCTCGGCAATGTCCTGAGGATGGCCAGCTAGAGTACCAAGACAGGTCAGCACACAGGCCAAAGTCTGTCACTTAAAAGTCATTCTGCCAAAACAAAGAGCAAAGATCTGTTATATCAAGACAGATGCTCTGTCTCAGAGCGGGCGAGCTCAGAGACAGCTAGCGCAGCTCTGACAGTATGCATGTGCTTTGCTACGATGTCAGGAAGTGGGTAGGCTGGGAAACAAACCCAGAGAAGCAGCACAAACCATTCCAGGTCAGGACAGGGGGCACAGACAACCTCCGCCTTCCTGGGAAACAACAAGAATCCTGTTTTCAGGACTTCTCTGGCAATCCTCCCATACTCAGGACTTCTTCTCAGCAAACCTATGCCGCAAATGCTCTGCTAGGGCCACAGGTGAGGACTGGCTCTTCTGCTATAAGACTGCTTCTGAGTCTGTGCTGGTACACAASAGGCTGGGCCAAGCCAAGGATTGCTGGGGACACTGCTAACACATCCACTCACTTGCAAATTCTTCCCCGTCAGGGCTCAGCCACTCCAGCACGTTGCCCTCCTGAAAGTCTCCAAAAGCCCAAGCACACAGCCCCAGCAGCTCCACACTCCTGGGCAGCCCCTGCAGCAACCATGTCCACCAGGGACCTTCCTGCTCCTCTCAGCACAGCCACGCCAGCTTCAGATGTGCTGCACACGAGCTTCTGTCCAGAGGATGGTCCCCTCCTCGACAAACACTTCTTCAGCAGCCTCCTACTAATGGCACTGCAGTGGCACTCCTCTGGGGTGCACCACAGGTCTTCTACTACACAACCACCTGCACCAGAGTAGCTGGAAATCAAAGCAAGAGAACGCTGCTCCCCAGAACAAGCTGAGGGGAACCGGCCACAGACGAACAAAGACATCAGCTCGGGAAGGCGCACGCTCCCTTAGAGAGCCTGCAGAAAGCTGCCCCCTAGCCAGTTCTATTGCCGAGCTAGAGAAGGCTTTCTGGCCTTCCAAAGACCCACCTGAACAGGGCAGCAAGAGTTGTCCTCTGCCTGTCACAACACAGGCACTACGCCACTCACAGACGTGCTGCCTCACGACACAAGCACACAGAAAGCGAGGAAGATGTGTGCGCACCCGTGGCCACAGCTCTCCTGCAGGGCAGGCTGCAGTAGCCTCTCCCTCGCTGCAGCAGCCTCTTCAACAAAACACAGGCCACAGCCTGGGCCACCAGCCTCCGTGACTCTCAGTCCATGGAGCAATGCCCGCTACTGTCTTCACTAGCGCCTCCCCCAGACAAACCTTTCGGATGCTGATGGGGCCCTGCAACACTCTCAGCAGGCCTCTGACAAAGCACAGGCGTGCACTAGGAAACACCCCAAGTGGAAGAGCCTCCTGCAGTCCCCCTGCAGCACACAGGGAGAGTAGACTCACTCACTCCATCAAGGGAGCAGACACTTCTCCCGCTGGACTGCCACCGAGCTTGGGCAGGAGCAAGGACCAACAGGGTTTAGCTCAGCCAATGCTGAGCTGTGTTTCACCAGCACGAGGCACACGCAGCAGCCAACCTCGACTCCCGCTGCTTCAGCTCCTGACCCCAGCCTCTCCCTCCTTGCCTCCTGCTGCCCAGTTTTCCTGGCCTCTCCTGCCAAATCCTCATCTCCTTGCACAGCCACTCCCAGCTGCTCCTCTTTCTTCCCTGCTCAGCCCAGTGCTCTCCTCTTCCTACTAGTCACAGCTCTAGCTACTWCCACCACCACCCTCTCAGCTCCTCATCAACCATTCCCTGCCAAAGCTCCTCACTCTCCCGAAACATACCTGATCATCTACCTCCTGCTCCTTTTCCCCAGGGCTGGCAGCAGGCCTGAGGGGTACAAAAACACTGTCCACAGCCCTCTGAACACTGTCCAGACATGGAGCACACCAGAAAGCTGTCCTGCTTCCTAGTGCCACACTCTGGCCATGACACACAGTGGTCAGCTCAACAGCAAACAYAGGGAAGACATCTTCCTCGCTTTCAGCATGGCTAACAACTGCAGGCACACCCTTAGCACAAAAGGACTGCAGCTKCAGCTCCTAACTAAGGCCTGCACATGCCTTAACACTTGCTCCTACAGCCACAGCCGGACTGCCYAAACACAAGCGTTGTCTCCAGCCCTTCAGGAAAGCCCTTCCCTGAAGCAAAGGTCATTCATAACAAACCCGATGAGCATCTGCAGAGACTGCCTGCCGCTTCCCCGGGCACCTGCCCCTCCAGCAGCAGAAGCAAACGTCACAACAACACAGCCTGCGGGCAGACAGCTATCTGCAAGGAAAGCGCTGGCCCAAGCGGTACCAGCACAGCACAGCTGCAAACCTAGGCCTTTCGCAAAGCATCGGGAACACGCAGAGGCAGTAGCATTGACCTTTGTCACCACGCTACACGCGGGCACACAAGCTGCAGCAGCTACTTCGCTCACAACCAGGGTGAGCTGCTCCTCGTTTCCACCACCTGCTCCCCCCGCTCCAACACACACAGCACTCGCCCGAGGGATGCGCCCAAACCCTCTCGCTCTTTCTTTGGGTCGCCCATAAAAAGCAGCCACCACTGCAGGATTAACTTGTCACACTGCTCGCAGCTCTTATCAGCCATGCCCGCTTCCAAGTGGCATTCCAGTCGCTTTCCGCTTCAAAGCGAGCTTCGTTCTAAGCGAGCCCAGTGACCTGGCGAGGATTACCAGGACAATCGCGGCTACGGGAGGCTCAGCACGGCCACAATGTGGCCGCAACAAGCACATTCCCCGCTCCAGCATCTGATGACCCAGGGCAGCCGTAAACAACGCAGAAAGGGAAACGATGGCACAGCAGTTGTGTAAGCCAAGGCGGATTAGAGATGCTCAGAGGAGAGCTGAAAACCAGCGGGCAATGCTAAGCCAGCACAACAGCCTCGCAGGCCCTCACCCCGGCTCCAAACTCAGCCAAACCTCGCCAGGCAGCCGCTGTGTTCAAGGATTCGCAGAATGACCCAGAAAGACTAACGCCGCCATCAAGACGGTGGCAAAGAGGTAACAAGGAGCCCCCTGCAGACGCAAATTACCCTCAGCGCTCTGCCTCACTTCCAGCTGACACAGAAAGCCTCCTGCAGCACTGACTGGAGCAGCYCAGCGCTCTGCTCTAGCAAACAACCACCGTGCCACGCACAGTTTTCATGACCCGGTGGCACACGGCCTCCCCAAGCAGACACTAGGAGGCCAAGAGCACAGGGAACCCTTCAGTACCACCCACAGAGGCAAAGGGGTGCCCTCTGCTTCCGCCTTCCCACCTACACACAGTCGAAGACCAGGTTCTGACAGAGCAGTAACCTTGGACCTGGACTCCCACGTCCCCAAATACACCGCTCATGTGGCAAGCGTTCGCAGGCTGCCTCCACAAACCACGCAGCCCACACGCAGCAAGCACATGGATTCGCTCAGCTACTGCAAGGCACCGAACACCACACGCTGCCGCTCCCAGACAAGCTCTCCCCCATCCACCTTGTGCGAGCCCAATGGCAGCAGGAGCGGGGAGTCCCCAGGCAGCTCCAAGCTCTTGCAGCACTGGAAGTGTAGCACGTTCCCCTGACCAGCTAACAGCAAGCAAAACCCAAAGTCCTTCCTGCTCTCCCAAACCCCACAGCACTGCTTGCGCGCAGGACCAGCAGAACGGTCCTCTGCTACGTATACCTACCTGCTTCCACAGCTCCCACCTCCTCATCCCACCAAAGCCAGTGCTCTCCACCACGCTCCACTTTGTCTCCCAAACACACACACACACGTGCGTGCGCACACACACACTGACCTGTTTATCACCGTGACATGCCTCTGCATGGGAATGTCTTTAGATGGTCCACTTCCAGCGGCTAGGGGCAAGGCAGGCAGGGCGCTCTCTACAGTGGGCTTCACCACGCCGTACGCCATACCTCTGCCTCTCTGCGGCCGGGGGACGGGCCTCTTGCTGCCTTCTTCTGAGCTGCTCATCAACCTCGGTTGTCGCAAAGTTCCTTTGGGCTTTCCTAAAGAGGTGCCAGACGTAGCCATGAGTAATGCTGTCCCACGCTCTTGACGCAACAGGTTCCTCCACCCACCCCAGAGAGTTTTCAGGCACAGCACAGAGCTCCCTCCAGGGGATCCATCCTTCCGCAAAACACATTCAGCAGTCGGGATGCTTTCGGCCACAAGCCTTCATCTCTTCGCTACAGCCTCATCTCACAACACCCAGGGACCAGCAAAACCTCACTTCACATCTCCAGATGGCAGCAGGCCAAGACACGAGACACCTGCGTCTCATCACAGTCAGGAAGAACCATGCAGCCTGTAAGATACCAAAGCCAGTCCTGGCTGAAACCCATCTTCCAGGCTGCACTTCACCTCAGCTGGCAGCACTGCCCGCAACCCAACACGGAGGGCATTCAGTGTAACTCCACCTGCCTGAGGCAGCTCCCAAAAAACCGCCCCTGGGGGAAGATCCTCTGTTTTGCCTCCTCCCAAACTCCCACCACACCAGAGACCTTACCAAAGAGCACCTGCAGAGGAGCACGGCACACTATTCTTTGTGCCGGATTTTGCTAAACAACTTTTTGGTCACCTCACTCTTTACCGGCTCATTGTACCAGACCAACTTCTGCTGGCTGAAGTACTTCAGAGCACTATCCCCAGGCTACACGGTCAGCAAGCACAGGTTTACAACTATTTTTATTACACTAGCAGAGGCGTCACCAGGTCAGCTTCCCAAACAAAGGGTCGGCTGCTGCAATGCCACTGGAGAGCAAAAAAAAAAAAAAAAAAAAAAAATCAAACGTCTCAGCACAGAAAATATCAGAGACACAAGGAGGTTGTAGTGACACCAAGCAGAATGAGGGCTCCTGACGTTTAAACCTTGCCACACCGGCCCAAAGCCGGGGGGCCGGGCTGCGCTGCAGGGCCTTGCCTGGGAAAGGCAGAGTCACTGCCCTTCCTGAAGGGACAGCGCAGATCCCGGCAAAGAAGCTGCTCAGCTGCTGACTGGTACCTGGCAACGTAAGGCTGACCAGCCCGACCGAGCTCCGGCAACCTGGCAGCTCAGAGCAGTCAGCAGGGGGGAAGTGGCTGAGCTGCCCGTGGCACAGGGCTGCAGACTCCAAACCAGCGCGAGTGGCAATCCCAAAGTGTCATTCCTGCCTAAGCTGTGCCCACCATGCCAGTCAGAGCCCTAGCGGTCATTTCAGACATCCAGGAGAAGGCTGGGCCTGTTGTTAAGATTTTCTGGTGACTCTCAAGCACTAATTCAAGTCGCAAATGCTCTGCCCCCACGAGCCAGGGCCAAAGTGGCTCAGGCGAGTTTGAGCTGCAGCAGACCAAAAGTGCTACTGCAGAAGAAAAAAAAAA
>NW_028185205.1:4006-5152 GCF_003343005.1 Rhea americana | reverse complement strand
TGCCTGCAGCCCGAGGAGCTGGCATGGCGCAGCGTGCCGGGGGCATCCCGCGTGCCTGCAGCCCGAGGAGCCGGCTGGCGCAGCGTGCCAGGGGCATCCCATGTGCCTGCAGCCCGAGGAGCCGGCTGGCGCAGCGTGCCGGGGGCATCCCATGTGCCTGCAGCCCGAGGAGCTGGCACGGCGCAGCGTGCCAGGGGCATCCCATGTGCCTGCAGCCCGAGGAGCCTGCGCGGCGCAGCGTGCCAGGGGCATCCCATGTGCCTGCAGCCCGAGGAGCCGGCTGGCGCAGCGTGCCGGGGGCATCCCACGTGCCTGCAGCCCGAGGAGCTGGCATGGCGCAGCGTGCCGGGGGCATCCCACGTGCCTGCAGCCCGAGGAGCCAGCGCAGCGCAGTGTGCCAGGGGCATCCCACGTGCCTGCAGCCCGAGGAGCCGGCACGGCGCAGCGTGCCAGGGGCATCCCACGTGCCTGCAGCCCGAGGAGCCTGCGCGGCGCAGCGTGCCAGGGGCATCCCATGTGCCTGCAGCCCGAGGAGCCTGCGCGGCGCAGCGTGCCAGGGGCATCCCACGTGCCTGCAGCCCGAGGAGCCTGCGCAGCGCAGCGTGCCAGGGGCATCCCATGTGCCTGCAGCCCGAGGAGCTGGCACGGCGCAGCGTGCCGGGGGCATCCCACGTGCCTGCAGCCCGAGGAGCTGGCACGGCACAGCGTGCCGGGGGCATCCCATGTGCCTGCAGCCCGAGGAGCCGGCTGGGCAGCGTGCCGGGGGCATCCCACGTGCGTGCTCTGCATGGCAGCTACCTGCCTTCAGCGGCTGCTGCGCCGCGCCTGGTGCGAAGGACGAGGAGGCAAAGGAAAGGGCCAGGAGCTGTCACCGGCCACCGCTGCCGCCCAGGCGAGCCGGGCTTTTTTTTTCCCCATCACCAACCCAAAATTCATCTTCCATGCTTTCGTGGCTCGGTTGCTCTYTCCCCTTCTGGTTTCCTTCAGCTGAGCTGGAGGAAGAATAAAGGAACGTCTCTGAGGGCCCCAGCCTCTCGCAAGGCTCATAAATATGTCTCTGCTTAGAAACTCCAGGATTAATTAACTGGTGAGTCTCTCCTAGGGGAAGTTCTGGGAAGAGCCCCCCCCGCGCGGCAGCAGGACGCT
>NW_028185205.1:0-1676 GCF_003343005.1 Rhea americana | reverse complement strand
GAGCGTGGGGGTGCCGATGCAGGAGCGTGGGTGCGGGAGCACGAGCGTGGGGGTGCCGATGCACGAGCGTGGGTGTGGGAGCACGAGTGTGGGGGTGCCAATGCAGGAGCGTGGGAGTGGGAGCACGAGTGTGGGGGTGCCAATGCACGAGCGTGGGGGTGCCGATGCAGGAGCGTGGGTGTGGGAGCACGAGCATGGGGGTGCCAATGCAGGAGCGTGGGTGCGGGAGCGCCGGCGCAGGACGGGGGCTCCCACTGCCCCCACCGGGAGCCGGGACGAGCGTGCCGACCCCGCGGCCCTGGGAAGGCTGCGCCGAGCGGGGCTCGGCTTGGGARCGCTGGCCGGCGAATAAAGACTTTCTTGGGCCAGGGCTGGGGTGAAGCTTTCTGTTTCTTGCTTCTCTTGGTGAATCCTATTGTGATTAAATTAAAGGAATTCTCGTTAAAATGCTCGTATCCCTCTAAGACTGTTTGTTGTTTTTCTCAGCTGCCTCTGCTCCCCCTCTGGAGTCTCTGCTGCCTTTCCCTAACGTTTTCCAGCTCTTCCTCCCTCTCGCACCGCCCGCCCCCCCTTTCCGACCTACGCTGCAAAGCTGCAGCTGCGGCTGGCAGCGAAGGCCCTCGCAGCCCCTCGCCGGGGAGGGTCGCCGCGCGCCCGCTGCGGCACAGCCCTCCCTGACCCGTGCAGGAAAGGGTGGCTGGGGTGGGGTTATTTTTTTCCAGAGCTAAGAAAAAAAGGTTTATTTGTGRGCATTTTCCATTCAGGAGCATCCAACGCAAATACATTGTTCCTCTTTGAATTCCTAAGCATATGTGTGTTAGAGTTTAATATTCTTTTCATTACTGATATCTAATACAGACAAGTCTTGAGGGTTACACAAAACATATGCGAACCTAATTTGTTTTTACTGTGCCACATGTTTTTACTCCCTGCATCATTCAATTAGCTTTTTTTTTTTTAATCATGTGATCAGCAAAAACTTAATGCTATTTTTAAGCATGGTAAGAAAGTGAAAAACACATTTACTGTGACAGCAGAGGAAAAGGAGTGTAGATCCCCGTGCAAAATAACTGTGACAGTGTGATGTAACATGTGATACTACTGCTGCGAAAATGGCATTTCTTCAGCTGTACAGCTCCTCAAAACGCTGCAGCGCTTGTAAAACTACGTCCTCAATGTTCTGCGTTCAGAGCAATTTATTTGATTGACAGAGCTGAGCACAGGCTCTGCAAATACGTGGGGACGTGCCCCGATCCTCGGGAAGCGCCTTCATCCGCGGCACGCCTCCCTCCTCCTCCCACCCGGCTCCGGGATCTCTTCTGCCTTCCCTCGTCTCTCCGGAGAGGCGGATGCTGATCTTCTGGATCGCAGCATTTTCAGTGCCCCCTTCTCCTTCCTGAAGGAGGTCGGGCGCTCACGTAGGATCGGTATTCCCGCGCGGACAAAGTCGGACGAGCAACTGCGGCGGCRGTCGCCGTGCCGGCCGGGGAACGCTGGCGCCTCGCTCTCCCCGCCGGCGCCGCGCGCCCGGGCCGTTCTCCGGGGGGGGATCGTTCGGGACTGTGCAAGCGGGCAGCGCAGAAACGGGGCAAAACCGACCGCGCGCCGGGCGCCGGGATCCGGGCCACCCCGGGGTGCGCGCCGCCGGCGTGCGCCTGCGCCGGGGGCGGAAAGCA
>NW_028185204.1:3582-5272 GCF_003343005.1 Rhea americana | reverse complement strand
ATCCGGCCCCGGCTGCGGCCGCAATGTGCTCCCGGCCCTCCAAGGATAACAAGGGCCAGGCCTGTGCCCCGGGAACGCTGCCCTGCCGCGAGAGCCGAGGTAATTAAAACCAGGGCGAGCGTCTAACGGAGGCACGCTTAAAATAGTGTAAACCTCCCATAAATCAGCTTAGCTTGTGCCGGTAAATTAGGAACCGGGCAGGCGACTTCCCCCCCCGCCCCCGCCACCCGCCGGCCCGGGGAGAGCCGGGGCCGGGCTGAGAACGGCTGCAGCTCGGTGCGCTGGTAGCTGCTGCCGAAGGGAGGCGGGTGGAAGGGGGAGGCAGAGACCTGGCAGCTTCGGCTGAACCCTAATTAGCCACCGGAGAAGCCACCCGGGGCTGCCGGCCCCCGGCGAGCCGCCCCGGACGCCTGGGTCCCATCGGGGGGGGGGCTCCGGTCCCGGCTGGCCCCGAGTCCCTGCTCCGGTTCTGTGAGCCCCAATCCCTGATTCCCAGGCTCCAATCCCCCATCCCAGTCCTGATCCTCAATTCCTGAACCCCCAGTCCCGCATCCCCAATTCCCCATCCCCAATTCCCAGTGCCTGCTCGCGGCTCCCCAGTCCGCAGGGGCTGGTACCCAGTCCTCCATCCCCGATCCCCAGTTCCCCATCCCTCATTCCCAGTTCCCGATCTCCGCTCCCAGCACCCAATTCCCAGTGCCCAAACCCTGATCCCCAGTTCCGCATCCTCAACACTGGTCCCTGAGCCGTGGTCCTGGGACCCAATCCCTCACTCCCAGTGCCCGATTCCTCACTCCCAGTCGCTGACCCCTCATTCCCAGTCCCCGATCCCTCACTGCCAGTCCCTGGTCCCCAATCCCTCGTTCCCAGTTCCTTGTCCCCAGCCCCTATCCCTCATTCCTGGTCCCTGGTCCCCAATCCCTCATTCCCCATCCCGGATCCCTCATTCCCTGTCCCCAATCCCTCACTCCCAGTCCCCAATCCTTCATTCCCAGTCCTGCTCCCCGTCCCCGTGGCATCGCTGCGTCGCAGCCCCAGCCCCAGCCGCTTCGGCCCCTCGGCGGGGGGGGGGGGGTGCTGGCTGGGGGTCACCACGACCCCCGGTGCCCCCTGGGTGCCGGCTTCACCCCACTGCCGCCGGCTCCTTCCTCCAGCGCCCGGAGGGCAAAGCCGGGCGTCCGGGCTCCCCCTGCTCGCACGGTGCAGGGCGGAGGTGGCACTTGGCCCTGTCCCCTCCCTGGGGGCAGGCGGTGACGCCAGGATGTCCCCAAGCCCCAGCGGGTCCCCGGGATCCCATGGGACAGCGAGAGGGAGGATCGGGCCCTGCGTGGGGAAGGGGAGGGGAGCCAGGTCCCTGTCCCCTGCCACGTGCGTGTCCCCTTGTCCCTGTCCCCACCAGGGACCGCGGTGGCCTCCGGCACCAGCCCTGTGTCTCCACAGGGACCCGACTGTCCTGGGGCAGCCACATGCCGGGGACAAGGACACGTCCCCAGCAGCAGGTCCTGGGGACAGATGTGTCCCCAGCAGCAGAACCTGGTGTGCTATGGCCTTGGGGACCAACGTGTCCCCATCAGCAGGTCCTGGCGTGCTATGGGTCTGTGGTCAGACGTGTCCCCAGACATGCTGTGGCCTTGGGGACTGATGTGTCCCCATCAGCAGGTCCTGGCGTGCTATGGGTCTGGGGTCAGAC
>NW_028185204.1:0-1481 GCF_003343005.1 Rhea americana | reverse complement strand
AAGAAGAAAAATAAAAGAGAAAAGGAAAAGGAATGAAAAAGAGGAAAAAAGAAAAGGAAATGAAGGGGATAAAAAGGGAAAGGGAAAGGGAAAGGGAAAGGGAGGAAGAGGAGAAGGAAGAGGAAGAGGGGAGAGAAAAAATGAAGAGTAGAAAAAAGGGAAAGAAAAGATAGGAAAAGGAAAGAGAAGTTGGGGAAACTTCTCCAAAGAGCGAAGCGAAGAGGCTAGAAAAGGGAAAAGTTGAGAAGGGAGGAAGACACAAAGGATGAAGGCTCAAAGATGAAGGAAAGGGACCAAAGTGAGGGAGTGGAAGGAGGAGGAAGGAGACAAGGGAACGAAGGAAGAAGAGGGAAGAAAGGAGGAAAGAAAAGAGGAGCAGCTGGGAGGAGGGGATGGATGGAGGGAGAGAGCCAGGATGAAAAGGAGGCGGCGGAGAAGCCGCAGTGAAGAACAGGAAAAGAAAAGGAGCAGGAGAAAGAAGGGGGGAAAGAAGGATGGGAGAGGGAATGGAGCAGGGAGAAGAAGGGATGGAGGAAGGAGGGAGTGAAAAAAGGCAGAGGAAGGAAAGGGGGAAGAGAAAAGGGCAGGAGAGCCCGGGATGGAGGCGAGGGGAAAGGACGGGATGAAGAAGGAGACGTGGGAAAAAGGGGGGGGAAGCAAAAAGGCAAACGGGGGGGAGAGAAGACCGGGAAGAGGAAAGGACGAAGGGAAAGAAAGGGAGGAAGAGGCAGGGCCGGGGCGGAGGGGAGACCTGGGGGACCGAGGCCCCATCACCCCCGGCTCCCATCACCTGCCGGGGCCAAAAATGCCCCCAAAAGGTGCTGCCCCCCCCACCAAGTCCCTCCATGGGGCCAGGGCCAACTCGCGCCAACCTGCGTGGGGAAACTGAGGCCCAGCGGGGACAAGGATGGGGTCAGAGATGAGGAAACACAGGGACAGGAGATGGGGACGGGGACATGGATGGGGACAAATGAGGGCCAGGAACGGGTTAGGGGACCGGGACAGAGACAAACAGGGACCAGGGATGAGGACAAATGGGGGTCAGGGAGGAGGACGGGGTTGGGATGAGGTTGGGATAGGGGTGCGGCAGGGTTGGGAACAGGGTTGGGATGGGGTTGGAGGGACCAGGGATGGGGACAGGGTCACGGATGGAGCAGGGATGGGGACAGAAGGGGACCAGGGTGGGGAAAGAGTCAGGGATGGGGACGGTGGCGTTGGGATGGAGCAAAGTTGGGGACAGAGGGACACGTGGGATGGGGACTGGGATCAGGGATAGGGATGGAGACGGGAAGAGACCCAGGGACGGGACAGAGATGGGGACAGGGCACCGAAGGGGACCACGGGTGGGGTTGGGTGGGGATGGAGCAGGGACGGGGACGCAGGATGGAGACCGGGATCATGGACAAGGTCCGGGATCCGGGACGGAGCAGAGCCTGGGCGGCGTGGGGGGAGGAAGCGGGGTGCGGAGCAGCACGTCTGGG
>NW_028185203.1:3124-5437 GCF_003343005.1 Rhea americana | reverse complement strand
CCACGTCCCAAAAGGATTCCACTCATCACTAACTTGTAGCTGCTTTGTTAAGTGTTGTAGTTCTTGGATCTTTGCGTGAATGGATTGTGAACGATCACTTAAATTCATACAACAYRTGCCTTTAACATCTTGACAGCCATGACCATGGACTAGCAATAGAAAAKCAATGGCAGCACGATTCTGCAATGTAGCTTGTCTTATGGAGTCCGTATCAGTCAGCAAGCCCACTAMAGCACTACTGGTGGCRTTACTAAATTTACTTAACCAGCAGCCAAGTTTATTTAACGTAGCTAACGCTCGAGCACTTGCGACTCCTGGTACTAGCAAAGATGAAGCAATTCGCTGTCCGGCATTCCAAAATGTGACATCCGAATTACAACCGGATGTAAACTGATGTATGTCACGGTGCTCCCGATGTATGCTGTTTAATGGTCTCTGATGCAACATCGTAATATCGGGGTTTAATAAGGTTAACCGACCCAACATACAGGGGCCCCCTTTTATGACCTTGGGGATTCCAGCCCAAGCTCTGCCCCCACAAAGAAGGAAGAGGCCTCTGGACAATTGTAAATGGGAGTTAAAGGACATTGTCCACTTGGTAGTAGTGATGTTACACCATGCAGTGGCATTTTGGTAGATGGCCTTGGTACCGTTCACCCACCAGACTTCGGACTGATTTTTCCCAGTATAATTAAACATAGTGCAGTAAGTAGCGGACAAAGACCCTAGCAACTGCAGTTCTTGTGGTGGTAATGCAGCCGATCTGCCTGCTCGTGATAGCCAGCCATCCCARGAGCCGTCCCACTGCGTACAAAGGGATTGGCCATTGCTGAGCATGGTGTTGCATAGGACTACCAATTCTTCTGCCGTCAACGGTGCGCCAACCAAGCAGGTAGAGAACGGGTTCTGCGGAGTAGCAGTACTTAAGCACAGGTGATCTTGTCCYGTGACGTTGGCTAGAGTCACCCAGACATTCTGTTGTGGCTGAGGTACAGTCCAGGCATACCTGGGAAAATAAGAGGGGGGAGGGGAAGACAACATACTTCTATCCCTGCCTACTCTCTTCGCCTAAGGTGCTCAGTTGGTACTCGCTTCCACTGTTGCTCACCCTGAATGACAATTGTTACTGCATGCAAATCATCAGCTGCAAGTATTTCCGCCGGAAATGGTACTGGCTGTAAAGGGGGTTGGTACCAGACACGAACTCCTGCAAACCAAGTTGATGGTGGCAGACTTGGTGTTACAATGTGGACATAATACACGTTAACCCATGGAGCAGGGGGTACCGAGATTGGGTGCGATGTAGTATTTTTGAGACCTAAAAACAGAGGCGATTTCAGGTTTGTTTGTATGGGGTTCAACAGCACGATACCCTTACTAAGAAATGTTGAACTTAGTTGCAGCACCCGCAGGCATGCTGGTTGGGCATTGTTGACATGCAGGTGAATGTTGGTGCGTAACCATGTTATCTCCCCACTACCGATACTCCAGTCCTGTGTGTTGTGGACAATATATCCACCTTGCCCACTGGTGGCTCGGAACTGTGCGCCCTGCTTCACAGATWCTACATTTGTTGCTGTGCGTACAGCCCGTATCTGGCCTTGTTTCATCAACAACAGTGGCATGGTGCTGCCGGCAACAATCCTGTTGTTTAAGATACAAACAGCCTCTGGAAGGTGGTCTACCCAGCCCTGAAAGGAGCCTCCTCCCAATCTCCGGAGCTGTTCCTTTAGCAGTCCGTTTATCCATTCTACCAGGCCAGCTCCCTGGGGATGATAAGGGAGGTGCCACGTCCACGTAATTCCCCGCTCTTCTGCCCACTGCTGCACTGCTTTATTTTTGAAATGTGAACCATTATCTGATTGTATTTCAATCGGGGTGCCATAGTACAACTCAATGGCATTCAGGCACCGAATAGTTGTAAAAGCATTACTATAGTGGCTAGGAATGATGACAGTCAGCCCAGAATAGGTGTCTACTGCTACACAGGCATATCGCTGTCGTCGATGTTCCTTCAATGGACTGATATAATCGAGTTGCCAGACTTYCCTCCYCCCYCCCCCCGGTGGTTCCTCGTTTGATCTGTCCCAATGGTTGAGATAACACTTTCCGTTCCTTCAGCATCTGGCAAACGGAGCACTGGTCAATGACTTGCTGCACTAACGCTTGGCTCAATAGCAGACCGCGCGCTTTTCCCCATGCAACGGTAGCATCTCGCCCAGCGTGGCCAGCTTTATCATGAGCCCACTTTGCCAATGCCTCTTCCTCTGGGGCTGTGATGGCGAGGCTGTGGATGCGAGCCAATTGGTCTAC